>NC_080110.1:38524588-38825728 GCF_950005125.1 Chionomys nivalis
TATATTTTCCGCTAGGTTTTTAGGTGTAAACAATATTGCCCCATATATACTACAAGAGCTGGAGAAATTCTCCAAAGATAATGCACATCTCATCAGCCACCATTAGCAAATGCCCATTCTAAGGCAGTCATTGCAAAGCAAGGCAGTCACAATGACTTGTTAGTCAACAACACTGCCCTAATGTATTAGATACACTGAACTGTGAGACATGGCTTCTCGCTAACAAAAAGCTGTTTGGAAATGAACCCATCAAACAGAAGGCGACAACATGGAAGTATTTGATGAACTGACACTATATCCCACATCCATAGAAATGAGCTAAAATTCCAAGTCTGGAGGAAGATGATTTCTTTTTAGCTTTAAGGTTGTCTTTGTTAAAGTAGAGCAGTTGGTAGGACCAGAGAGGTGGCTGAGAGGCTAAGAGAGCTTGCCATACTTGGCGAGGACCTGGAATCGGTTCCCAGCACCCAAATCGGTTGGCTACCAACTGCCTGTAACTCCAGCTCCATGGGATCCAATGCCTTCCTCTGACCTCTCTGGGCATGGGCACACATATCATACACACATATCACACCCAGTGACATGGAGAGCTAACCAGCTCCCCAAAGAAGAAGCACAGTGTATTTCTAGTCCTCCGGGCTCTCTGTTAGGAGGCCAAAAAGAATGGCATCCTAAATTACTAATCCATTAAGTTAACTCTAAAACACATTTATGCACATTAAAGAATCTGGAATCACGGGTCTCATAATATTGGCTTCAAATGAACCTTGGGCATGTTTCACACGCCAGCATTGTTTGGCCAATGCCTTCTGTGATTCAGCATGAAAGTCGGGCTTCAAATGTTCAAAGAAAGACCCAGAACAACCAGGAATGCACCTGCCAGAAAAAGAAAAAAGTATTTGCCTTTTAGAAGAATGACTAAAATTGCATGTTTTAAAATTCACTTAAAGAGCAACAATCAGATGAATGTGTTTTTCTCTTTAATGGAAAATTACATTTGCTGACATGTAATGTTTAATGACTGGTGTAAAATACAGTCTTTAATGACATCAGTGATCGGTACTACTCCTCCAAACCATACATCTGAAACTACTGTTGCTCAGCAGCATTGGATAAAGCCAGTCATCCTAAGAAAACAGAATTACACTGTATTATTTAAAAATAAATACAGAGGGCACAGTTATGGAAGTACGGCAGTTTATCTAAACATTCTGAGTTAAGTAGAATGTGTTACCATTGCAATATATTCCCAGCAAGCATTTATTAATTGTCAGATAATTGCTTTGTTTGCAGTGGTTTAAATAAGAATGTCGCTGATAGGTTCAAGAATTTGAGCATTTGGTCCCCAGTTGCTGGCCCTGTTTGGGAAGTATAGGAGGCACAGCCTTGCTGAAGGGTGTACATCACTGGAGTGGGGCTTTGAGAGTCTAAAAACTTGGACCATCACCAGTTTTCTCTCTCTGCTTGTGGGTCAATACACAAGCCATTCAGCTTTCTGTTGCTGTAGCTATGCCATGCCTCTGCTCCACACCATGGAGTCTTACATACCTGGAACCACAACGCAAATAAACCCTCCACTCCTATAAATTAAAATGGTCATTGTGTTTGTGCTTTATCGTAGCAACAGAAAAGTAACTAATACATTATTATTATTTAGGTTGACATTGTTAGTTATGCTGACATTGTTATTTAGGTGACATTGTTATTTAGGTTGACATTGTTATTTAGGCTGACATTGTTATTTAGGTGACATTGTTATTGAGGCTGACATTTTTATTTAGGCTGACATTTTTATTTAGGTGACATTGTTATTTAGGCTGACATTGTTATTTAGGTGACATTGTTATTTAGGTGACATTGTTATTTAGGCTGACATTGTTATTTAGGTGACATTGTCGTTTAGGTGACATTGTCATTTAGGTGACATTGTTATTTAGGTGACATTGTTATTTAGGCTGACATTGTTATTTAGGCTGACATTGTTATTTAGGTGACATTGTTATTTAGGTGACATTGTTATTTAGGCTGACATTTTTATTTAGGTGACATTGTTATTTAGATGACATTGTTATTTAGGTGACATTGTTATTTAGGATGGCCAACTCCTTATATTGTTCTTTCTAAGCTTGAGTCATTTTCTCTCTGTATTGTATCAGCCAGTTTTTCATCACACTGCAAAATACCCAATAGTCCACTTAGGAAGAAAAGGAAGTCAACTCCATTGGTCATTAATGTGGAGTATTTTTTTAACTACATAAAGATGTGTTATATTTGTTTATGCTGCCTTTGTTAATGATGTAAATCTGTGTTATGTTGGGTTTGTGCTACATTTGTGTAATTATGTAAAGATGTGTTGCTGTTTCACCTTACCTGCCTAAGGCACCTGATTGGTCTAATAAAAAATCTGAATAGCCAATAGCTAGGCAGAGAGACTGAACAGGAGAAGAAAGGTAGGCAAGGGGGGAATGAAGAGAATGAGGAAGAAGCCCAGACACACAAGACACAGAGAAGCAGTGAAGTAAGATATACAGAATAAAAGAAAAGGTAAACAGCCTCTGGGCAAAATAAAGAAACAGGTTAAGTTATAAGAGCTAGCAAGAAAGGAGCATAAGGCTGAGCATTCATAACAAATAGTAAGTCTATGTGTCATGATTTGGGAGCTGGTTGATGGGACAAAAAAAATGCCTGGTACACATAAGTAGAGGCATTTTAGTTTGGCTCTCCAGAAGAGGTAATGCTACCCAGGACATAGATGAAGAACAAAGGATGAGAGGGGAGAAGGGAGACAATGTGAATGGACAGGGCAGGAAGAAGGAAGGGAGTATAGAGAAGAGAATGATTCTCTGAGAGCCTTGCCATGGTTTGAGTCTTGAGCCTGCACACAGTAGCTTATTTTCTATAGGTTGTTCCTCTTCCTCATTAATGCATTTGCTCCAAGTACTGTTTGCTATCTTTCAGAGTCTAGTTAAGGTTAGGGGTGCACCAATAAACAAAATAGATAAAAACTACTGTACAAATAGACTATTAGCAGTGGGAAGTATGAGAAAACCCAACAATGAGTGACAAAATGGAAACAGCAAGAGGGCTTGGGCATTTTGCTGCCAAGCACAATGACCTGAATTCAATCCCCTAGAACATGTAGAAGGAGGAAACTGAGTCCTGTGGGTTGTCCTCTAATCTTGACACTCATGCCATGATGGACACTTATACCCCCACGCTAAACAAATAGTTTAAAAGAAATAATAAAATGGTAATAACCAGGCTGGGCAGTGGTGGCACACATCTTTAATCCCAGCACTTGGGAAGCAGAGGTAGGCAGATCTCTGTGAGTTCAAGGCCAGCTTGTCTACAGAGCAAGTTCTAGGACACCTAGGGCTACACAGAGAAACCCTATCTCTAACACCGCCACCACTAAAAATGGAAATAAACTGATGCAGGGGGCTGCTTGTTTGTCCTGACCACCCAGAACCGAAATAACCACATGGAAACCATATTCATTAAATCACTGCTTGGCCCATTAGCTCTAACTTTTTTTTGGCTAACTCTTACATCTTAATTTAACCCATTTTTATTAATCTGTGTATCACCACGAAGTTGTGGCCTACCTGCAAAGTTTCAGCACATCTATCTCTGGTGTCAGATCCATGACATCTCCCTGACTCTCTCCTTCTCCCAGCATTCAGTTCTGTCTTCCCCACCTACCTAAGTTCTACCCTATCAACAGGCCAAGGAAGTTTCTTTATTCATTAAAACCAAGACAAGCAACACAGAGACAGAAGCACCTCACACACCAATAAACTATGTTATAGGCTAAATACATGCTATGTTTGAATGTGACCCAAGTGTTTACCAAAGGTCTGCTGTGACAAAAAGCCTGGGCCCCAGAATGGCTGTGTGGGAGATAGTAGAACTTCAGGGCTATAGGGTCTGACTAGAGGTCATTGAGTTTGAGCAGTCCTCAGAGCATCCCTTGCATTCTTGGGATGATTATACACAAAACAAGCTTAGCATGGCCCATTTGTCTCTCTGCTCCTGTCTGAGGGGTGACCACTTGTTTCTCTGTGTACTTCTGCCACATTGTGCCACCCACCGTGCCCATCAGAGGCTGACTCGGTGGAGCTGAGCTTCTATCATCAGCTGTAGTCTGTTGGTGTGATGAGCACCTTCTTAGCCTGCTATAACCATAAAATCATAAATGTTCCTGGGAGAAAATAGTGTAAGAGTCTGCCATTCTAAATGACAAGTAGAGAATATTTATCTGAAAATTAATGGTTTGGAAGAACAGATTGCAAAGGCAGCACACATTCCATATGTGTATCCAGGAAGACTGAGGAGAAAATAAAGAAGGGGAAATGGAGAGCTTCATGGGTTACTTTAAAACAATATGTGCATACAAGAACTGCCATGGTTTATATCTTAAATCTCCTCCAAGGCCATGAACTGAAGCTCTGCTCTCTAGGAAAGGAAAGGAGAGGAGAGGGTACATGAGAAAGAAAATCACATCCTTCCAATATATGGTGGAGCCCCCTCCAGAAGGGACGGATGCTGAGTGGCAAGGAAGGATCAGAAAGAACCAAGACTGAAATCCAGCAGAGGAAACATTGGCTCCTACAGCCCCAGCCCCACGTGTGGGGATCGGGATGTGGTGTAATAGTGGAGGTCCAGCAGGCAGCCTTGTCCCCAGGACTCTGTTTTCTGCAGCCTGTCTGTCTTCCCATGGCCTGTGGCTTTCCTCAGAACAGTCTACATTACTGACATCTCCATCACCCTGAGGGTTCTGTGTATCACCCTCGCAGCTTTGTGGATGACCCTCTCGTGAGCTGCCTGCAGGGATCCTGACCCTGACACACACTGACTTAAGTCCCAGGCTTTCCATGAAATGTTGGCAGAAAGCTCCAGGAACTTCTAACACTTGCACTCTGCATGCCTGAAAAGCCATTATCATGTGGTAATGCCAAGTTCTTACTCCAGCTTGCGCAGGAGCTGATGAGCTCTTGGATAATGGCTAACATGGCCCTGGGGCCTTGGCTGCTGATCCAGGAAAAGCTCTTTCCTGGTGATCTTGTGCAAGCAGGGCCTGGTTGTGAAAGTTCTGCAATTGAGTTTGGTCAGTTCTGGAAATGCCCTCAAGGCATCTCTCCTACTGTCCCACTTAAAGTGCATGGCTTCTTTTTAGCAATGGTGATGTCTTTGACAGCCATGCAGCACTTGTCTACAAAACTCACTCCTTTTTCTTGTCACCATGTGAAGGCAAAGGCGTAAGTCACAAACACCAGTTTGGAATTATGATCAATAAAATGGTTGTTTATTTAAAAGGGAAAAAACTTACAGATCACCATCACAGACAACAGCCCTCCACGCAATCAGGAAGGGAGTCTAGTCGCCTGAAGCGGAGCAGGAAGTAAGAGAGAGCGAGGAGGAAGTGGCCGCTTTTTTAAAGGGAGAGAGACCACGCCCCAATGGGCTGGTATCTCATTGGCTATTGGCTGGAGGAACGGAAGGACCTCCCACAACACCTCCCCTTTTTGTTTAAGTAAGAGAGTTCTAAACCTACTATGAAATTATATACAATAAGTACAAATATCCTATTCTAACTAGCTTAGGTCTTGTATAATAAATAGCTTGGCCAGCACTCGGGAGGCAGAGACAGGCGGATCTTTGTGAGTTCGAGGCCAGCCTGGTCTACAAGAGCTAGTTCCAGGACAGGCTCCGTAGCTACAGAGAAACCCTGTCTCGAAAAACCAAATAAATAAATAAATAGCTTGACCAAGTCATGAGTGGAAAGTAACTACATTTATATAGTCTTCAACTCCATTGAAGATCTGAGAAGGGAAATAATGTTACCTGAGTAATTAGGAAGTGCAATCAAACAAGTTCCAAAACATGCAACAAATCACAGAGACAACTAGCTACCTGGGCAATCACCCAAGGTCACGTTTGCAGTGTTGAAACAACCAACTTTGGCTAAGGCCTAACATAACTGACATACCATTTTCAAAGGCAAGCAACTTTTCAAAACTATCTTACCCTGTCTTGGCAGAATATGACAGTCCTGTTTTTTCCATTCATGGATACTCTGTATTTCTGTCAGTGGTTGAGGTATGGGCATTTCTTTGCCCAAAGGCCAGTTCAGCCAAGAAGAAAGGCTCCAGGTGGAGTGTCTTTGGTGCTCAACATTCTCTCGGGAATAGAGCGGTGTTGCCAGGAGCAATTGTATCTCACTACCACAAAACTCTGAGTTAGATTAAAGGCTATTTTCTACAACTCTTTGAAGAGGTTGAAGATTATCTATCTATACTGAGTATAATCTCTATGTATCTATAGAACCTGGTTAGTCTAATTATAAATGACAAACAGAATACTATTGATTTATATAATTCTCAATACCTATCTAACTTAAAGACTAAGACAATAAACGACTGTGAAACAAATGAGGACAATGACCTCCAAATATAAACAATGTACAAATATACATTGCAGTATGGTAACTATGTATCAATACAATATATGTCGATACATAAAAATGTTTTAAACAGAGGTAGAAACATGCATGCATACAATAGTCAATATAATTTCACTTTGTATCAATATATAAGAATCAATACCAATATATTTGTCTCAAAACAATAACTCATAAGTACCAACAAGTACCAATCTATTATCCCATCATCCCATTTTTTTTTCAAATGATCCCTGAGCTTTTAAAATTCCTCCTGCAACTCTCAACCATATACTAATTATAATCAACCCCTAAATGATGTCCCTAAACCCAAGGACAAACTTTACTGGGAGAGGGGACGTCGTCCTCTAGAATTACTTCCAGCTGTCATGGGGGCGATGTTCTTTCTGGGGGATCCTGTGAAAGTAAAATGATGGTTAAATTTCAAGATCAATGTCTTTTAAAATTGCAAATAGTCTCTGAGTATTTTGTGGACGTCTGGCCAGAATGTTGTATAAGATGTGCACCGTTTCAGCTAACCAAGTTGGAACTGTCTTGTGCAGCTGGTACCCAAAACAGGTCTTGTAGTAGCGCTATCAGTATCATGACGTCATATCAACCAGGTGGAGTTGTTGTTGTGGGGCCCCATCTTCTTCCTGGAAACTTCAAATATCACTTCAGGAAAAACTCATTGTTCATTGTGAAAAACTTAAACATTAATCATATAGACATATATATATATATATATACATTCAATGAAAGGCATGATAGATATATTTAATGAAAAGTATGATAGATATGAAGAAAAACAAAGGTGTTATCTAAACTCATATTTCTTTCTGTCCCATATCATGGCTCTTGACATGAGACAGAAACTTCAGAAACTCTGGGTTTTTCTCTTAACAACAGGCTTTGAATTGGAGAGGGACTGAGCCAGAGTCCAACTTCAAAACCAGCTCTATAAATTTAGAAATATGGTTTAATATATTTTACTTACACAACCTATTCAGTTTCCTTGATAGTTCCTATTGGGAAGGTATTTTTCCATCTGTCAGTATCCAAACACCCAGGGTCCCTTGAATTTTTCAAAGATGAGTGTTTTCCTGTGGAGATAAGAACAGAACCCTGCCCCCATTCTATATGTTTCTCTTACCACCTGTATGAATATCATCATTATGGATGAGTTGTCATTTCTCCTTTCCAAGAGTTTTCTCCTCTTCAAATCGAACCTTTATTAATTTTTATGGTATCCACAATTTTTCTTCTCCTGTGGAAACAAGAGCAAAACCCCTTCCTCAATGTAGCACATCTCCTGGCTTCCATTGAGAGGTCAGCACATCTTTGAAATAAATAGGTTGATTTAGTTCAGCAGACTTTTCCATTATCCAATGTCTTTCTGCTGCTGTCGTTCCTTTCTCATTAGCGTTAAGAAAATTCAAGGTTAATAAAGAATTATGTAATCTATTTCTGGGGGTATTTTCGGTCCCTTCTGTTTGTTCAGCATGTCCTTTATAGTACGATTTGATCTTTCTATAACTGCCTGACCTGTAGGATTATTTGGTATACCTGTAATATGTTTTATATTATAACAATCAAAAAAGCATTTCATTTTCTTAGATACATATGCTGGACCGTTATCTGTCTTTATTTGTGCAGATTACTGTGTTCAGATGTGTGATTACTGAATCAGCCTTTTCTGAGCTCAGGGCAGTAGCCCATTGAAAACCTGAATACGTGTCTATGGTGTGGTGTACATATTTTAATTTACCAAATTCCATAAAGTGGAACACATCAATCTGCCAGATTTCATTTCTTTTAGTACCCTTTGGGTTACTCCCTGCAGGCAATGGTGTTTGATTATAGAAAGAACAAGTAGGACATCTCTTTATAATGTCCTTAGCTTGTTGCCATGTAATGACAAATTCTTTCTTTAGGCCTTTACTATTGACATGATGCTTCTTATGAAATTCTGAGGCCTGCAACACGCTTCCAATCAATAATTGATCAATCTCAGCATTGCCTTGTGTTAGAGGACCAGGCAGACCTGTTTGGAACCGGATATGTGTTATGTACATCAGACAAAGCCTGTTCCTGATTATGTCTTGTACCTGGATAAACAATGAAGTCAACTCTGTGTCATCTGGTATAAATTCAGCGGTTTCAATATGCAAGATAACTCTTTCTGCATATTGTGAATCTGTAACTATATTAAGAGGTTCTTTAAAATCCCTTAGCACCATAAGAATGGCATATAATTCTGCCTTCTGGACAGAATTATGAGGGCTTTGTTCCACCTTACTCAATTCATCTGACTTGTAACCTGCTTTCCCTGATTTATTTGCATCAGTATAGAACGTACGGTCTCCAGTTATTGGAGCATCACGTACAATTCTAGGAAGAATCCAAGAAGTTCTCTTTATGAGGTTAAGTCTACCACTTTTGGGATAGTTGCTATTAATTTCTCCCAAAAATTTAGCACAAGCTCTTTGCCACGGTTCATTGTCTTCCCATAACTTTTTTATTTCTTCAGTAGTAAAAAGCACTATAACTTCTGCTGGGTCTATACCTGCTAGTTGACGAAGTCTCAGCTTACCTTTTATAATTAATTCAGAGACTTTTTCCACATAAGTTTTTAATTTTTTTACTTAGTTTATTAGGTATAAATATCCACTCTAAAATAATATCTTCCCTCTGCATTAGAATCCCTGTAGGAGAAATTCTGGAAGGCAATATGACTAGGATGCAGCTAAGATTTGGGTTCACCCTATCCACATGTGCCTCCTGTAATTTTTCCTCAATCATTGTCAGTTCCTTTTCTGCTTCAGCTGTCAGTTTTCTTGGACTATTCAAATCTTTATCACCATCTAAGGTTTTGTTTAAATGAACTATTAGATCAGGTGTTATCCCAACAGCTGGTCGTAGACTGGAAATGTCTCCTAACAATCTTTGGAAATCATTAAGAGTCTTTAACCGGTCTCTCCTAATTTGTGCCTTTTGCATTTTAATTTTCTCTAACCCTATTCTGTAACCTAGGTAATTAATAGAATTTCCTCTTTGAATCTTTTCAGGGGCAATTTGTAATCCCCACCTAGGCAAGACTTTCTTTACTTCTTCAAACATCCTTTCTAAAGTATCTTTATTTGAATCAGATAACACGATGTCATCCATGTAACGATAAATTATGGACTTGGGGAATTGTTTACTAATTATTTCCAATGGCTTACTTACAAAATATTGGCACAATGTAGGACTATTGAGCATACCCTGTGGGAGGATAGTCCATTGATAACTCCTATTAGGCTGAGAATTATTATAAGTAGGCACTGTGAAGGCAAATTTTTCTCTATCTTTTCTTGTAATGGTATAGTGAAAAAACTATCTTTCAAATCAATAACTATAAGAGGCCATCCTTTTGGTAATAGAGAAGGCAAAGGAATTCCAGATTGTAGTGGGCCCATAGGTTGAATTACCTTGTTGACAGCTCTTAAATCTGTCACCATTCTCCATTTACCGGATTTCTTTTTTACAACAAACACAGGAGAATTCCAAGGGCTGGTTGATTCTTCAATATGGTGAGCATCTAGTTGCTCTTGCACCAGCTGTTCCAATGCCTGTAATTTATCTTCAGCTAGAGGCCACTGTTTGATCCATATTGGCTTCTCAATTAGCCATTTTAAAGGTAGGGCTGTTGGTACCTCTAAAGGTTTGGTATTTGCTGTATGTTCTTGTACAGCCTGAATGGCTGGTGACCTTTTTCCATAATACCTCATCATATCCTTCCCAGAATTATGAGTTCCTGGAACTACAGAAATGTTAATCTGGGTATTCCATTGCTGTAGCAGGTCACGGCCCCATAAATTTATTGCAATATTGGCTATATATGGCCTTAGTTTTCCTATTTGCCCTTCGGGCCCTATGCATTCAACCCATCTTGTGCTTTGTTTTACACAAGATAGGGTTCTAATTCCCAGGAACTGAACATCTACCTCTTGAAGAGACCAATTCGGATGCCAAGATTCTGGAGTAATGATACTTACATCCGCACCTGTGTCTAATAAGCCTTCAATGAAAGTGCCATTTATACAGACTCTTAGCTTTGGTCTTTGATCGTTAATAGAAGTCTGCCAAAATATATGTTTACTCTGTCCTACTGGGTTTTTTGACTCATCCTCCACGCGTAAGTCATCATTTAGACCAGTATTACTTTTTACAGCAGAAATTGGAGCTTTTAATTTTCTTGGCGAGGCACGTTCTCCACTGTTACTGGGAATGACTGGGCCACTGTTGGCTTGGGGGTCTGCGAGAGGCCCCTCAAGGAGTTTCCCAACGGTATCGAGTTGCCTTGTCTGTCTGTTGTTGACCTGCATTCGTTGGACCAATGTCAGCTTTTACCGCATCTCCTACATATACCTGAAGGCAGAGGTCTCCTATTTTTGTCATTCCCAGAAGAGATATTATTCCTAGAAATTCTTTGCCTGCAATCCCTTTTCAGATGTCCTAATTTACCACAATTAAAACACCTGGCAGTTTGATGTCTCCTCATTGCTTTGGAAATCGCTTCTCCTACCCAAGATTCATCATTATAGCTAAACGTCTCAACATTCATTGTATGCTGAATCCATTCATCCATAGGTGCTGATCTAAACTTTAAAGGCCCAATTATCTTTTTGCATTCTATGTTTGCATTCTCAAAAGCTAGAGATTCAAGAAGTATTTGCCTAGCTTCTGGGTCTGTTACCCCTATGTCCAGAGCCTTAATTAATCTTTGCAAAAAGTCAATAAAGGGTTCTCTCTGTCCCTGCCTAATTCTGGTATATGATTCAACCCTTTTTGCTGGATCTTGTAGCCTATTCCAAGCATTTAAAGCTGCTTGGTGACATAGACACAGTACTTCATCATCATAAAGAGCTTGGACCTGTGGATCAGCATATTCTCCTGCACCAAGAATTTGATCTTGGGAAACCTCCACACCTTTTGCTCTTCCTTGCTGTTCCATATGTTTGGATTCCTCTCTGAAATAAATTCCAAACATCAAGGAAGGTCCATTATCTAAAACTGCAGACACTAACTGATGGAAATCGTGGGGGATAGCTCTAGCATTAGAAGCCCAAGTCCTTATCATTTCCTTAACATATGCAGAGTGCAAGCCAATATTAACAATAGCTTGCTTAATTTCTTTCAGATCATTCATTGCTATTGGCGTCCATCTAGTTTCTTTGACTCCCTTTGAGCCTTTAGAAGTTGACGCTTTGTCAGAATTAAGTATAGGGTATGTCGCTCAAACCCTGGGTAAGCCAGTTCTAATAGTTGGTGGTGGCATTGTATCCTGTCCTTGTGCCTTTTTACTCTGTTCACCAGCTCCAATAATTTCTTCAATCATTTCAAGTCTTTTTATTATTGTCTCTCTTAAATCCTGAATCTCCTGACCTACATGTGTTTCTAGTGATTTCACTGAGGTATCAATTTTTTAGTCCCCATTCTGCATCTGTGATTCCAAAGCTTTTGAATCCTGAATCTCCTGACCTGCATGAGTTTCTAGTAAAGACTGTATTGTTCTTAGGAGTGCCATATTCTTCCTAAATGATAGAATATGCAAAAGAATACTGAAACCTAGTAACCAGTAAATTAAGTTATCCCCATAGTCATATAAACCTTGTATGATATAAGCCATTGTATTGGTAACCAAAACAGTAAAATTCGTGTTGGAAACGAAAACTGCCATATTACCTATTATCCAGCAGGTGGTGCTGTTGCCACGTTGCGACGAAAACGGGGTCCTGTTTCAGTGTCCGCCTAATATTTGTTAAAAAAGATCACCGTCACAGACAACAGCCCTCTGCGCAATCAGGAAGGGAGTCTAGTCGCCTGAAGCGGAGCAGGAAGTAAGAGAGAGTGAGGAGGAAGTAGCCGCTTTTTTAAAGGGAGAGAGACCACGCCCCAATGGGTTGGTATCTCAGCGGCTATTGACTGGAGGAGCGGAAGGACCTCCCGCAACAACCATGCACATTTTACAAATCCTTCGCTCTGCTTTTTACTCCAAATTCCTACTATAAATCCATCTAAAAGTCACCAGCTTCCCGCCACATCCTGAATGCTACTCTGTCATGGCATTTCCTCTGCAAAAATGTGTTAGAGCGGTGGTCTCGCCTTCCTAACGCTGCGATCCTTTAGTATAGTTCCTCATGTTGTACTGACCCCCAACCATAAAATTATATTTGTTGCTACTTCATAACTGTAATCTTGCTACCATTGGGATCTGTAATGTAAATATCTGTATTCTCTGATGATCTTAGGAGACCCCAGTGAAAGAGTCATTCGATCTCCCAAAGGGGTCACCCCCCCACAGGTTGACAACTTATTGCATTAGTCCCTTATCTTTAAATTCAGACTTACACAAGGTTTCAAAACATGGACAAAACAGGCTAATCATTTGCCATAATAAAACACAAATGGCCTTTAGTCTAATTATAGATAGATGATAAATTATAGCTAGATATAGATTGATAGATGATTGATTGATTGATAAATGATAGATAGATAGAAAAATAGATAGATAGATAGATAGATAGATAGATAGATAGATAGATAGATAGATAGATAGATATGAACTTTCAGTCCCATTAACATTCCCCACCCACATTCCTACTGATATTCTGTTGGGAAAACGTCCTCTGTGTTGCACAGCCAAACACTCTAACAAAGCACAGGTAACCTGCAAGGCTAGTGCAAGCAAACCAGGGCAGGACGCTTTTCCTGTCCGACAGACAGTGACCATCTCTCACCATGGTGAAGGGAGCTCTTCTTGATTGCCATGACTGAATCTGCAGAAAGGATAAGAGTGTGACCGGGGAATCAAGTCTCAGGAAAGCCCAGGGGTTGCGCAAACACAGACAAATCCCAAGATGAAGGTGAGGGAGGGTTTGTGCAATATTGGCCTTTATCAAGCTCACTGCTTTTGATAGAAAAAAAAAGATTTCCCACATTCTTCTGAGCTCCTGTCAGAATCTCTTATTAAGCTCTGCTTGAAGCATTTTGAACTTTCTCCACCCATGTCCCCCCTCCCAGACTCCCTATCTCTTCCAAATTTTTTTCTGAAATGAGTTCAAAAACTTTGAGATTGTGTGGTGAGGTTTCATCACCGTCTCTGACACCTGGCACCTCTGGACCAACCTTGGTATCGGTATTTGGTGTCACGTGTCTGTGAGAAGATATTTGCAAGGACAGTTTAAGAGAAGACGCCTTTATCTGAACTGTGGTTTCAGAAGTCTAGTCCATCAAGGCCAGTTTCACCCCATCTGGATCCATGATTGGGCATTATGGTGGCAGAGGCACAGGTCGGTGGCTGCTCACCGGGTAGATGGAAATCAAAGTCAGGGGCAGGTGGAGTCAAGATCAAGATAACCATCCAAAAATTGTTCTCCTGACTTCCTTAACTAGATCATTCCTCCTAACACTTTCAGAACCTTCCAAACTAGTGCCTGAAGCTGGAACAAATATTCAAAACATTGAGTACATGCATGTGCATTTTGTTTAAGCCATGGCTATCAAGAATATCTGTTTTTAAAGTGGGAACACTGGCACTGAGGAAGTCAGTGGCTCCCCTAATGGCACAGAGCCAGGGGCCCGTGTCCTTCAACTCCAAACACAGGAGGGTTGCCCCTGCTCTTTCTGTCTCTGGTTTATAGAGAAGCACCCTTGTGTATGGTCCTGACTGAGGACAAACCTACCCTTAAGTAGAGAGTGTTGTACATTCTTGGAGTTATTTTGCCATACCTGTATTCAGCGTCGCTTCTTTGGCTATTGGTTATTTTTAGCATTTTCAGATCTGATGATTTGATTTCATACAAACAGGCCATTCATTCTCTGAAGATGGAAAAAGTACATCAGCCACAAAACCTGGGAAGATGATGGTGCTTGTGCAAATCGCTGTGATAACACACCTAACAAAGCAACTGTCATGGCTGTTCTTCGTTGTCAGCTTGACTACATCTGAAATTAACTAAAACCCAAAAATGGTTGGCAAAACTTGTGAGGGATTTTGTTTGATCTGAAACAGAAAGATCCACTTCTGATATGGATCTTTGGGGTGGGAAGATACACCTTAAATCCAGAGCTTTTGAGGTGAGAAGACCCACCTCTCATCTAGGCTACAATGTCTGCTGGAAGCCTACATAAGGAGATGAAGAAGGAAGCTTTTCTCTTTGCCTGCTTCCTCTCACCTCACAGCCAAGTCCATTCCTTCCCTGGCATTAGAACCTACTTCTTCAGGATTGTGGCTTATACTGAAAACCAGCCGAGACAGCCAGCCTCGTGGACTGAACAACTACTGGATTCTTGGACCGTCGGCTCATAGATCATTCAGTTCATCAGCCACTGTTGGGTTGGCCGGACTTCAGCCTGTAAGTCATTCTAATAAATCCTCTTCCCATATATTCAGAGAGATTCATTCCATAAGCTCTGTTACTCTGGAGAATCCTGACTAACATAGGAGCACAAGGGAGGAAGGATTCACTTAGGCATACAGTCCACACAGCAGTGAGAGCAGAGCTAACCAGAGTGGTCGACATTGTGGGGCCAGGAATACAAATTGGCACAATAGTTTCTGCCCTCGAAAAGCTCTAAGGTGGATAAGTAACAAACGATTAAACTGCGGGGTGACAGGCATGAAGGGAGGTACAGAAACTAAACTTTGAAAATAGAGCACTTAACACCCCGAGATCAGAAAGGAAGGAGAACGGGGCATTTCACAAAGAGGCTACTTTAATCTGCTGAAATTGTTCCAATTTCGTTCCCCCACCTTTCAGTCCCTTCTGAGGGCAATTGTCATCTTGTCAACCTCTTCGGTAGTGGTTTAGTCTGTCCATGACTGGTGCAGTTAGGTGTCTATCACCCTCACACGGTCACAGGCTCCTTGAAGGCAGCATCCAAACATTATGGCTCCTGTCACACAGGGTCTTGCATAGCCTGTGATGGAATTAAATCTAACTGCAATTGCCAAAGTCTTCACACAGGCAAACAGCAACCTAAGATCCACGAAATTCTTCAGCAACCATAGCACCTGCTGCAATGGCAAGGGGTGGGGGTGTCTTAGTTGAGAAGCAGCTTGCAAAAGCATCTCACAGCACACAGACACCACAAATAAACAGCACCCAGGACTTCACACAGTGGGCCTCACCGAGCAACAAAGCCCACCAGGAAGGCTGCATCTCTCTAAGGCCCTGGTGGCACTGAGTGAGAATGCTTGCCATCATAAGGGAAGGTGTGAGCTACACAGAATGATCCCAAGTGGTTAAAAAATTGCAATAAGGAAGGGACCATGGCTGTCGTAGACATGTGTGGTCACTCTAAAGATCTTTGGTATTTGCAACAAGGAGAAGGGAGAAAGAAAAGGAGGACTAAGCAGATGAGAAGCAACCAAATATCAACCCTGGATTAACTTGAATAAACAGAGATGCTCAGGTGTCCCCAAGAAGCAGTAGTGAGAAAAAAGGCACCAAAGGGAGAAGCGCGGGGACTTCTAGACCAGAGGGGAGGAGACATTTGTTAGGTTCCTTTAGGAGACAGTGCATGCTGAACTATGCACCCCTACTTCCCAGTGTGGAGCCTCATGGAAGCAACAGGGGCAGAAACTTTTAAAAATAAGTGCTTAGTCGGGTGGTGGTGGAGCACACCTTTAATCTCAGCACTCAGAAGGCAGAGGCAGGCAGAGATCTGAGTTCGAGGCCAGTCTGGTTTACAGAGCAAGTTCCAGGACAGCCAGGGCTGTTACACAGTGAAACCAACTCAAAAAAAGCAAAACAAACAAGCAAAAAGACACTAAGTGCTTAATTTTAATTTTAGAAATGAAAACACCACCATTTTGTGTTTTGTTTTATTACAGACAACGTTTTCACGTAGCTCCAAGATGCTAACAACAGGCTGCACTTGTCTATCTCAGTCTTATCCAAGTCCCAGACCTTAGCAGGGTGGCTTGGGTCTTAGTTAGGGTTTTCTTTTGCTGTGACCAAATATCATGACAAAATAGTAAGTTGGAGAGGAAAGGGTTTATTTGGCTTACACTTACACATTGCTGTTCATATTGAAGGAAGTGAGGACAGGAACTCAAGCAGGCCAGGCAGCAGGAGCTGATGCAGAGGTCCTGGATGGGGGCTACTTACTGACTTATTTCCCCTGGCTTGCTCAGTCTGCTTTCTTATAGAACTCAGGATCTTCAGCCCAGGGATGGCGTCACCCACCTTAGGCTGGGCCCTCCCCCATTGATCACTAAATGAAGAAATGCCTTATAGCTGGATCTCATCAAGGCATTTCCTCAGCTGAGGGTCCTTCCTCTGACGACTAGCCTGTGTCAGCCAGTACAACTGACCCCTTGCCGATTTGACATGCAAACACATCACTATTAGGCCACATCCCTTCCTTTCTTATTTATTCCAAGATCTCACAATAAAATCATAAATAATTTTAAAAGTCCCACAGTCTTTAAAATTTCAGTCTCTTTAAAATAGTCAATATCTTTTTAAAAGTTCAAATCTTTCATCTGTGAGCTCTTTTAAAAATCAAAATTAAACACTATCATCAAGAAGGAAGAATCACGGTACTGTAACAATCTCAACCAAGCAAAATCAAACTCCAACAGTATAAATAGTATATTTAAATAAATATAAAATATAATATGAATAAATAAATAGCTCAATGTCCAATTGTCTGTTTCACCCACGATCGTCCGGAATCCTCCAAAGGGCTTGGGTGCCCTCTCCGACTCTGCCCTCTGCGGCACACACAGCTTGTCTTCTGGGCTCCAGTTGGTTCCACTCCACTGCTACTGCTCTCGGTGGTCATCCCATGGTACTGGCATCTCCAAAATGCTGGGCTCCCTTGCTGCAACTGGGCTGCACTTTCATCATAGGCTCTCATGGGTTCTCTTCATGGTGCCAAGCCTCAACTTCTTAGCATGACCCCTTCAGTCCTGAGCCTTCAACTGCCACTAAGGCTGCACCCTCACCAATGGCCTCCCCAGGTCTCACAGTGTCAGGCCTCAGCTGCTCTCCATGACCCCTTCATGGTTTCAAAACCAGTACCACCTGGGTGAGTCTTACACTTTGTCAAATCCGGCTGCCAGCACGAGGTACAACCTTGGCTAGCTCTGGAATACAGCTTCTCAGTGTTCTGAGTAAACACTTCCCAGAAGAGTTCACCTCGGTGATGCTGGTCTCTTCTTAATCACTGCTAATTTCTTAGCTCCAGCTGACCGGCATCTATTGTCCCAGTAACGTAAAGGTTTCACTTCAGTAGTTTCTGGTGTCTTGTTAATGACAGCTGATTCTTCAGCCCCAGCTAACCAGAACTACCAAATCTTAAATCAAAATAGCAAATGTCCCCGAAAGAATCTTTAAACTTCCCTCTGAAACTTCACAAGCCAGGCCTCCACCTTCTGCACTGGTCTCAACATTCTTATCTTCCAAGTTCCCACAAAACTTTTAATACTCAATGGCTTTTCTAGCCCAAAGTTTCAAAGTCCTTCTACAATCCTCCCCAAAACATGGTCAGGTCTGTCACAGCAATGCCCATCTACACTGGTACCAATTTGTCTTACTTAAGGTTTCTCTTGCTGCGACGAAATACCATCATCAAAGAGCAAGTTGTGGGGAGGAAAGGGTTTATTGGGCTTACACTTCAGCATTGCTGTTCATCACTGAAGGAAGTCAGGACAGGAACTCAAACAGGGCAAGATCCTGGCAGCAAGAACGGATGCAAAGACCACGGAGGGGAGCTACTCAATGGCTTGCTTCCCATGTCTTGCTCAGCCTACTTTCTTATAAAACCCAGGACCAAGAGTCCAGGATTGACACCAGCCAGGCACCACATGGGCTGGGCCCTCCGCCACTGACCACTAACTGAGAAAATGCCTTATAGCTGGATATCATGGAGGCTTTTCCTCCACTGAGGGTCCTTCCTCTCTGATGACTCCAGCTTGTGTCTAGTTGACAGGAAACCAACCAGTACCTGGGTAAGGTGGGGGACATAGAGGAGACAGGCGTACCAAGCAGGGACCCATGAGACAAGTTGGGCGGTGGAGAAGAATTGAAAGGAACGGTTTCATTTGTTTGTTTTTAAGTTGTAGAAAGAGTTCAAGGAAAGCAATAAAATGTTTGAGCTGTGGAGCTCACTGGGGACCATTTAAGAGAAGTTACCAGAACAATAGTAAAAAGAGCGATGTAAAGAATGGTTGAGGGACCTTTGGCTTTTTGGAGAAATGTACTTCAGATATGATTAGCAGCCCAGCAGGAGGGCTCTGAGGACTCAGTGCTTTGACCTCATTCTCATTCTTCAGCCTTTTGCTAACCTCGTCCATAAACCAAGTGCAAGCAAAATCCGGAAAGCAAGCATGTGGGTAAAGGTGGCCTGGGCCAGTCACTCTGGGCCCAAAGTGATCTGGGAAGGGAGAGAAGCTGAAGGAACCAAGCAGCACAGTGCATCTTCCTTGTATGTAGAGCCCACTCTTGTCCCTGAAAGGATGGAGAGAAAACATATGATCCAATACAGAAAACTCATGGATTTCATCAGCTACTACAGTGTTATACGATGTCAGTGTGGTCAGATTTCCATCTAAAATTAAAATATGATCCACTATAAGTAGTCTTCATATAGGGCAGTGATTTTTAACCTTCCTAATGTTGTGATCCTTTAATACAGTTCTTCATGTGTGGCAATCCTCAACTATACAATTATTTTTGTTTGCAACTTTATAACTGGAATGAACATGCAGATGGCCCTCGTGCAGATGACCTTAGGCCACCCCTGTGAAAAGGTCTTTCCACCCAAAAGGGTTGTGACCCACAGGTTGAGAACCACTCACATAGGCGACAGCAATGAAAACACTGACAGCTAATTGATAGAAGGTACGCCCACTACTGTTACATTTCTTATAACTGTTCTTAAGACCTAAGAAAAATAACAAATTGTAAGACTTCCGGGCAGAGATGGCAGTTTACAAACTTCCTCTATAAGACTCTTTGAATAAAAAGCATTTGAGTAGTAAAGCATTCACTTTATACCTAAGAAACAGAGGAAAGAGCTATGGGATAGTTAAAAAGCAGGAGACACAGACAGGCTCAGCTGAGAAAAGCAAGCAGCAGTTCACAACCCCACCACTGACCCTCTTGAGGGACAAGAAGCCAGCACCAAGACCACAAGGTAGACCAGTAATCCCTGGTGAAAAGAGACTGTCAGTCCTGACTTTAAGACAAGCACGTGGCACTCACTAGTCTTTCATCTAGTGAAGGAATTCATTACGACAGTAACTCCTGCATGACAGACCAGCTTTAAAGGGGGAAGCCATTTTGTTGCCTCTAATATCTGAGCGTACTATTGTCAGGGGCCATTTTGATCACTGACATGCAACAGAGCCCATAAGGTAGAGAGAGACATGGCTGAGGCAGAAAGGATAGATGTTGGGGGCTGTGGACCCCCAGACCCTGTGCTCTGAACAGCCTCCAGCTGCTCTGAACATGAGACCCTCAGGAGTTCCTGATGGCAGGGAAGTGGTTTCTGGTGGGTTTGGCTGGGGAGTGGCTATCAATTAAGGATCCCTTTATAAGCTGCCCCTGAACACAATAAAGGGGATATTCTTGTTTCAAGGATGACCTGTGTTGTTTCTGTGTGTGTGTATGTGTATGTGTTTAAATCTCCAGCCCCTTTCCCTGTTCAAGAACAGTCCTGTAGTTTAGGCGGTGTGCTGCAGGCGTAGTACCATAGTACACATAGTTCAGGCGCTACAGGACGGTAGCACATGTAGTAGCATGGACGGTACAGACGGACATGAGGGAGGAGTCAGGATGGCAAAGGGGTACGAAAAGAGCTATGGATTCATTCTTAATGTGATAGTAAGCCATCAGCAACAGGAAGATGCCCAAGCTAATGCTATGTGTTTTCTAATTTTCATGGCTATAAGATAGAAAGCAATTAGTTGACGGGAGCACATTCATAAATTATTAGAATAATTTGGTGCAGAAATAGTCACAACTTAGCAGAAAGTCAGTCATTTGAGGAATGAGAAGATCTAGACACTGTTTCAGAGTTCACACAGAGAAACCTCTGGCACATTCAATGTGAGGCTGGATCAAGGAAATCCAGAGTAGATGCTGTCTACTTTGGAATGTTGTCTGACATAGAAAGGCATTTTAAAAGTTTCTTAGTAAGACCTCCGAATTTTGGTGCTAAATATTCTTCCAGTCATGACTCAAGTTTTAAAAGATTAATCTAAAACAAGTGCAGTTCTAAGTTGGCCCAAATCATTGCACTGGAACTCACTTGGAAGAGAATGGCAAACATCCTCAGCAACATCTGTCTCGGTCACTATTCTACTGCTGTGGCGAGGCTCTGTGACCAACGCAACTTATAAAGAGAGCACTGGGTTAGCCAATGATCATCATGGAGAGGAGCATGATGGGAGGCAGGCATGGTTCTGGAGCAGTAGCTGAGAGCTTACACCTTTATAAGAAAGTTGGAAACCAGAGAAAGCAATCTGGTCAATGGTGTGGGCTTTTAAAATCCTCCAAGCATATTCCCAGTGGCACAACACCTCTAATGCCATATCCCCAAAGAAGTTCCACCAACCAGGGAACCAAGTATCCAAATACACAAGCCTATGGGAGTGATTCTCATCCAAACCAACAACATCAGCTTATCAGAAAGTAGTGACAATTCAATAGACCATAAAGCTGCTCGCTGCTGCATCTCTCTACATTTGGAGACCAAGCACAGACGCACTGACTTTGGCTTGGCCATGAAAGAGGTATTGTCCACACACAGGCTCACTGCTCATCACTTCATACTGTAGGAGGCTGGCCAATCATTGGCAAGGGACCTGGGGAGTAGGTTCACAGTACCGGATTGTAAAAGAAAACACTTTAGATGTACAGTCGATAACTTTTTCTCCTGGTAACTTTGACCTTCTATGAAAAGGCACACATAATCAATAACTTCCCTTCTGGGTCCTGTGTGATGGTGACATGTCTTCTAAACTAACCATTGTTGTTCTCCCCTCCCCCACTCTCTTCCTCCTCTGTACCACAGCATGGATTTTGAAGATGCACAGTTTTCTATTTGTATGTTTCATAATATAGTCCCTGGTTTTCTGGTACAAAAGCCTTGTCTAAGTAATAATTTCACTTGTCAGGGAAACAGAGTGCCTTGTCTTCTTTTTAGGAATGCTGTTCCTAGTAGGTCTCACCTAGAAATAAAGCAACTCACTTAGCATGTGTATTTCTCTCCATTAACAACACTTCTCTGTTTAATCCATAAGTAGTTAATAGTATAAGTGAAACATAACCAACATCTTTTTCCCTTTTAGAATTCCATTCTTCATCAAAAATATGAAAGAGACCCTTCAGATCAGTTAAACCTGCTTCAACAATGGTCAAGTGTGTTCACGAAACATTTCTTCGCGTGTCTCCGATTCCATTTTCTCATCCATAAAATGAGGATGTATGTGTGTCTGTGTGTGTATGTCTGTGTGTCTATGTGTGCAAGAATGTGTGTGTGAGCATGTGTGTGTGTGCACAAGTATGCGTGAGTTTGTTAACTTTATATTACTGCACCAAACATGAGGAGCAACCATTTTGCAAAGAGGTAAGGTTTGTTTCTGATACAGTGTATCAGAGATTTCAGTTCCCGGCCACCTGGGTCTACTTGTCTAGGAGTGAGGACTGGACAAAACAAAGTTACTTCCTTCATGCCCACGATGCAAGGGAAAGAGAAAGTAGAATGGTTGCTATCCAGTTATCCCCTTCAAGTGTACATGCTTTGACGTGAAAATCACCAGACCTAAAGGCTACATCATCTCTCAATAACCACTGTGCTGGAAACTAAGCCTTTCACGCATACTATGCAGGGCTGAAGAGATGGCTCCAAGGGTAACAGTATCTAATGTTAAGGCATGTGGACCTGGGTTTGGTTCCCCAGCACCCATATACAAAGGCAGGCATGGTCAGACAAGGCTGTCAACTCAGTGATGTGGGGGACAATGACCAGAGAATTACTAGAACTTGATGGAAGCCAGTTCAGTGAGAGACCCTGTCTCAATTATACAGAACAGACTGATACACAGAGCAGAACATCCAGTATCAGTCTCTAGTTTTAATATGCATGGCAATGCACATATAACATACATACACATACACAAACACACAAGCATGCACCACACACACAAAACCACAGGCCTCTGGGGACAAACTTAAACAGTATAATACTATGGCTGTCTCATTTTTATAGATCAAGCATAAAGTTATGAGACTGATCAGATAACGATGGAGATGATATTTCTGAGTAAAGAAGAAAAAGCACAAATACAGAAGATTTATATATTCATATGTTTATTGAAGCCAAAGATAACCTGTTTCTATAATATTATCATAAATACTATTTTTCTTACATTCAAATAGCAATATCAGATAATGTTTCTATAAATAAATCTATATTAATAAACTGGCATAAATAAAATGCATAGTTATAATAAATAAACTTACATAAAGTATTGATTATGGAAATGGAATTACATGTGCTTTTTTCTAAAGGAATGAGAAGTAATTTCTTATGGAAATAATCAATTTTTTAAAACAAATTATTTTTCTCTTGCATCATCAGTTGCAATAAAATATTATCAATGTATCTTTGTGATTAGAAAGCACATCTGGTATTATAGACAAATGACAACATTGATTTTCTTTTTCAACTGAACCAGGTTTCATCTAGAATCTTCTAATGATGGCAGAGTTAAGCTTCTCACTTTCCTTTACTAAAGAAAAAAAGAGGTCCTTTCAGGAATCTTATTGTATTTAACAGGCAGGAAGGGTCAGTTAGTTTTCTAGTCTCTCCAGCTCAGACACAAGAATTTCTCAGGAACATAAACAGCAGGTTCAGTTCCCCGATGACTTTGATCTCTCCACCCTCTCCAAGCTGCAAAAATAAGAACATACACTGATTTGAGGACTTCTGTGGTTTTGTAAGCAGGAGCTAGTTAGAAGGAGATAGGGCTAGGCATAGTGCTGATAACTCCTTCAACCATCACACACACTCGCAGAGAATTTCACTCTCACTGCAGTCAGTGGTGCTTCTGGCTTTGGTGTGAGTCATGCTTGCTGACCTGAGCCTCCCGCTACGGTTCTTGCCCCCAAAGAGGCCACACAGTGATGCTAATCACTACAAAGTTATACACTAGCGCACAGTAGATAAATGCTCACTTGTTGAGGGTGTGATGGAAAAAACTAAAAAACGAAAGTAAGACATAAGAAAAAGATTTCCAAGTCACACTTCAATTTCACTCCAATAAATCCACGACTAATATTTTTACTCTTTTGAAACCATGCAAAAATTTGAAAGGTTATCCACTCTTGTTTTAAATCTCAAGTCAGTAGCCATCAGGTATTATATTATAATTCCGATTATAGTTATTAATATCAGTGATTCTAAATATTCATCCTATATGCAAGTCTGACTCCTTTGTTGCTGTTCTGGGTTGACTTTTGCCGCATTTTTGAGCATCAGTTTAGTGACCTCGAAAGTCACATCAAGTAAGCTTGCACCCCGCTTTTTGATTTTCAGTGCACGCAGTCTTCAAATTATATAAGTCAGTGGGAACCAAGACTTTCCCAACAAAATAATGCTGCTGAAATAATTACATATGGCTGCTGGGTAAGAGCTGAATTGGGACTCAAGAGTGCTGCCTTCCATGATTGTCTATGCCACCAGCCATCCTCAGAGCACAGGCTGATGATACTAGTTGAGTTAAGATTTTTTACTAGCTCTAGAATTTATGACGTACAAATTTAGAAACAGACTGAAATATATATATATATATATATATTCAGCTAGATGCATATCAAGTAATAGATCATATAGTAGAAAAATCAAGTAAAATATTACAAAGGAGAAAAAGAGTAGAAAAATCAAATAATGTTATGTTTCCTATTAAATGGCTTAGCATAACACCTATCAATAGTACCTGTTTTACGGTTTCCTTCAGTGTTTGTATATTTTTCTGGATGCGCTGGCCATTACCACTGATGTGCTGCAAAATAAAACAGGAGTCACTAACAGAATCATGCCGTGTGCAAGCCTACACTCACAGCTTCTGAGGCGCGTGACCATTCACCTGGGACAGAGGCAGTCAGTAATTTTTGCCCACAGTGACCTAGATTTCACTGGTGACCTAGATTCTCTGAGCTCTTTTATTCTCTGGGACACTGAAATCCAGGTACTTCCCTTACAGAAGAGCTGTCCTCCTCGTTGGGGAATCCTACTGAGGTTTCCACCGGCAGCAAGAGCAGTAGAAATGAAACCTAAACTGAACCTCATCAAAGGTGGGAGCAAAGCCCAAGAAATGAGCGTGAAGCTTCCTATGTGAAAAGTGGGTCCTCCCAGTCAATGCAAGGGCTCCCTCAACCTGCCCACTCCTGGTGGACACAGCTCACAGTTTTGAGTGTCTGGAGGTATCCAGCTTATATGTTGACGTTTCTCAGCTTCTAGTTCCAACTAGCACACCCCAAGTCACGAAAGCTTCCTATCTCCCTCACCTTCTTCGACTTTTGCTCTGTGCCATTCCCTCCCCACAAGTACTTCTGCTCAGTAGATATATTTCCACATCTAGGCCTTTTGCTTACAATTCTCAACATCATTCTCATTATTCATAGATTGAGTTGCTTTCTTTCCACAGGTAAAACTAATAAGGCCTTACCCCTACAAACTCAAACTAAACGAATCAGTTAAAGCCAAAGTCACCTGCTGACTGATTTCAAGTGGCCTCTGATGTCACTGGGGACTGACAGTCTCCCTGTCAAACTTGGGAAGGAGAGAGGGGGGATCACAGGTTCTAAATGGAATAGGAGGGGGTGGGGAAGAAGGTGAGAGCAGATGCATGGAGCCAAAAGAAAGACTTACACAGGAGCTGAGCTGGCTGCTTAGCTTGGTCAGGAAGGATACCACCTCCTGCATGTGGGGCTGGAATCTGTCTGATTGGGGGATCAGCACCTCTCCAAGGGTGAAGTTGAGTATCTCCTTCATCAAGTAGCACCGATCCTGCATCTGAAGGTAGAAAGGGAGTAGCAGGGCTCAAATTACAGGACATCCCAGAGGATCTGTCAACTCCTGAAGCTAACGAGGAGCCCATATGCTCCCTGCTCACCACAAGGAAGACTTACTTTGACTCCTTGGAACAGTTCATCCCCAATGAGCCGGACATCTGTGTTGTTATCTGCAAAGCTAGCCTGGAAGAAAGAAAAACCTTTGTTTTTGCTTTGTTGATGAGGAGGAAGAAGAAATGTATGCTCCACAAGGTCCAATGTCAAGACACTGAGTGTGTACACTCCCCATCGGGCCTAATGTCCAGACACTGAGTGTGTCTGCTCCCACAGGGTCTAATGTCCAGACACTGAGTGTGTCTGCTCCCACAGGGTCTAATGTCCAGACACTGAGTGTGTCTGCTCCCACAGAGCCTAATGTCCAGACACTGAGTGTGTCTGCTCCCACAGAGCCTAATGTCCAGACACTGAGTGTGTCTGCTCCCACAGGGTCTAATGTCCAGACACTGAGTATGTCTGCTCCCACAGGGTCTAATGTCCAGACACTGAGTGTGTCTGCTCCCACAGAGCCTAATGTCCAGACACTGAGTGTATGAGTTTGGAACATTGCACAGAGAAGTCAAAAGTCATTAACAAATGATTTTCAAATAGTTCCTCTATGGGTGACATGCAGAGTATACATCCTAAAGGCCAAATAGAAAAAGCTTCTGATTAAGATTAGGTCTTCAAAGAGACATAGAAAGTCTCCAGCTATGGAGATAAAGTGTGGCTGAAGAGCTCACAAGTGCTCCAAAGAAAATGGCCAGGGTTCCTTGAGTTCCAAGTAGCTATTAAGAGAAAGTGAGATGCCCTGTACCTCCTCGGCTAGCATGAAGGTGCGGTTGATGAAGTATGGCCTCTGGAAGTCAGACTCATCAATCTTGCACTGGGAAGTGACCGGCAGTGCTGCTGCCTCCTGGACCCACAGGGCAGTGAGAATCAGGCAGTTGACGGCCAGAATCCCCATCAGGGAAAAGCTCATGGATTTCTTAAGGCTAGCCATCACAGAGACCTCAAATGTGAACAGCTGATAACCGAGGAAGGAGAGCCTGTCAGCAAGAGAACAAGAGGCAAAAACATGAGGGAAACGAGTTAGCTGGGTAGCATCCCACCAAACAGATAATCTACTGCATCAGTTTGTACACTTACCTGCTTTGGTGCCTCTGCTTGTGATAGGTGAGGCAGAAGTTGCTGCTTTTATAGCCATCAGGACACCCAAATTTTTGGTATTCTGAACCATATGACATCAGACATTATCTAATTTCCAGGTCTGTCTTCTGAGAACTCCCTAACCACCCTAGGAGGCCACAAAACGCCGCCTCCTAGTCTTCCCACCTTGAGAAGCGAAGCCTCTCCTAAAACGTCACTACACGAGCCCAAAGGTGCTTTTGCAGACAAATCCCAGAAATCTCCTAAACTCTGCAGATTTTTCAAAGAAAACAATTGCTTTGTCGTCGTAGGTTCCGATTGAGTGTAATAGCCTTTGATCTCCTGTAGTAACTGAGTCAGCGATTTGGTCACAGACTCATTTTCCTCCCAGCTTCATAGATTCTTATCTCTTCAGAAGTGACCAGAAATAAAAGACCCATGCCCTATATTCTGTGCTTTCCAATAAGCAACAACAAATCTTGGAGATTATTTCGATTGTTAAAATAATTTTGCCTCATTTTTTCAAGTATACAGCATTCTAAACTACAGCTAGGCTTTAAACATAACAATGTTGGCTAACATAGCTGCTTTCTCACAGGCCCCATTCCCACAGAGTACTCTCATATGGTAGGTGAAAATAATCATAAAATCATAACCAGGATCAATTTAAGTTTGGAAATATTGGTAGTGAACAATTCAGTCAACATTTTTAACATAGAGTTTTAATAAATTAATACTATATGCCCACATTCTGAAGTTTCGTGTGCATATAAGTCTCAAAATATCATTTCTAAATAAACTTACAATAAGTTGTATTATTCAGGTGGATATCTGAAGAAGGAAATCTAGAAAATACAGGGATTGAAGGCTGACTTGAATTCATTGTAAATCCATTTAATCTCAAAGAACATCTTAAAACTAGACTGGAAGTTTCCTTCCCAAGCAGTGTGAACAGGGAGGAAGAAAAACTGTCATTGGGCGAGGTAGGGGAAGGAAATGTGAAGTAATGAAAACACTTCAGGAAACTTTTCTTCTTGCAGCTAACTGAGAACAAAAGTAGTGAAGACCCGAAGAAAGGACTCAAATGACCACAGGATCTGGATCTCTTTGGAGGTGCCAACGTGAAGACCCCAAATACCATGAAGATGTCAGCGTTTTGATGTAGCTCTACGAGACTCAAAGAGGGTGGTTACAAGATCTCATTCATAGGTAGAATTTAACAACACTAACCTTGGAGTTAGAGAGACGCCTCAGTGACTAAGAGCACTTGCTGTTCTTCCAGAGGTCCAGGGTTTGATTCCCAGCACCCACACGGTGGTCCACAACTATCTCTAACTCCAGTTCCAGAGGATATGACATCCTTTCCTGGACTCCACAGGTACCAGGTAGTGTGTGGTGAACAGACACCCATGCTGGTGAAACACCCATACACAAAAACTGATCATTTAAATAGAGAAACCCTGTCTCAAAAAAACCAAAAAAAAAAAAAAAAGAAAGAAAGAAATTTAGTAAAATGGTTAAAACATTGATGCAGAAAGTAGAAAATTGTCAGAGACCAAAAGTGAGAGGTTGGGAAGAAGTTAATCAAAGAGCATAAAGTATCAAATAAAAAGAAGAATGTGTGTTCAGGAACTCTGTTGTACAGCAGTTAACTGTGGTTTATAGCAATATATTATGTGCTTGAAGACTGTTTAAGTCATAGATCTCAAGTTTACTTGCCAGAAAAATAACATTAGCATGTTGGTTAATGCTGATGTTAGCTCAGCTTAGCCATTCTACATTGTATCTACTTGGTCAAAATACCATGTTATAAATATATAATATGGTTGCTTTTCATTTTAGAAATAGTTTTCTAAATTAGAAAATCTTAAACAAATACTAAACATTTTAGGGGATTGTTCATGAGCCCAAGGATGGATAGATAGATAGATAGATAGATAGATAGATAGATAGATAGATAGATAGATAGATGATAGATAGATAGATAGATAGATAGATAGATAGATAGATAGATAGATAGATAGATAATCTGATTGCCTAGCAAATGAAGCACTGTGATCTTTGGCCAGAATCGTGTGTAATAATAGTATGCAACTTAAGCTATTTTTTGATTATATTGGCTTTTGTTGGTTGTCATGGGAAACTAACAAGCATGCATAAATTTATTTCCATTGGAAAACAAATTTTGACACCATTGAGCTATATGTTTTGGATGAGACTCTTTCATCTTTGAAACTCAAGCTATAGCAATGTTAAACCCTTAGAGGACACTGATAAAAATGTACTAAATGAATATGCATTTTATTTAAATAATTTACCATCATTGGCGAAATAGAGGTTATTTGCCTTCATGGTTCTTCTTAAGTTGGAGTTTGACCTGATTCTCCTTACTAGCCTCATTCTTGTCTCTGGATAGGGAATAAACAACTGTAAGAAAAAAATCAAAATAAAACAACAGAAAATTGCAAAACAGTCTTTAATATCCATACATATCTCATGTGTTATGTTTCCAATGGGTAGACCATTAATGTCAGTGTTAGCATACCAGGATTTCATGAGTTTGACTAAGATTCACTAAAACAAATTGTAATGTGTGTAGGTTTCTGAACAGTTGCAGAAAGAATATCAAAAGTGGTCGCTGTTAGGTTGCAGATGTAGGTGTTCCTGTGAAAACAAAAGCAAGAGACATACGTACTGAACAACTTCTCATCACAACAGACTTCCTCCCCTGTGGTCTCTTCATGAACTTTCAAGTCACCCAGATAAAGAGTAGCATGAACATCAAGTCCCCAGACCCCAGACAGAGTGTCCTCAAGGATGACCTTGGATCTATGCCGGGGGAGCTGACCAGGATCTGAGTCTGAAGGTCAGCTCTTGCAGCTTCGTTCTCTGTTCCATTCCTAGCACCCAGAAGTGCCCCTCACGCTGCAGATGATGAATAGATTTTTAATTACTGAATGAATAAATCTACTTCCTATTTGCTGACAGATGCTTAAAAATCTATATCTGGGATTGCAACCTGTAAAATACAAATCTCGGAGGGGCAGGAAGACTTTTATCATCTCATATATATTCATCATTCTTATTCCAAAGTGCCTGAACATTACTCCATGCAAGCTATGTACATATTTAGTATGCATTTTTATGTATGTATTCTTCTGAGACAAATAGTATTATTTAGTGTATGCAATTATTTTTATCTCATTGCAACCGTTCTCTTTCTTGCTTTTTCTACCATTCTGGTCTTGCAATCTGTGTTTCTATGTAGCCCATACTTCATGCTTAGCATTACAGACTATGTCCACCACATTTTATTTACTCATTTCCCTATTATAAGAACCTAAAAAGCCTCCAATTGCTCACAAAAGCAGACACTGCAACACTAAGCAACTTCACCCAAACCATTTTCCATGTATTTTTTAAAAGAATTTAAAATACCTTTAAAAGAATGTAAAATGTAAATGATGCTATTCTCTTGATCAGAATGCACTTTCCCTTGGTAAACCTTTATGGCGATTCTCATATCCCCCCACTCTGTAGAGGTAACCCCCCAAATCATTTAGGAACTAGGTCAGAGTATCAGAGGCCCCAGGCATTTTGTCCCCAAGCAAAGATGAGATAGCCAAGAGTCCCAAGTTTGACTTTTACTCAAGGAAGAAACTGCTTGCTTTTCTTTGCACTGTTTTGACCCTAACATGCCTGGCCGGTTTCTACTTCTCCTTTCCATCATTCCTCCTTCTGAAGAGGTGACCCTAATTGCCAATATGGAATTGGGTGGTAACCCTTCTACTTCTTCTAATTGAATGGGAGCATCAGGTGTGACAGCCCATGACCCTTCTAAGGGCCCCACGAAATATTTCTGTGGTTTGATTTGTACAAATGTCAAATGTATGAACAAAAGGAAGTTATTTTAGTGTATGCAATTTTTTTTTATCTTATTGCAGCAGTTCTCTTTGTGCCTGGAGAGAGATGTGAAGGAGAAGTAAAAGCAAGAGTTAATAACATTAAGATTTCTAGGCAGGGAACAGGGGAAGCCAGACAGAGGAGGTTTTTAAAATGTCACTCTGAGTGATGAATTTCAGCACTTTGACAGCTGTTGGAATTGACTTGAAGGACTGTGAGGTGCCTCAAAGATGGTTTCTAGGGAGAGAGAGAAGAAATTTAGCTATCATTCAGTTTTTAGGTTAAAACAGCATTGGGCCTGTCTCTTTTGCTTGCAGGTAGGCATTGTAGTGTTGAACTGACCCAGACTCTAAAGCAGCGGTTCTCAACCTGTGGGTTGCGACCCCTTTAGGGGAGTCACATATCAGATCTCCTGCATATCAGATGTTTACATTAAGATTCATACAGTAGCAAAAATACAGTTATGAAGTAGCAATGAAAGAATTTTCTGGTTGGAGACCACCACACCGCAAACTGTTTCAATGCTGCAGCGTTGGGGAGGCTGAGGACCACTTGCCTACAGTCATATCTGAGCAGAACCTTCCTTACTATGAAGAAAGTCATCAGTGAGAAACAGCTACCTAAATAGCGTCTCATATGGATTTAAGTTCAATGTCTGGGAAGTGTAATCCTTTAGATTGTTGAAAAAATCACTTTCATTGTTTATTAGACTTTCTGTTGAGTGTTTAAGACCATCAAATGGACAAAATTTGTCACTTTTTATTGTCAAAGTCAGTTGAGGGTTTGATCCTCAGAAGTCACTTGGGTTTGAGAAGCAGCTCTGGCTCCTCTGGCCTTTCTCTTACCAGTGGCCCCATTTGCGTGAGGAGAAGTCAAAGACCTTGCCTGACCATAGCCTCACTTGGAAGTGCTGCGGAAGTTTTCCCTCTGTGATGACCCTCCTTTTGTAGACTGGATGCTGGTGAGAGTCCATCCAGCATGGTCTTAATGACCTGCCTGAACAAGAGATCAGGTGACTTTCCACGTTTACAGAACATCTCAAGAGTTTCTCCACTGTCCCATGACCTCACTGACCTTGGAGAATCTTGTCCCTTCAAATACCTCTGCCCCCATTAGTATAGACTTCAGTGTTGTTGAATGCCTGGGTCAGTTACTCCAGTCAAGACTACTAACCACTGTGTAGTGTTTAGATAAAGGTTGGGTAAAATTCAAACTTCTAAGTAAACTTTAATTAGAATCACACCTTTGTTCTTTAAGCCAGTAACAATTGCTACCAAGAGAAGAACAGTTAAGTGGAGGCTTGATTGACTTTTGAGCTTAGAAATTTTAAGATCATCTATATGAGTCTTGTCTTTTACACATCTTAAATAATTTACTCAGACATTTGTAACTTGTATAAGGTTTTAACATTATTTCCCATCCTAGGATCATCCAGCCATCTTAATCTTCATAGGCAAATCATTTTTTTACTATTTGATAATGATTTTGTTGAGAGTACTAAGCAATATCTATTCCTCCTTGTAAGGTTCCAAAGACAAACAAATATTCAATTCTTTCAAGTGTTCACCCTGAAGAACCCATGAATTTATTGGGCTTGGTTGCAGAACATGTGTAAGGGGTTATTGACAGGAGCATGGGAGATCTAAAAGTAACCATATTAAAAAGCCTTCATTTAGCATGAATGATTGCTTCTCGATAGCCAAATAGGTAAAGCCCTCTCCCTAGTTTTCCCTGACCTATATATTCAATCTCCTCCACAATTTCAAGCCATACACAATTAGGGCAGAATTTAGTACTTCTGGCTTGGAGAAGTGACTGATATGAGGTCCAATCTCTCTGCCCACGCCCTCCTTCTAAGAAGAAGCATTAGCCATCCAAAAGCCCGGCTACGGTACTTTTTTCATACAGGCACAGCTGGAGTCAGAAGATGCTGGTTGACTGGCTTACAAGACAGTGCCAAGAAGCAACACCAACACCACCTTAATAAAAAAATTTATCCAAACTACAAACATACCATAATATAATTAGTACTATTCATGGAGATTCTGCTAAAGTATGGGAAGTGAGTTTCCAGGCAAACCTTAAAGAAAACCCAAGACTGTCAAAACTGTAAATACAGTAGAGAATAATCTAGTGTTTTTGGTTCTGAATGAGTGTGGGTAGCAGAGAGAAGCGGCAGACACACAAGCAAAATATCAACTAAGAAACAGCAGAAATCAACTAAGGAAACCCTGTTAAGACTACAATGATGGGGCTACTGCTTAAAGTTTGTTGTTGCTGCTGCTGCTGTTGATGATAACGACAGAGCATCCTCGCCGTCTTCTCTATGGGTGAGCATCTCATATAGCCATTTTTATAACACAAGCTAAGTGGAAGTTAGGACTCTTGGACATAGTTTACCCTTTAGACACTCTAAAGAACACAATGCTTTTACGCTTACGCTGTTTTACTATTCTTTGTCACAGGGGCAGCCTGACTCAGGAAGGAGGCTCTGAAGGATGCTGTTGAGACAACCATGTTGTATCTGAAGCAGGAGAGCCAAGTCCCTTTTCCGAAGCCAAACAGCACATGAGCACTTGTCAGTATAATGTATATACAACAGAATTCACTTCTCAGTACAACTGAACAGGGTGGCTTTACTGGACAGGAGACATGCCGTTGAGTCCAGGGAGAGCTGACTGCATCCAAAGCACTTTCTCTCTTTATAACCCATATAGATTTGTCCAAATTGGTCTTACCATTTGTTGTATTGTGTATTGGGAATGGAAATTGACAAGAGATGGAAAATGTGTTCTTCCTTTTAGAGTCCTATAAGAGACAGAGCAATTAATTTTGAAGCGTTGCCCTTTCTAAGCTCATGGATGATTGGCAGTTGGCATCCATGGTCAAGGAAGATCAAGACAACAGAACTACCTGCCTTTACCAGTTTCTAACATTTGACCTTCACTGGTTAGACCAGGGGTGACCAACTGCTTATAACACTGTACCAGCAATCGGTCAGTTTGTGTCTGTAAATGGAGACACAATGAAAAGCTTAATAAATACTGATCTCCTATAAAGATCAGTTTTTATGATAATGTAATGGTATTTTCCCATTGGAGGCCACTTTTTCCTTTGGTATAATTTAGGCTTGAGTACAGAAAATTATCAGTCATTCCTTTACCCAGTTTTAAGTCCTATGACTCTAAGAGATCACATAGGTAAGGACACAGTTAGGGGCCTTTGTTGATGACTACCCATCCGTAAAACAAAAGACAATTTATGGGAACATCTTCTAGGTTTTCTTTATCTCCCTCTCCAGACCATCCTATGGAGATTTTCCTAGATCTTATTAATTTCCTCATGAGAGAAGGAGGCACCTATCATATTAACCACTTCTTTTACCTATTTGGTCCTAAGTAGCTGTACCCTCTCATTCCTCATTAGTACCCATAAAGAAGGGAAACCTATTTGAATTTTTCACCCCTATTGAAATGACCCTGTGACCTTAATGAATTCTTTCTGCATTTATCCTGGCTGGTATATCTTATCCCAACCTGCTCAGGGCTCATCTTTGAAAAGAGTCCTGTGGAGTAAACAAGTCTCACATGTCACGAAAGCCACCCAACTTCTGATGATTACAAAAGCTAGGTGTCCACAATTGCTGCTTGTAGCAAGACAAATGGATTTCCCTAATATTACCTTAAAGATCCCCCTTTGACCCTTTCCATCCAATTTATAATATGTCGGTTTATATTGTGTTTCCCAGTCTAAGCAGGAAGCAAGCACAGTAAAAACTCAGGGTGAACTCCTTTTTAAAATGCTATCAGTCAGGATGCCTTGGTTTAGAAGGACATATAATTTTTAGAAGAGCATGTAATTTGAATAAAGTAGCCATAATCTAGAGAATACAGAATATGGAGAACAATAACATCTAAAGGAACTTGGAAAGAAGTGGCATCAACCTGTTTTTTTTTTTTTTTCTATCCCATCTACTTCACTGTAACTGGAAAGAAAATAAAAAACAAGGGTATCCAGGGCTCAATGGGGCAGAAACAAAATTTGGCAACAAGGAAAGAAAGAATATTCTACCACAGCTAGAGAAAAATGGGTTCAAAGACACCAGGGAGAAATACGAGGCGTGAAAACCTAGAGGAACCACATCTCCATCCTCCTGACTAAGCAGAGCATCTCCATCTCCATTCTCCTTACTAAGCAGAGCATCTCCATCTCCATTCTCCTTACTAAGCAGAGCATCTCCATCTCCATTCTCCTTACTAAGCAGAGCATCTCCATCTCCATTCTCCTTACTAAGCAGAGCATCTCCATCTCCAGACTCCTCCCTAAGCAGAGCATCTCCATCTCCAGACTCCTCCCTAAGCAGAGCATCTCCATCTCCAGACTCCTCCCTAAGCAGAGCATCTCCATCTCTAAACTCCTAAGTAGAGCATCTCCATTATCTTCTGCCTAAGCTCTTGGTGGCCAGCTGTTGCAGCTGCCTGCACTCAGCAGCTTGTCTAGCACCTAGTGATCTATTCTTCTGGTCCCAATTGAAATTTTTTTTTCTCCCAAGACCTGACCTCAGCAGCTGCAAATTTACATGAGCTTCCCAAGCCTACCCATCTCAAAGCAAAAGCTCCCACTGGTAGCTGTCCAGTGTTGGTGACATAAGGCTGGGGAAACTCTTAGTCACTTTTAGAAACCAGTAAACATACCATGCCAAACAATGTGTCAAAAAAAATTTAATCCACAATGGAGGTCTGGTATTATGTCTGGTCTTCTTAGTAATGTAGGAAATGACTGACCTTATCACATGACAAGGGTCTTCTATTTCCATGATGCCGTAGGCATGTAGGGAGGTAAAAACCAACTGAGAGAAGAGGATTGGGATGTGTGACTGAATGCCCTGTCACAGGAAATTTAAAGGGTGTGGCGATCTCCTGAAAATGCCAAATGGTTGTATTAACTAAAATGGCAGTGAAGTCACGTGGTTGTCAACACCTGAGTGAAGATGTCACTAACTGAGATGGTGGTCAAGTCATATGACTTATTTATGTAACATGATGGTCTTCAGTTCTATTTTCCTACAGATAATATAGTTTTGTTCTTTATAGCCGAATAATACTCTATCATGTATATTCAATTTATTTTCTTTATCCTTCCATCTGTTGGTGGACACCAAGGTTGATTCCAGAACTTGGCAATTGTGAATATCACCACAATCAACATGGATGTACAGATGTGTCTGTGTATGCTAATTACATTTGGGATATGCCCAGGTATGGGATAGCTTTACTATATGATAGTTATGTCTCAGTGTGGGGGAGACTGGATACCTCGATACTGATTTCCATAACTGTTCTACTGATTTACAGTCTCTCCCATAGTATATAAGTGTTTCCTTTCTCCCCACATCCTCGCCAGCATCTGTTGCTTGATGATAATCATTCTAACTGGGGGAAGATGGGCTTTCAATGTGGGTTTTATATTTTATATTTGTGTTTCTCTGATGACTAAGGATGCTAACCATTTAGATACCTTTTGGCAATGTGTACTTTTGAGAACTATTTGTTTGAATATTTTTATCCATTCATTTACAGAATTGGTTTTGGTTTGGTGGGGAGAGGTAATGTTTTTAGTGATTTGTATATTCAAGCTATAATCTCCTGTCAGAACAGTATCCAGCAATGATTTTTCCTCTTTCTATAGACTGTCTCTTCACTATTGTAATTGTCTCTTTTGCTGTATGAAAATCTTTTTATTTATGCCATCATGTTTTCCTATTCTTGCTATCATTTCCTGGGCTACTGTAATCTTACCTAGAGAGTTCTTGCCTTACCCGATCTAAAAATAGTCCCCTATGTTTTCCTCCAGTAATTTCAATGCTTCTTGTTTTGTGTACAACATGAGATATGGATCTCACTATTTAGTTCTTGCTGGCCTGGAATTTACTATGTACTTAGGACACCCACTGACTTTGTCTCCTAGTGCTGGAGTTGAAGATGGGCAGCACTGCACCCAGGAAAACTCTAGCTTTATGGGCACCATTTGTGAAAGCAGTTATCTCTCCTCTAATGTGAGTTTTCTCTTAACATAATTGTCTAAAAGAAAAAAGGTGGTTCTACCTGTTGGGTTTATTTCTGGGTGCTCTGTTCCATAGGTGTCTTTTTTCACACCAATATCTTACAGATTTTGTTACTATGGCTCTGTAGTACAATTGAAAATTAGTTATGATGACACATCAAGTATTGTTCTTTCTACTGAAGGTTGCTCTGGCTACTGTGCAGCATCTGTACTTCCATATGAAACTGGGTTGTTGTTGCTGTTCTACTTCTGTGAATAACGTCATTGAAGTTCTGATGGGTGTTGTGTTGAATCTGTAGGTCACTTTCATTATGTCACTGTTATTTTTACAAGATCAGTTCTGCTGATCTATAACAATGGAATGTTGTCCCAACTTAGGATGTCTTCACTTTTCCTCCTGTGTTTAAAATTGCTCATTGTAGAGGTCTTTTTCTTGTAGGAGGAGGCATGCTTGTTTGTCTGGGCTGCCCAGATCCAAAATAATCACACAGAAACCATATTCATTAAAACACTGCTTGGCCCATTAGCTCTAGCTTCATATTGGCTAACTCTTATATTAATTTAACCCATTTCTATTCATCTGTGTATTGTCATGTGGTAGTGGCTTACCAGGTAAAATTCTCAGCATCTGTTTCTAGAGGCTCCATGATGTCTTTCCAGCTCCACCCATCTTTCTCCCAGCATTCAGTTCTGTCTTCCCTGCGTACCTAAGTTCTGCCCTATCAACAGGCCAAGAAAGTTTCTTTATTCATTAATGGTAATGACAGCACACAGAGGGGATTCCCACATCATTTTCTCCTTGTTTAGATATATTCTTTGGTATCTTTTGAATCTATTGTGAATAGGAATGTTTTCCTCATTTATTTCCTAGCATGTTCATTATTGGTATATAGGAAGAGAATCTTGTTTTGCAAGTTGACTTTATATCCTGCCATCATGCAGAACTTATTTTTCAGAATGAGGAGTTTACTGGTGGAGTCCTCAGGGTCTTCTAAGTGTAGAATCATATCCTCTGCAAATGGGAATAATTAAACTTCTTTATTCCTATTTTTTGTCCTTTCATTTCTTTCTCTTATTGTTTTCGTGGAACATTTAAGTAGATTGTTGACTAAGAAAGTTAAAGGCAAATGTGCTTCTCCTGTTCCTGATCCACCCCATCTATTGGTGGGCTATTACATGATACCAAGTCTCAAAATAAATAAATAAAAAGAAAGGAAGAATCCAGTTCCCAAAATGAAAAGGATTGTTGACAAGCATCTCCAGAAAATGAAGCCCTAATAAGCTTTTTAAAAAACAATTTAGTGGAGGCAGAGGCAGGCGGATCTCTGTGAGTTCGAGGCCAGCCTGGTCTACAAAGGGAGTTCCAGGACAGGCTCCAAAGCTACAGAGAAACCCTGTCTCGAAAAACAAAAAAAAAAAAAAAAAACAAAAAACAAAACAAAAAAAAAAAAGCAATTTAGTAAAAATTGCCTCTTTTTAAATTTTATTTTATTCTACAATAATTAGTTTTTGGTAAGTGGAAATATTGGGTTTTTTTTCAGTTTTTACTTTATTGTTCTCTCATACAATATATTCTTTTTAAGATACTGCTTTTGCCACTGATGACAACTTATGCTGAAGAGGATGTGGGGTAAAGGGAACACTCCTCCATTGCTGGTGAGAGTGCAAACTGGTACAGCTGCTTTGTAAATCAGTATGGTAAAATTCTCAGAAAACTAGGAAATGACCTTCCTCAAGACCCAGTAATCCCACTTTGGGGTATATATCCAAAGGATACTCAATCGTGCCACAAAGACAAGTGTTCAGCTGTGTTCATAGCAGCATTGTTTGTCATAGCCAGACCCTGGAAACAACCTAGATGCCCCTCAGCTGAAGAATGGATAATGAAGATGTGGTACATCTAAACAATGGAGTATTACACAGTAGAAAAAATAATGACATCTTGAAATTTGTGGGAAAATGGACGGATCTAGAAAACATCATATTGAGTGAGGTAACCCAGACCCAGAAAGACAAATATCATATGTAATCACTTGTAAGTGGCTTTTAGACATAAAGCAAAGAAAACCAGACTACAAATCACAATCCTAGAGAACCTAGACAACAAAGAGGACCCTAAGAGAGACATACATGGATCTAATCTACATGGGAAGTAGAAAAAGACAAGATCTCCTGAGTAAATGAGGAGCAGGGGAGAGAGTAGAAAGGGAGGGGAGAGAAAGGGGGAGCAGAGAAAAATATATAGCTCAATAAAAACAGTAAAAAAGTAAGTTTCCAGGCATCTTCCAGGAGTTCAGTACTACTGCCAGTCTGATACCTCCCTTCCCTTCCCACTGCAGTCCACTGTAGAGCTAGACAAACTTGATCACTATCTGGAAGCTCTGTTGAGGTCAGCAGGACTACACGTTCATCTCCCAACGCTCATCCCAAATACCTCATACTTTACTTAGCAAACCCTGACTGTAAAGAAACATTGCAGGAGCCAAGAACACTGTTGAATACCCTTTATCCATTTATGCAATCTAAAATATTACTCTAGGGGATATTTTTAAATTGACGTTGTCAATTTAACTAAGGATGAAAATTCATTTCAAATGCAATGAATAACTTTTTTAAATTCAAAAAAGCTGCTGTTTTTGCAGCACCTCTTAAAGCAGTACAGATGTGAGATACACACTCTGACTCAACTATTCAGTTTCTAAGCACACACTCAACAAAAATGAGTTTGCAAACCAAAATCATATGCCTCATAACCATGTCAACATTATTCACAGAAGCCCTAAACTGCAGTCATTAAAATGGATAAAGAATCATGTGATTACAAATATGTAAAATATGTAAAAGAATATTATACAAAATGAAATGTATTCTATTTCTACATGTGATTAGAAAGGTGGGTTTCCTAAACAAATGTTGAACAAAAATGTCAAACAGAAAAATTTAAACCTTGTAATGAAGTTCATGTAATATTTAAAAAAGCAGGCAAAACTGATATTACCCTGGGATCAAAAAAAAAAATAGTTAACTCTAGGGCAACTGCTTATCAAGAACAGAGAAAGAAGGGGCTTTGAGGGTGGTTTTTTCCTACTGATTGTACAAGTGTGTTTATCTGGCAAGGAATTTATCAGACTGTGTGTTCACAACTCCTTTACTCTGGGTTTCATGCTTTAATGTCTTTGGGCTGACTATTCCTCAGAATCAGTTGAATGCTTTCAACTGTCCCCCTGTACCCCCACTTCTCTAAATTAGGCAATAACCCCAGGGCCCCTTTTCTGTATCTTCCAGGAAGTGGACTAAGTTGGCCACACTGTGTGTTCGGAATTCTCCTCTTAAGTCACGGCTAAATCAGGGTACACAAGGGGTCTAGATGACCCTCCTCATGCTAGGCCTCATCTTATCAAGCTTGGTAATTCTAACTTTACTGTATTGTGTGGAACTAAGTTTGAGTTTGAAAAAGGAAACAAAAAGCATGCCTCCGTAATTTTCCCTATAGAATGGGCCGCACATCTAAGTCAGAGAACGGTAAATGACTCCATGATTTCCCGCTATGGACATGGGCACACAGCCGTGATTTCCTGCTATGGACATGGGCCGCACAGCCATGATTTCCCGCTATGGACGTGGGCTGCACATCTAATCCTGAGAACTGTTAACCAAAGCCCAGACCTTTGGTTAGCAGAGTCTTCGCTTTCAACGTGTCTAGACAACTTCTTGACAGAACCCGAGCAAGGTTGCGCGCAGAGTAAAACCAAAATTTCTCTATTTCTCACTGGGGGCTGACAAGAGACAAGTGAGTCACAGCCACTGATTTCTGCCGCTTCGGTGCCCGTTGCTCCGGCTGCCCACGCTGCCAACAGAGACAAACACATGGGGAGGGGATCCGCAGCCCATCTCACGTTAAGGGAGGATTCACCCACTGAGCAAGGGAGAAGAGACGGCCTGCCCGAGGACAGCCTTCGGTCGGTCATGTTTTTCTGCTTTACATAAACACGGGAGCTGCAGCCCACCCCAGCCCACTGAGTGTGATGAAATGTCTGTATTCTGGCACCCTAAGAACCACTCAAAAGTTCTCTCCAGTTGGCATAGTTTTGCTCTCTGAGTCAAATTCTCTGGCTTCCATGTACGTGTTTTTCTAAGGGGGCTTCTGAAACCACATCCATCCTGAGCTGAGCCGCTTGCTGTACCCGGAGTGCCTACATGTCCTACCTTGTAGTCTCTGTGAAAAGAAAAACAGCTGGTATCTATAGGCAGGCCACCATGCTGACCGGGCCACACACCTTCTAGTCTTTCTTTCCATTTCTCCATGCACATTAGAAGCGATTGTCTGAATTTCTGAATAACTATTACCTTCAATTAAGACTTTTGGAAGCAAAGCCACAGTAGCACAGGACTGCTGTGGGGACTTGGGCCTCTTCCTCTCTCCGCTTCTTTCACTGAATCTCCTAACTTTGTCCCTCGAAGTTTCTACCTTCTCTATTTCATCGTCAGATGGTCATAAATCCACAGAATTTATCTGATCCATATTTTTCAAGCGGCCCTTGGCTTTCATCTCATTTGGTCTTTACAATAATCTGGCAGGCCATGTACCCCCACTTCTACGTGTGAGAAATTCGAGGCTCAGAAAGGCGACGTGACTTCTTCCAAGTCACATTGTTACAGTGACAGCTCTGAGATCAATGAGGGGCTTTTTCCACTCAGGAAGCCAGCTCAGTACTCTCTTCTTTGGAGAGTGGCACACTTGGTCTGCGATGGAGACTTGCTGGAATTCTTGAAAATGCACCACCCCCAAAGTGCACAATATCTTGTGTCTACTCCCATCATAGCATGGAAAAGTTGGAATCAAAATACTGTGGCTACTTCTATCTCTCTCTATAGGGGCAGGAGGCATGAACAGCTTTGTCTGTAGTTGCTTCTTTTGGTAATTCCATGAAATTATTATTATTATTATTATTTGTTATCATCATTATGACCACCATCATCATCATTACTTCTCCTTCTCCCTCCCTCTTTTATTTTCTTTCCCCCATATTTTATGTTTTGCCTGGAATGGCTTGACAAAAAATAAAGAGAAAAGCCGGGCGGTGGTGGCGCACATCTTTAATCCCAGCACTCGGGAGGCAGAGGCAGGCGGATCTCTGGGAGTTCAATGCCAGCCTGGTCTACAAGAGCTAGTTCCGGGACAGGCACCAAAAAAGCTACAGAGAAACCCTGTCTCGAAAAAACAAAAAAATAAAATAAAATAAAGAGAAGATAAAATGATAATATGACCATTCTGCCAAATTTCTAATAAATTATATGATTATTTGCAAATGATGCTTTAAAAAAAATAGGAAACTTTCCCCTTGCATTAGAAACAGAGATGGAAAGGGTGTCAAGGAAGATAAAAAGAATGCCGTGTGGATATCTATGGCACCAGGAGGAGCCAGCTTCCCACTTCCCCAGTTAGGGAGCGACCAGGCCTACACTCACATGGGCTACACAGCCTCCCTATGCCGTATCCTTGGGGCCTGGGAGACCCACTCCTAGATCAGGGAAGACAAAGTCTCTATGACTTAAGAAACTTTTCTAATTCTTCCATTAGACAAACAGGCATGTTTGCCCCCAAAGAGACCCAAGTTCCCTACTGCTGTCCCGCTGTCTGAGAATGTCACAGGCCTTCTCCAGGGTATCGTAGGTGCAAACTATAGTGACAACCACACACAGCCTCGTTGCTATGGAAACCTCCTCTCCCTCTGCTGTTCTACCATCCCTGAAGCCCTTGTCTGACCCCCCAAGACTACTCAGAGGTTACCCCAACAAAGACACAATCACAGAGGGGCACCCAGAGCTCTAGGGTCTAGGCCCTACATCAACAACTATACAAGGCACCAGGTGCAGTCATGACAAACTAACCCAAGCATGGTCATAGTAGCCAGGAAAAGTCAGGTGCAGGTCGTGTCGAGATTCCTTATCACGACAGTCCAAAGGAGCAATGAACAGAAATTTGGAGGGAAATGACAAGATTGGGATAAAGCTTAGATTAAGTGTCTCATGGCTACTTTTTGTATTTTTTATGTTACATCTTAGACTAAGCCCTAATTCTCTGACCTTCTCATAGTATTTTTGTTACCTCTTTGGAAATAGTTGTGGTGAATTTTACTAATTGACACTGAAAAAGGTAGATTTTTTTTTTTTATCCTAGAATGGATGGTTGCATTTGGGGGCCACCAGATTGATTTCTGAGACCTCATTGTATACTTACTGCTAAGTCACCACTAGCAACTCTGCAATGTCCAAAAACTCTTCCAGGGGCCACTCCAAGAACATGAGCTAATGCATGATTACCTGTGGGGTTCCCCTGCCTCACCCTGGTGGTTTAGTATTCTCGACAATGACTTGAAACTGAGGAAGGCTGCAGGAAAGAACTGGAAACTAGCATCACTTCACCTCAAGAGCCACAAATGCTTCCTTCTTTCAGGTCTTTGCACCCACAGATGGAACCCAAACCGCCTTGATCTGTGGAGATCACCCACCTTTCTAGAGGTCTACATTGTGATAGAGTGTTGCAGGGCTGTTCATCTCATGAGGCGGTGAGAAAACAGACTGGCAAAAGATGGCTTATTGTAAGAAAGTAGAAGTTCTAACCTGCCAAGTCAGACTTCTACCCAGAAATTCTGATCTACCTGCAAAAGACCTTAACATTTGTACCAAAAGCCACACCAGCGGGTCTCTCAGCGGGCATTTGCTACGTGGCTACTGTTAGCCAGTCCTAATCTAGTCCTCATCCTGTAGTAGAAAAAATCCAGTTTCTCTGTATTCGTGAACGTGGATGGTGTGTTTGTGTGCATGGGTGTAAGGGCAGGAGAGCACATATGTGTACAGACTAGAGATTGATGTCAGGTCTCATCCACAATCACTTCTCCGTGTTTCTAGAGACAAGGTCTCTCAATGAACCTGGAGCCCAGCGTGCCTGACCTAGAGCACCAGCGTCTGCCTCTCTCTACCTCCCACATGCCGGGATTATCGTACATGCTGCCTGGCTTTTCATGTGGAGGCTGGTGACCTAAATTAAGACTCTCGTGCTTCTGTGGCAGACACTTAATCGACTTAAACATCTCCCCAACCTTGCATTCAAATTTTTCTTTAAAATTCCTCAAATCAGAATCAATAGAATAGCATTTTAATACTAAAATTGGTTAATATTTGGTTAATCTTTAGAATAATTTGAATAATAATCCTCAAACAGGCACAAAAGCGACCCAACATATGTCTGTCCACCACACACCCACCCACTCAATAAAGATCAATTCCAGAGTGGTCAAGCCTTGGGTCTCAAATCACTTGAAATTGAAGGCTCCCATTTTTTCTGAAAAAAAAAATGTAAGAACTGTTCTGAAGTTATCGCCAACAAAGAATTCATAGAAAATTTAAAACTTTTGATAACAGTAAGAAGACTACATGTGTTTGTTAAAAGATGCTGTTTATGTTAATTTTATCTCAATAGACCTAATGAAATGAAGGCTTTGACTAGTACTGTCTCTTGTGCCTACAATATCCATCATATTGCGATTGAAAAACTAACTAAAGCGTGTTCCACTCTCAGAGGGCTTTTATCTCCCCAGTTTCGTATTTTCTCTTGAACAGAACTGCTCAAGCATGTAAGAGAACAAGCCGCCTTACGAGGAAGCTGCATCTCCAGAGCTTCCTCCGCAGTGATGTGCAGAAGTGATGTGCAGAGCCTGTTTGTGACTCTCAGCATATACTTCTCCAGGGGCGGTATTTCCAAGACGAGAAACAGGACTCAGAAGACTATTGACTCACAGTGTCTGGGAATACTGTTGGAAGGCGTTTGGTTCAAGCACAAGCAGAATTGCCTGACACATTTAGACATCGGCCAAGTCCCTCCCAAGTGTCAGCTGCTCTTCTGGGTCTGACGATGGCACTCGTGACAGGTGTGGTCCTGTCCTCACAGAAAGATCCATGTTGCAGAATTTTTACAAAGGCCAGCAGTGCACATTGTGTGAGGCATCATGACATGGAGTCTCAGAGAAACTATGCCCAGGAATGTGGACTTGGCCCAAAGGGCATCAAAACAGGTGGGTGACATGTCACCATGTTACAGAATTGGCAGGGAGAGTCTTACGAGTTGAGGCATTTGAACACCTGAACTTCTTTTTGACTCCCAGAGTGACTCAAGTCGACAAGAGACCACACCCATATCACAGCTGAAATGCCCCAGCCTCACCCCAGAGGTGAAGCAGCCTCACAGCTTGCAAACCGCTTTTTATGTACATGACAAATTTTAATTTTTTAAGAAATCATTATTGACTGAATTTCAAATGGCTTGAAACTTTTATATTATTATCTTAGTCAAGAACTTTCTATTCCCAGATATTTAAACAAAAGTTGAAGTGACACTCTGAGCTCCAATATGAGGCTAGTCCACAGTCCCTTTTTTTTTGTAAAGAATAGTGCTTTATTGAATAAGTCTTATTCACAGAAAAATAAGATTTAATCTACAACACATGACAGATTATAGAGCAGAAAGCAATTTTCATAAATTTCCACACTGAAATGTGGAAGAAAGAAGCCATAAAATGATATTCACAAATATAGTGTTCTGTCTCAAAATGCTTAACATAATTCTTCAGAGCACTAACACAATGGAAGAATTGGCCATTATGTCAGGTGAAGTACAGTAACAAAAATGCAAAACCAGAAACAACATTAGAGCCATTATTAACATGAGATTTAAAATGCAAGCCTGTTGGTACATACTGACAGTGTGATAAGATAACAGACAGTAATCTCAATTGCTGCATTAGCGATACCTAAGCACATAGTAATGTCAACATCTGCACTCAAGCATTAATATTATTCAGTTCATATTAGGGATTGTCCTCCCGTAACAGCTGTAAAGCACCGCTTACTGTGCACTGAAAATTAGAGTGTAGTGGAATGAGTTGTTGAAAAATAACTATCTGAGAGTTCCCAAGACAAGTAGTTGGGGTGGTGGGGGAATTTTCAGCCTTGTCCAGTGAAGGAACTACCTCAATGATAAAATGGGGGTGGGGGGTGCGGATAAGTTGCTCGCGAAGGTAATTTCTAGCTCCCATGGTCTGTGATCTTGTTGTGTAAGGAAGGAATCTATGTTGTGTTGAATGTTTTAGAACCAAACTCAAATATTACGACGGCCCCATTTTATGAATGAAAGTCATTCCCCTAGTCATTAAGTTGCTAATTAGTTGTTTCAGACGACCTGTTACTCAGAGGATGAAGACAACCAGAGTTCCCAAGACAAAACTGTAAATAAAAATGATTCCAGAACTCTCTGCAGATTCCTTTTAGCATGGTTAAGACCAGAAATAAGCATTGCTCAATGTGAAGAACCCCTATATTCCCACACACCCCTAATAGCTTTCCAAGATATTCTGACTAGATCATTCTTGCCTACAAAAATGAGGTCATGCTGTGCACATAATCTTACCATTTCCTTTTTTGCTTTATTTTTCAAAGTCCTGTTTAGATCAATGTATGTAGTTTTGCAAAAAAGCTTAAGCCTAATCAGAAACATTTTTTAACCTCACACAGGGAATAAATGTTTTTATTTGTTGTCAAATGGTACCATATGTCCAGGTCTCCTGACCCTATGCTCAACTTCTCCAGGGGAAACAATCAACAGAAACCAAAACAAGGTCCAAGCAATGAAGTCAGTGAGATCATTGACTTAGAAATATTTTTTAATTATTATTCAAGTAACATAAAAGGCAATTCATTGCCTGCGTTCTGCTACTTGGAATTTCTTCAACCATGGTTGATGATAATAAAGGTCAGATGACGCAAGGAAATGTGGCTGGGCTAACAAGTGTGGTCCCATAAACAAAGAGCATCTACATTCCAGGAGTGCGTTTTTTCATCAATTACAGCCTCAGTGTGGTTTGCCTACTGGTCAGTCAGATGAGTAGTGGGTCAACAGTACCTCTGACAAACATCTTCACACTCTTGAGTTCATTTCTTCATTCAGCAAATTGCTATACCTTACCTCAACCATGCTGGCCACTGGACTATGTCCTTAGGCTGATATACAGCTCCTACCTGGCCACGGGGCTATGTTCTTAGGCTGACACACAGATCCTACCTGGCCACGGGGCTATGTTCTTAGGCTGACACACAGATCCTACCTGGCCACGGGGCTATGTCCTTAGGCTGATATACAGCTTCTACCTGGCCACGGGGCTATGTTCTTAGGCTGACACATAGATCCTACCTGGTCATGGGGCTATGTTCTTAAGCTGACACACAGATCCTACCTTCTAGGTATTTGAAGCATATGATATGATGGTTAGAGGAGCTTTCTGAAGGTGGAGGAAACACTCAGAGCTAAAGATCTGCAGGGCCAAGCCATGGGGGTGGTGGAAGCTGGGATGGAATTCGCTTATTCCCGGAGGAATCAGCAGGCACAAATCCAGCTTTGGTGAACCATGAGTAGGTAGACAAGTCTGAAAGGCCTGTGCTGCCCCAGAGAGGGAAGTAGAAAAAGATAAGATTTGAAAGAAAAAACACGGAAAGCTCAGTCATTCTCAGGACTTACACTTCCTGCTACAGGAACTAGTCAGGCAACAAAGGAAGACAATGGTGTGAACCACGGAGGCCCCGTCTGCCCACCTGAGACACAATTTTGATGAGAATGACGAAGAGACCTCTGGCAGCAGGCTGGTGAGATAGTAGTGGGAAGAGAGTGGCCTGGGGTAGATCACTGGCATGGAAAAAATGCAAAAGATGAATGAATAGAATCAACTGAGCTAAACAGATTGAGAGATGGATGGGTATGAGGAGGGACAGGAGAGGGCACAGCTCCAAACTCCCTGGCTTGAACAGTAGGTTGGTGGGGGTCCCCTTCACTGGGCATCTGCTGGAAGAACAGTGCTTGCTAGGAAAGAAATTACTAAGTGGCTTAAGTCATTCTGACAAAGAGGGGCAAGAACAGGGGTGAAGCAGGGGCCAGGGAGCTACAGTACTGCATCAGGGACCTGGCATGCAGATGGCCAGGGAGTCATGAGCAAGTATGAGCTCATTTACACAACAAATGTGGTAAAGTGGGGCTTTGATGGAAGCTTCTAGAGTGAGTAGTAGGGACAATAGGCAGGGTGTGGTCAACTTTACTTGGAAAGTTCTGTGAGTTTTCTTCAAGGAGATGATGTGTAAGCCAAGTGTGGTCAGTTGAGTAAATGCTCACCACGCAGATAAAAGAAACAAGATCCGGAGCAGAGAGCATAGCAGAGAGTGGTGTGGAGGTGAGCAGAAACCCAAGGGAAATCGACACAGGAAGCTGGCAGGGTAGCCAGAGACTGAATCACGAAGGGTTTGCTGTCCAGGGCTTACGAGGGTTTTGTTCCCCGTGAGTCTTGGGGGTGTCCATTCTAGTAGGTATAACCATGCACACCGTGATACAAAATGATCTCTAACACAGGTCTAGGCAGTGAAGTCCAGGTCCCCTAATGTATAGCTGGGATGCCTTCTCTGGCCTCGTAGTAGAAGACACCAAAGGCACAGAAGTCCTGACTGAGGGCGAGAGTTAGAATACATTTTCTCCGTAAGACACAGCAAGGCTTCTTCCACTTAGTTTTTCCAAATATTGCCCTGGAAGCATTTTAAATAATAAAATCCTAAACAGCAACCAAAAAGCATCAGAATATAAAACACTTCCACAAAACTTAGTGCAATTTAAGAAAAAAAAAAAACCTTTTAATCATTTGAGAGTTGGAACAAGAAGGCAGAGAAGATATTAATGGCACGTATTGTCAACTCAACAGAATTTAGCAATGACCTGGGACGTGGGCCTCTAGGTATGCCTGTGGGTGGGGCCGCTCCCTGGCTGGGATCCTCCTTCCAGTAAGTAAAGAATGGGGACGGAGCAGCCTGAATGCATCCGTTGCTCTTACCTTCCTGACTGTGGAAGTGACTTGGCAGCTGCCTCGGGCTCCGGATTCCTTGACTCTCTTGCCAAGGCGCCTTGAACGTGAGCCAGAGCAAGCCCTTCTTCACTAAAGCTGCTTCTGTCAGGGTATTCAAGGGAAACAGAGAAAGAGAGAAATACAGCCGCAGCTGGGAATGTGCACAGTTCTCTGTGCTCTGCCCACTTCTGCAAATAACCCGAAAAGCCCCATCAGGGTTGATGGCAGAGTTACAGATAAATGTTAGCAGAGATGGGTTTGTACCTGGAATCACACATAATGAGCTGACTGTATATACATCAAGGAAAAGAGTGGGCATTCTCGGGCCCCACCAGTTCCAGGGACTCTTAGAAAAATGACAAGAAAAATAACAATGTTACATTTCACAGACCACCTAACGAAACGAAGACTCAGTAGAATCCAGGGGATGGCACCCATCGAAGGCCTTTGTCAGCATTTGTTACGTATCTTTTTTTTTCTTTTTTTATTCTTTTTTAATTAAAATTTCCAACTGCTCCCCGTTTCCCATTTCCCTCCCCCTCCTCCCACATATTGCCCCCTCCCCCCGCTCCCCTCCCCCTATCCCCACTCCACTTCTCCTCCCCCTAGTCTGATGAGAAGCCAAGGACAATGGCACTAGGTTTCGATCCTAATACATGAACTGGCTTTGTGGGAGCGTAGCCTGTTTGGATGCTCACCTTCCTGGACCTAGATAGAAGTGGGAGGACCTTGGTCTTCCTGTAGAGCAGGGAATTTGGACTGTTACGTATCTTTCACAGACATGGCTGGAACAGGAGCTTCGTTGCTATAGCTGGAGGCTGATGAGGAGCCAGAGAAATGGAGGGAGAAAAGACCGTTGTTTTAGGAAAGCCAACTGTACTATTCATAGTGGAATACAGTCAGCACTGGTATGGAGGCTCTGGGGGAGTTGAAAGAGCGTTTTTCTCTTGTCCTGGTTACCCAGTTCCTAGATCAGTGCCTGAAACATATTCTAATCCATAACCAGTGGTCTCAATCGGCCTAAGAGAACTAGGAGGGGCTCTCAAAGTCACAAGCCAATGCCTTAATTGACAAAGCAAACTTGAGGCCAAAAGGTTGAATTCTGCGTCTCAATCACATGGCCAGCTAATGGCAGGATTATGCTGGAAACTCCAGACTCCTCGCTCTTGCTCCGGCATCCCTTCTTCATCACACGGGCAAAACTTGGTGTTATTGGAAGCAATGGAGCCAAAACATTTCCCACACCAGTCATTACAATAGGGATCTCTGTAAGGAAGGGCTGGGAGGGCTCCCAAGTGAAGAAAGCTGCTCACAAAAGTAGTATATAGAGCATAACACCAATTTTGTAGAATAAAAATAGCTAACCAGTATTGAAAATATTAAGAGTCACTGCACAGTTAAAGTAGTTTTTCTTGCAGGGGATATTCCCTTTGCCAGCACATTTTATTTTGTTTTATTTCATTTTATTGTATGTATGCGTTGCCTTTGTGAAGAGGAAAAGAAGCATTTTTAGGAAAAATTTCATAGCTGTTAGAAGTGAATTGAAGGACATATCTAACGTGAAAAATAGTCAACTTCCAAACACCAGACACAGTCAGGAGGGTGAAAAGAGAGGTTTGCCACAGCTGAGTGGGAGAAACAGAAGACAGTGAGAAAAAAGGGGGACGTATTCCCACTGTGGGGGCCGAAGGGTGCCAAAAACAAACCACAGATAATACGGCGATTAACAAGCCAGGTCTCTACCGAGAAAGAAAGTGACTCTGAGATCTGTAATATCAAGAACAGAGGGTTTCCTGCCTCCTCCACCTCCCAGCCCAGCTCACACTCCCTCAAGCACGCACAGCAACCATGCCTCGCTCCTGCTGCGTGCTCAGTTTGGGAATCACTAAGGCCCTCTGTGCTAACTTCATCAGTGCATTTGAGGAGTCCATGGAGTGACACACAGAGATGAGCATTGTGCAATCACTACAGTAATCCAATGGAAAGGCAACTCGGGTTGCACACACCTTGGGGAAGCTCCCAAATTCATTGTACGCTACTTGTATATTTCTCCTTTAAAAAAAGATTTATTCATTTTATTTTATGTGTAAGAGTGTTTTGCTTGCATGCCTACGTGTGCCACTTGGGTGTCTGGTGCCTAGAGAAGTCAGAAGAGGGTATCGGATCTAGAATTGGAGTTGTAAGTGATTGTGAACCGCCACGTGGGTGCTGGAAATTGAACCCCAGTCCTCTGCAAAGAGCAACAAGTGCTCTTAACATCTGATCCATCTCTCCATCACCTTTGTATATTTCTTTTAAGTAAGCTTCATTCTATAGCCCTGTCTAGAAACGGGAATCATTGCTTCTTCATGTGTCCTGCTGTTGTAGCTGCTGCTGTTGATGCTGCTGCTGTTGATGCCGTTGACACTGCTGCTGCTGCTGTTGATGTGTTGATGCTGCTGTTGCTGATACTGCTGCTGCTGTTGCTGAAGATGCTGCTGCCGCTGCTGCTGCTGCTGCTGCTGCTGCTGCTGCTGCTGCTGCTGTTGATGAAGATGCTGCTGCTGCTGTTGATGCTGCTGCTGTTGTTGTTGATGCTGTTGATGTTGCTGATACTGCTGCTGTTGATGCTGTTGCTGCTGCTGTTGATGAAGATGCTGCTGCCGCTGCTGCTGCTGCTGCCGCCGCCGCCGCCGCCGCTGCTGCTGCTGCTGCTGCTGAGGCCAGCAAACCTTCCACACAGTGGTCATTCCTTGAGAAGTTAGTGGACGAGTAGAAGTGCTTTGCCGAGCTCATTAGGTAAAGGAGTATCATCTCCAGACATCTAACAGCTATTTCCCTAACAAAGTTATTGACGATAGTGAAATCCTGGTACTGGTACTGCTGTATATTGATACCTAAAGAAAGGTGTGGGCTTTATATATAAGACAAACTTTTTCTCGTTGGAAGGCCTGAGAGAAGGGCTTCTTCTCTTCCCTACAGAATACTATAAATACTATAGAATACTATAAAAAAATTGACAATCATGGTGGCTCACATATGTAACTCTAGCACTCATGAGACTAAAATATGAGTTTTGTAGGAGATACTGACTAACATGGACTACAGTCAGCTTCAGACAGGTCTAGAATACAATGTGAGATTCTGTCTCCAATGGAAACCTTCATAAATTATTAAAATATGCTGTTTCAATACTTAAAACAATGTGGTACTACTAGATGTGTTCAGAAATAGGTCCATTGAAAAGAATAGAAAGAATTAGAGACAAAGGGATTTGATATATGATAGACAGTGTCTAAATCAGTTGGTGCCAAGGTAGACTTTTCAATAAAACCATGTGGGGGTAATTGAGAAATCGCCCCAAAAGGCAAACTAGGATCCATAGCTAAAATACTGTATGCCAGGACACTCCAAATAAATGATAGGCTTCAGCATGGAGATAAACTACAAATTAATGATAGAACACATATAAACCGTTTGTCACAGCACAGCTGAGGAGGCCTTTCTGACTGAGGCTCAAAGTAGAGGTCACGAGAGGAAATTATGCGCCAACTGCACAGGGAAAAGGCTCTCTGTGGAGAGCAACAGTAAAACCAGCACAAGAAGCAAAATCAGCAAAAATACAGCTACCTCATCTTGGGTGCTCTCCCCAGAACACTTTTTATTTTATGAAAAGAATAAAATTGTCCTTAAGCATATGAAAAATTCTGAACCTCAGTTCAAAACAAAACCGTAAATCAGAGCATGGAGACATTTCCTGCCCATCAGATTGGCAAGAATCCAGCACTCTATTGTCTGGGCAGGGGAGGGGGAGATACTATCTGTCACTACCTGTCACGGTCTACAAACAACCCTTTTACCATTGCTGTCACTTCTAGAGATTTAATCTAAAAGTATATCTACCTAAGAAGGAAAAGGTCATTGTAATAGTTTGAATGTAATTTGTCCCCGTAATCTTAGGGAGCGACACTATTAGGAGGTGTGGCTTTGTTGGAGTGGCTATGGCCTTGTTGGAGGAAATGTGTCACTGTGGAGGGTGGGCTTTGACATTTCCTATGCTAAGAATACTACCCAGTGTCTTGGTTGACTTCTTATTGCCTGCAAGATGTAGGTCTCTCAACTAATACTCGAGCACATCTGTCTACAAGATACCATGCTCCCACCATGATGATGATAAACCAAACCTCTGAGCTGTAAGCGAGCCCCCTCAACTATGTTTTCTTTATAGGAATTGCCACGGTGGGGTGGAGAGTACTGGCTACTCTTCTAGAGGTCCTGAGTTCAATTCCCAGACAACCATCTCTGGCGGGATCTCATGCCCTATTCTGGCATGAATATGGATATGCAGATAAAGCACCCAAACTCATACATAGAACAAATAAATCTTACAAAAAAAAAAAAGAGTTGCCATGGTGTAATGGCATCTCTTCACAGCAATAGAGACCCTAAGACACTCATTTATACGTGTTTATCTTTTTCCCTAGATTTATTTTATTTTTAATTATGTGTATGAGTATTTGTTTGTGTGTCGGTATTTGCACATGAGTACATGTGCCTGTGGAGCTGGAGTACAAGGAATTGTGAGCCTGCTGACATAGGTGGTGGGAACTGAACTCTGGTCCTCCCAAAATAACCCCCCAAAACAAAAAACAGCAACTGCTCTTAACCATTGAACCATCCTTCCAGCTCCCCGATGTCCTTTAGGGGCTGTTTGTAATTACAAGATTGAGAGCAATTTAAGTTCCTAGGGATGGGGTCTCTTGGATAAAGAACACTGTAGCAACACAGAGCAGTGTTGTGCAGACCTGAAGAGGAAAGAGGTGCTATCTGTGCAGATACGTGAACACCCAGGATTTACGAGCATGGGGTACCTACTTAGCGTAAGGGAAGGGAGCAGAAATATCTTTGTATTTGCCTGTATTTGCATTTTTGAAAGCATGAAAATGATCACGAGACACTAACAGAAAGGTTTATTAATTTAGAGTCAGAGTAGATGGAAACGAAGGTGGAAATGTGTGTGTTCATAACTTTACATTGAACCATATGAACATGTTACTTGTTTTTAAGAAACTAATTTAAATGTATAAAGAAATAAGTCGTTGGCATTGAGTGAAAACACCCAACACTTCTGTCTCCTCCCTCTATTGAGACATATCTAAGTCACAACCTCAGTCACTCTACCGAAGCCAGGCAGAATAGAGCTTTCCTGGGGACAGCATTCTGAGTTCCTTTTCCCACACAAGGAAGGGTGACCTCAAGAGTAGTGGACAAGGCTCTTTAACTTCTCTTCGCGGATCCTGTACCACAGCAATGGATCAAAGGTCACCTTCATCTGAAGGAAAGGTGGGATGTGTGCATATCAGCTGGAGGTTCTACCTCATCAGAGACAGGAAACAACAGGGCTGGTGATCAGGGGAGGTGGGGATGTTCCTTCCTTTGATTTTCCCAGGTACTTTTTGTCAGTATTACAGAAAGCAAACACAATAGCTAAAATAGGAATGTTTTAGATACATAATGTAATTGTTCTACCAAGCACTTCACCCATAGTAAAAACATAGTATAAAATATACAGTGATGTGCATGTGGCATTGTAGCACCATCTTATATGGAAATAAATGCCTAACTTTGTGTTTCTTTGTTTCATTTTCTGAGACAGGATTTCCCTGTGTAGCCTTGGCTCTCCTTGAACCCGCTTTATAGATCAGGCTGGCCTCAAACTCAAGGAGATTGACCTACCACTGACTCCTAAGGGCTGGATTTAAAGGCATATTTAAAGGCACCTGCCTAGTAGCTAACTTTGCTTATGAAGAACAAACTTCGTTTTCTTGGTTATTCTCTAACAAAAATATTTGCATTCTTCACATCTACCTCGAATAGCAGGAAAGAGATTCTTTGCAGCTAGCTCCTGAAGAGTTTATGGTCCAAACGATCTGCCGCTCCCCTATCTGAGTGGAGTCAGGGGATGTCCATTATCCATGTCTCCATGGCAATGAAGAAGTGCCTACACAGCTTTAAACTAATAAGACCTGAGGTATCGCAGCCTAGATCTCCTTACTGGCAAAGGTGGGAGAGTACCTATAAGATCATTCAGAAAACTGAACTAAGTAGTGTAGGCAGAGGACTAGTCGCCCACGGTTTGTCTTACTTTCTAAGAGCAGTAACTACGGAGTATCTTCTGTGTATGGCTGACTACGGAAGGATGCTTTCCGCACCAACTTATTCAATCTTTGTCCTTTGTGGGCTTAGAGATGCATAGTAACATGTCTAAAATTTTGTCATACCTCAAAGCAGAGACAGGGACCCAGTTCATCCGAGTCCATAGCCTAAAAAGTGCACTGTTCATAGAGATGTTTTCAAAAATAAACCATGTTACTAGTCTTACTTTCTTTTTAACTTTGTGTACATGAGTGTGTGTGTGAGTGTCTGTGTCTGTGTGGCGTCTGTGTGTGTCTGTGTGTGTGTGCCTGTGTGTGTCTGTGCATGTTTATGTGCGTGTGTCTGTGTGGGGTGTGTATGGGTGTGTGCCTGTGTGTTTGTGTGTGTGTCTCTGTGTGTGTCTGTGTGGTGTGTGTGTATGTATGTGTGTGTTTGTGGTGTGTGTCTGTGTGTGTGTGTCTGTGTGGTGTGTGTGTGTGTGTCTGTGTGTGTTTGTGTGTGTCTGTGTGTGTGTGTCTGTGTGGTGTGTGTGTGTGTGCCTGTGTGTGTTTGTGTGTGTGTCTGTGTGTGTGTTCTGTGTGGTGTATGTGTATGTGTCTGTGTGTGTGTCTTTGTGGTGTGTGTGTGTGTGTGTGTGTGTGTGTGTGTGTGTCAGATACAGACTCCACGAGCTTCGGTGGATAAAACAGTGTGCTCAGGGAACAGACAAAAGATGCCAGCCCACTGGTTTGTACACCATTAAGGTTTACAATACCCCACCCCCAGTCACCGACCTGTGTTTCTCACCAGTTAAATTTTTTTAAATACAAAATTGAAGTAATTTTTATTTCCCCTGGTGTCTCTCAGCTTTTGTGAAATAGAGCTATCCCCAGGAAATAAGATAGAAAATAGCATCATTTATAATTACTGAGGGCCATATACATGCTCTTGAAGTGCTAAGTACTTCAGATCTAAGATTAATTATATTAGTCATGGTCATCTAAGAGAACAGAACTTATATTAGTATATTCAATGGGCATTCATTAGCTTGGCTTACATAAAGGCTGTGGTATGAGTATCCAATATTGGCTCTCCTGACTAAAGGGCCAAGGATATGGAAACTGTTCAGTCCAGGACTGGTATCTCAGCAGTCCCAGTGTGGTGCTGGAGTCCCAGGGAAGTCCTAGAGTGCTGCCTGGCTTTCAGCCTACATTGGAATCCCAAAGAGGTAGGTTGCAGCACTGGTGGAGGAAGGACTCCAGAACGGGACAGACAGACTTGCCAGCGAGAGTGAGCACACACAAAACTTCCTTCTTCCAAGTTTGTGTGTGTGTGTGTGTGTGTGTCTATTTTTTTTTAATGTGGCTTTATTTTAACCTCTATTTTTTATTTTTAACTTTTGGCTTTTTTTCTTTTTTTTTTATCTTTCCATTCAAAAATTTACACTTCCTCCCATCCTCCCATTCCCTTTCGGCTCCCCCACTCACCCTCCTCCCTCCCCCTCCCTCCTTAAGAGAGGGGAGAGAACCCTGTTCTGTGGGAAGTCCAAGCCGCCGCCCCCCCCCAACATCCAGGCCTAGGAAGCTTTGCATCCAAATAGACTAGGGTCCCAAAAAGCCAGTACATGCTGTAGAAACAAGTCCCAGTGCCTTTATCAATGGCTTCTCTGTCAGCCCCCATTTTCAGCCACATTCAGAGAGTCCGTTTTGATTGCATGCTCATTCAGTCCCGGTCCAGCTGGATTTGGTAAGCTCCCATTAGAACAGGCACACTGTCTCAGTGGGTGGACCAACCCCTCGCGGTCCAGACTTCCTTGCTCTTTTTTTTCTTCCAAGTTTTTATATGAATGCTGCCACCAGAAGGCATGGTCCAAGTTCAGGATGAGTTTTTCACCTCAAGCAATCCAACCAAGAAAATCTGTCACAGGTATATCCAGGTCCCCAGATGGTTGGGTGTTAGTGGATCCTAGATGTGGTCAAATGACAACCTAGATTAGCCATCAGAAGTCGACGCCTTGTCAGCTTGACTCCCAATCACATGTTCTTATACCTTGCTTAATTTCCAAATGAAAACAATAACCAAGTCATATGTCTACCCAATATGATATAACTATCCATGTGCAACCACAAATGCATTATAGACTTTAGAATAGGTGGCAATGTCCCTTGAGGAACATTCTTTTTGCTATATCATAAAAATAAAAACCACTGATAATTGTCTCAATTGATGTTACATGATAAAGAATTTGAAGAAAGCACAAGCATTGCTAAATGTATGTCTATAAATGCACAAACACATTCTTGACAAACTGTGACAGAGCCTAGGCCCTTTGCCATCCTGTCTAGATTGAGCTGCTGTAATTCTCCATTGGCGTTTATCACAGGCTATGGTAACAAGGGATACCCTGAAGAATCTCTTGCATTCTTGTTTGCTTCCATTGTGGAGAAACAATCCAATTCCTTCCTGGTTATCTGGATCAATCACCCCTCCTAACACTATTATTCCTTTCTTGATCTGTTGATTTAAGGGCATTAGAGTATAAAGTGGAGAAGTCTGAGCTTCCAGTTCAATGGAATGCTTGTTGTGTCTCCTGGACACAAGTTGTACCATTCACCTTCACTACATGTACTGCAGTACTATGTCTATAGCATACCACCTGCACTGCGGGCCAGTTTGTGAGCCAGGCAAGGGCCTGGAGATTGACACATACACAGATACACAGAGACAGAGACATGGGTCAACCTTGAATTCCTCAAGAATGCCCCCTTTATTGTGTTCCAGGACAACTTATATAGGGATCCTTAACTAATAGCCATGCCTCAACCAAACCCATCAGAAACCACTTCCCTGCCATCAGGAACTCCTGAGGGTCTTGTGCTTGGAGCACCTGCAAACACAGGAAAACAAGTTGTTTTGCTCAGAGCAGCTGCAAGCATAACAAGTTGTTTACAGGAAATTCAGGGTCTGGGGGTCCACAGCCCTTAACAGTTCCCTCTTTTAGATATAATTAGCATTAAGGTTATGGACCGGCATGAGCATAGCACAAATATGATAGCAATAAGTTGGAAAATTCCCTAGCAAACATGCTCATTCTACATTCCATAAGAATGATATTAAATGCTGGTGCCGGCTATAAGATAGTCACAGCACACATCTGGCTGATGACAATTCCAGCTGCTGCAAAGGAGGCCACAGAGGTGACAATAGCAGCCACCCATGGTGATCCTGAAGTCTCTACCAGACACTCAGCAGTCTTCCTTGAACTCCAGATCCTCCAGCAAACGCTGGCCGGGGCAACAGACAGGCTTGGGGACCTTCTGCAACTACTGTGTGGCTTCCTCAGGTAATGCAGAAAAGCCTGCCACTCAAGCCACAGACTCTTGGGTGTGCAGAGCTGGGAACCACAGTTGCCTTCTCCTTGCCTGACCCAGTGGGGTCTGAGCAGCTCCGGCTTGCCTTGGTTCCCATACTTGTTGCCATGGTTACCATGCTCCTGGCACCGCTGCTGCATCCCCTTTGGCCCCACAACCTCTAGTAAACAATTTTGGGAATTTGGGCATCGCTCTATATATCTACTTCCTGCTGTTTATTGGGTATAGTTTCTTTGAGGGTATTCACAGTGACCTCTGGGGGGTCTTGGTGCATCAAACCATGTTAGCCTGGAATGAATCCACAGGTTCTCATCTTCTGTGGAAACAAAAGCAGAACCTCTTTTTAAAAGCAACGTATCCTTAGACCTAAATTTGGAAGTCATGATACCTTTAGAACATATATGCTAGTAACTTAGCTCCTTTACAGTCAAAAAATTCAAAGAAAACACAATAATATACATAATCCAGACTCTCTGTGCACATTCCATCTTTACGTGACTTATTATTTCTTTATTCCTTTTAACCTGACTAGACTCTGTCTCTTTAGATTCTTACTCTTTTTCTTCCATTCTTCCTTTTAATCTGACTGTCTCTACTCTGTCTCTTTAAAAACTTACTCTTTTTCTTCCATTCTTTTTGAGGCCTTCAATTCACCCTCCCACCTCCTCTGTATTATTTTCCTTTTTATTACTTTCCTGCTGGCCAGCTTTCTGGAGGACGTCCCTCAGAGTCAGTCTCTAGTTCCTGATCTCCATGGTGCCTCCTGCTGTGGCACCTGCACCACCCAGAACCACTATCAGGCAAGAATCAGGGGATAAAAACACACAACAAAGACACAAAGACAGATACCCATCTTCAATCCACCCTCACCATTCCTGGGGATGATCTCTCACTGAATCCCTAGTTCCTGATCTCACTGAGGGCCTCCACTTGTATAGTTCACACTTCTAAGTGTACTTCAGTCCTATAGTGCCTGTACTACAAGATGGTTCACGAGTCTCAGGCAAGGGCCTGGAGATTGACACACACAGAGACACACAGAGACGGAGACAGTCAACCTTGAATTCCCCAAGAATGCCCCCTTTATTGTGTTACAGGGAAGCTTATATAGGGATCTTTAACTGATAGCCATTCCCCAACCAAACCCACCAGAAACCACTCCCCTGACATCAGGAACTTCTGAGGATCTCATGCTCAGAGCAGCTGCAAACAAAGGAAAACAAGTTGTTTTGCTCAGAGCAGCTGCAAGCATAACAAGTTGTTTACAGGGAATTCAGGGTCTGGAGTTCCACAGCCCCCAACCATGAGGTCTGCTCCATCTGGAACCAACCCTAGATTCCTGTACCCATGAATCTTGACTAAGAGAGAAAGCATATCATATACTGGATGCTGATTCAAAATATCTTCTGAGCCGGGTGGTGGTGGCACACGCCTTGAATCCCAGCACTCGGGAGGCAGAGGCAGGCGGATCTCTGTGAGTTTGAGGCCAGCCTGGTCTACAAGAGCTAGTTCCAGGACAGGAACCAAAAAAGCTACGGAGAAACCCTGTCTTGAAAAATCCAAAAAATCCAAAAAAAAAAAAATCTTCTGGATGTGGTACTTACATAGTACCTTCTGGAGAGTCCTGCTCCAGTCCACCTGGCTACTGCTACCTATTTAGTGTTGTGCTTGTGTCTTCAGGAGGCCATTAAATCACTCTGTCAGGCCAGTTGCTTTAGGATGGTGAGGAACATGGAAAGACTGGTGGGATCCATGACTCTTCTGGCTGTGAAGCAAGACTCATTTCTGGCTAGCTCCTTCATTTAAGTTACCCAGTTTCTCTGTATCTATCTTTTCCCTCCATGCTTTTTATTCTCTGTATATCTTGCTTTCACTGCTTCTCATGTCTGCTGGCTGGAGGTCTGCCTGGCTTCTAGCCCCAGGGTGTCTCCCTCATTCTCTCATTCCTCCTTTTCTTCTTCCTCTCGAGCCTAGATTTCTCCTCCTCTTATTCTCTCTGCCCGCCAGTCCCACCTATCCTTTTTATGCCTAGCTATTGGTTCTTAGCTCTCTATTAGACCAATCAGGTGTCTTAGACAGGCAAGGTGAAACAGCAACACGTCTTGATATAATTAAACAAATGCAGCAAAAACAAAAGTAACTCACCTTTACACAATTAAAGTAATATTCTTCAGCATAAACAAATGTAACATATCTTTGCCTAGTTAATAGTCTACAACGTCTGGTTATAGGTCTAGAGTCTGTTGACTGCATCAGTATTGTCTTGCCTGGCATCTACCTCAAAGAAACTTACCCAGGGTTGGGGAGACAATGAGGCAAAGGCAGAGTGGGCAATATTTCAGAAGAAGGGGCTATCCTCTGCTAAGGGTGGAGAGACAACTTCCTCAGCTGAGATAAAGCTTTTAGAACCTAAGGATTCAAAGTCCTTGGTCTCAGTAGGGTTCCCCCAAAGTAAATATGCATCCCAAGTTACAGAATCCCATTTCTTACCAATCAGTTTCCTTACTTTAACCACCAACACCCTCAGAGTCTAAGATTTGGATTTTTATAGCCAGCCTTAGAATGAGGACTTCAGTTTGATTTTCTGCAACCTGAACGTGATGACTTCTGAAGACACACTTAGAAACCCTAGACTGTGTATGCACTTCTGGATCCAGACAATTACATCATCAAGTCCTTTTCCTTTGTCTTGGTATCCTGAGCTGATAGGAGCTGATTAATTTCAATACAGAGCTCATTTTTGCCATTTGTCAGTTTATTGAGAACTGTTAGAAGCAGCCAAGGAATATCATTATTTTATGTTTCTTCCAGGTAGCATGGAGAACAGTGAAAGCCCATGGTTGGAAATATTTAAGGGCTTGCTGTGGGAAAACATGGACTTTCCAAGTTCTCCATGCTACCAGGACAGTAACCATGTTGGCGAATCACAAAGCCTGTTTGAGACACCTAACCGTTTCGTTCTCAAAATCCTGTAATCCTGCTTCTCTTGAACTCTCCTACTACCACCATCTATACCAGTCAGAGTTCTCTAAAGGAACAGAACTCATAAAATGACAATATGCAGATACATTAAAAGGGGATTGGTTAACATGGCTTATATACAGGTTGTGGTCTGAGTAGTCCAACAAGGGCTGTCTCCTGACAGAAAGGCCAAGGATGCGGTCATTGTCCAGTCCAGGAGACTGGATCTCAATCTCAGTCTGATGCCAGAGTCCCAGGGAGGTCCTGGAGAGCTGCCGGTTTGCTGTCTACGTTAGAATCCTGAAGTTGATCCTAACACGCAGAGCAGAATGACAGAATGACTCATAACAGGGTAGATGGACTTGTCAAGGAGAGTGAAGACAAACAGGCCAGAAAATAAAAAAAAAAAAACCTTCCCTCTTCCAGGTCTTTTTATATAGGGTGCCACCAGTAGGGATAGCCTAGATTTAGGGTGGGTCTTCTCACCTCAAACAATCCAACCAAAAAAATCCTCCATTAGTGTGCCCAGATGCTTGGGTTGAGTCTACATGTGGTCAAGTGACAATAAGGATTCGACATCATGTTTACTGATGTTTTCTGAGATGATTTAAGATTATTAAACTATATTTAGCTACAAGAGCTCAGAAAAGTCAAGTAACTTTTGCCAGGATTGCACAACTAACAAGTGGCAGAACTAAGATTCACACACCATTATCTGATTATGATTGTTTCTGGGTTGTTTTCTTGTGGTCTGTTCAGAGAGCTGCAGAACACCTGCTATAGCATTAGCTCTCAACCTTCCTAGTGCTGCACCTCTTTAATACAGTTCCACCCCCCAACATAAAATTATTTTGTTGCTACTTCATAACTGTAATTTTGCTACTTTTATGAGTTGTAATATAAATCTCTGATATGTAGGATATCTGTGATTCCCCCCAAAGGGGTCACGACCCACAAATTGAGAAAGGCTGTGCTGTAGATAGTGTGGAGAATGAATCATTCACTCAGAGGGGATGACAAGTTCGTACATTTCGAAATACATCTGACTGTGTGCCGTTGCCATTCCTGGCTTTCAGAGTCCCTGGGGGTCCCTTCAGAAGCCGGGGAAAGGTCATTTCCAGAATCCTAAAGCAACTGAGACCTTGAGACCCAGAAGGAAACATGTCCTTGGCTTACCAAGGCAGCAAGACAAAGGCAAAGCACATGATCTTCAAAGCAAGTACACTGCCAGAGGAAAATGCACTAAGGGTTTACGGTATTTCCATCTCACTTTTGTACGTGTAATTAGACCAAGCAATTGTGGTGACCAAAGGAGCATGTGTGGAGAGTCACTAACACACGCGCAAACACATTCTCACGCACCCAAACCATGCATACATGACTGTGGCTTAGATGGACTTTTTGTCATAGCAGGTAACAAGCCATTTAACAAGGGGAATGTGACACAGGAAAAAGTAAGGCTTGCTGATTCCAGTGACTTTCAGGGACAGGGAGTAAATGCAAATTTCCTGTCACTGAACTCCCATGATGGGTAAGTGGAAAGTAGTCTTTCTTCATTGACAGACTGGACAGTAAACCCTCAACTTGTCGCTGTGCTTTAACTGTTGGACACGTTGGAAATGTGTGGAATTTTTGCATGTAGTTTGAGTGTGTGAGTGAATAAAGCCCTCCACTAAATCCGTCTGAGGATGCTATCTAGTCTTTCTAAAAGCTTTCTCAATCAAAATTTGTCATTGCCGTTTTAGCGCCCTCATTACTATGAGTTATGTAAGTGGGAATTCTCTCTACTGCTTTGTGCTTTGAACTGTTCCAAATTACAAAATAAATATGGACAATACTTTCCTTGGTCTCCATACTTGGATTTTGACTAATCATAGAAGCTGGTGTGTTCTTAGAACATGCAGCGAGGTATATAGCAAGTCTCAGCCACAGTCACAGAAGTCAATTTGAATGTCGTTCCTCCAGAGTATACATTTTCTACTCCTACATTTTGGCTGTTCCATCTTTGCACAATTACAAGGCAAACTCTCTAGGATGATGGGTCCTTCATGGAACCAGACAGCATTGTTGCGCAACCTATTTTCAATTTCGTGTTGATTTTCCCGTCATCTGCTTTGACCCGAATACATTTTAATGGGAACATCACACGCTAAGGTAGTCATTGTGGGCGATTTTCCTGAGTGTAGAAAGGGCCCGAACCCAGACTCTCACTGCAGTCTGAGAGCAGCCACTCGTCAACATCTTCCCATAACATACGGCACTGGGGGTAGTTTTTATTTTCTTCTTGGAATCACAGGGTTTAGTTTTTGTTGTATTCCTCTTCGAAGTATCTTGCAGCGCATATAGGAAGCCTTTGATATTAGACACACTCATTCATGGACCAGGCTTGACAATCTTTCCTTTTATCAGTTATCAGCAGGGCTCCTGTATGTCGGCATTTCCTGACTCAGGCCTGATACCATCTCCAATTCATGGTTACACTAACCTGGCTTGTACACACTAGGTAATCCATTCTGCCTTCTACAATCGCTGAGTCACAACACTGCAGTCAGAAACTTTTTTTTTCTTTACCGCATAACGGAAATAGACAAATCATTTCAGCATCTCTACCTAAAACTGCCTCTCCGTGAGAGCTGAATGTAGGTCAGGAGAGACAGCTCTGTGCTTGAGATGCGCCACAGTTTCGTTTCAGGGCGCTGTGGCTCCTGCTTGCTAGATCAATCCTGACTGTCTCTGAAATGAGCTCCTTTCCTTCTACTGCTTTAACAAATATTGGCCAATAAAATACTTTGAGCTGAACATTTGAACAGCATATGTAAAACTCCTTTAACACCACACACCATTCGACCTGAAGACTGAACTTGAGCTCATTGGCAGAAGGAAGAACCCAGGCACAAAGTTTAATAGACTTATTCAAGGAGGAGTTATAAACCCAAAGCCAGTTGTTCCCAAAGGATCGTAGCCTCAAAATCATCTAGAATAGTGATTCTCCACCTGCGAATTGTGACCTCTGTACGGGAAGGGGGGAGTGACCCTCTCACATGGGTCGGATGACACCATGGGGGGGGGGCATCAGAAAGCACAGATGTTTACGATTTGTAACTAACAACATTATAGTTATGAAGTAGCAATGAAAATAAGTTTATAGTTGCGAGTCAGCACAAAATGAGAATCACAGACTTAGGAAGGATGAGAACCACTCCTCTGATTATACACACAGAATTTCGGGGTCATCTCTGGGCTGGTTCATAGGATTACCGTGAATGTCCTTCTGGAAATCCACTGGTGGCCATTGGAAATTCTAGATGGATTTCACCCAAGAAAGAAAACTAAAGCATTTCTTTGTATACACCAAGGGGTGTGTGGTGTGATAAACATTACAGCTGCTGCTTATTTCCTGAAGTTGATGTTTTCCATCAGGCAAACGACACAGGAGTAGTAGCCATGGTCAGAACACGCAGTGGGGAGCACCTACACTGCTTCTCTGGGAGGGAAATAGAAAGGATGATTTACACAGCTTGCTGATGTGAGCAGTCTCAAACTATTAGTGCTTTAGCAACTATCACAGATTTACAGAGACTTAACAATGGGTCTGTAGCTCGCTCTAACCTACTATCAGACATAGAATATATGCTGAAATTTCACAGCGTCATCTGAGCATTTCATTGTTTAACTTGATGCGAATTCCTCCACTAACACTATACCTATTGGCATCAGGACCTCAAAGGTAGTTTAGTGTCTCCCTAAGTCCTTATTTCTCACTGTTTCCAAGGAAATGCTCTGACAGAGTCTGGGGTATCATAAAATGAATTAGACTAGTGAATGAGCCCTTGGCAGAAAGAAAATGCCACCTCAAGGTCAATTGCTTGTTTTCACCTGCTGTGCCAGAGCTCTTGGGACTGGGGAGCTGCCCCTTGCTTGGAAGCATCAGAGTAGAAAGAAATACAAAATGGGACTAAGGAAACTTGACTCTGAAAGTGAGAGTGGCGGATGGGTCTTTGTGTGCTTACGTTCAACATAGGAAAAAAGGTGTCTCTAGCCTTGGTCAAGGTCGGTGCTGCCACGAAAGCTCATCAGCATGAAGCTGAAGCGCCCACTGCCTGCTTTGCACTGCAAGGTCAACTGGAGGGGCAAGCTAGGAGGCACCACAGGCAGAACTCTAATGTCCAATAGCTGGGACTGTGCTGTTCCCTGCAAATACTTTTGGGAAGTAGAACATTTATATTACGGTAGCCTGACAAACACTAGTTCCTAAATACCTTCAGACTATGGCCCAGCACATGTAAAAGCATGCTAAACATATTCCCAGATCCAATATGAACACTTCTATGATCAGCCACCATTTAGACTGTTTGTTCCTTTGGTAAACATTCAGAAGGATCAATAGCTTTTGAAACTATGCTGTCTACTGCAATTATACACAGCCACAGCAAAGGTGCACAGGAGAAGGCCAGCCTGGACACCGCCCTATAGGACAGCTGGCTTTGTGTGTTAACTTGCTTCCATTCTGGTGGAGTCCATCTATTTCATAATTCCCTGCCCACATTGTCTTGTTTTCTTGACTCAAAACAGGAAGGTATTTTACCTTCCAAGAAGACGAAGAGAAAAGTTAACTCCCGAATGAATCAACCAGAAGTAGTTGATTCATAGCAGGTATTACATCTGAGCACGAACGCTTCAGAGAAGGGAGCGTAGGTGGAGTTCAAGTAAGAAGATCTAGACATAACTCACGAGCCAATGGGCTCTTGGACCAAGTCATTAAACTTGTTTTCTCTATAAAGTGAACATGATTCTGCTTAAATTACATAACCTTTCCTAACAACATACCAAACATATTTATCAGGTTCTTAATCATTCCTCAAATGTCTTTAACTTGGAATTCAGATTCCATAGGAAACCAGAGGTAAGACGCACATGTGTGTGCCTGTACTGGGTTCTCAACAAGAGAACCATGGAGAGTGCCAGCTCCTAGAGTGAACGTGGGGCTGGGAGTGGGGCAGGGGAGGAGTGGGAGCTCTGGGGGAAAACCCTACACAGTGACTTAAATGTTCACTCCTAAGTATGGCTCAGGAAATGCCAATTTAGACAAAAATGCCAAGTCACCAAGGTATAATACCCATTTGACTATCCTGTTCCTCTAACACATATGCTTCAACAAATTCAGACTCAGTCCAGACATCGTCTTACCATGTATCTAGTCCAAGGCAAAGGCCGGGGTGAGTCTATGAGTTCCAGGTCAGCCATGACTACATAGAGAGACCCTGTCTCAGGGATGGAGGGAGATCTACTAACAACAAATAAGGCAGAGTTCACTGAGTGGTTCTGAAGACAGTGGAAAGCACAGCTCCACCAGGGGCTCAAGATGTGAAGAGCAAATGTATTTGGTCTAGCCTCAAACTGCAAGAAACCCAAAGTTTGCCAGAAGGTGAATAAATTAGAAAAAAATGCACACCAAAACATGAATGATCTCAAGAATACAAGAGAAAACCAGACTAACATTGTACCTGCCATTGAACAGACTTGACAAAAGGAAAATTAGGGCACACAGGTTAGAAATACATCTTGATGGCTGCACTGTTTTCAGGTGTGTTTACCTGTCCAAACTCTGCAAGACATAACAGTATCAGTTTATTAAAGTAGACCTAAATAAGATCGATTGAAAATGAATTCCCATCCACAGCTCCTTCTCAGTACTAGGAAACTTCATTGCCTCTTATTAAGAGTACACAGTCAATTCAAATGTGTGTCCTTCAAGCACCTACTCTAGTGCTGAAACAATAATGATTCCAAAACTTCTCTCCCTGGGACTGCAGAAGAAGTTTTTAAGATCGAGGGAGCTAGTGATATACTGCAGATCCAAAGCATCACAGAGTCATGCTAGGCTTGTGAGAACCATCCCTAACCTGATAGCTCATAGACTGAGGCCAGATAACTGTAATGGATGTAACCAAATATTAGTCTGTACTGACTACAGATTTGCTCCCAGCCACTGGGAACCAACAAAATGAAGCAATCTTTGAGGAAGAAAACACCTTTGAGCTTCCAGCGACAGTGAGTTTCAAACTAAGAGCCCACAAGCCTCAGAAACCAGCTGCACAGATATAATCTGTGCACTGAAGCCAAGTTGTGCCAGATTCGAAGTCCTTATTCCTTCTGTATTTAGTGGCTCAGGAAATTTTCATGGCCAGTTCTTTCAGAAGTCAGTGGAATGGAGGCAAATATTCACACGCTTATAGTTCTTTATAGTTTTCTAACAACATAAGATCGCTGACAATTCAGTGTAAACCACTCATCTACAAAGTAGTTTTCATCAAACCAAACAACTTTATTTCTAATCCACGGGCATTGATAATTCTGAATATTTTATCTACACTACTCTATTGTCAACTTTGCCACTGTGACAAAAAGGAGAAAACCCTGGTTTTGACTCAGTTACAGCCCGTGGTAGGCTGTCTCCTCTGCTTTGGCCCAACAGCGAGACAGCATCACGGAAATGCAGACCTGATGGAGCCAAGAACTCATCTCCCGGCAGCCAGGAAGCTCAGACTATGAAAGCCAGCACCTGGGTGTCAGAACACGGTCAAAAGAACGACACACGACGAACAATGCCCAGGGCTGAACTGTGAGAGAGGCTCCAGGAGAAGGGCAGCTCTTTACCTCAGGCGCATTTTGTCGCCAGGTTTGTTCTTGGATGTGATTTCATGCCGTGTTAAACATTTACATTTGATTTCTAAGACACGTTTATTCTTGTTGGATGTCAGAACATAGCTATAGGACCCAATCTGGTACAGGGATGTGCTGGGTGCGGACCCCAGTGTACCCTGGATCTGGGTATGGCCTCTGCCTTGCTTTCCTGCTTCCCAGATATAACCTATAGTGCGTGCCAGGCAAGTCTGTTTAAGTTGCTCTATTCTGGGAAAGGGCTGTTCTGTTCATATTTAGTATGTGCTTTCTGGCATTTATTTACATGTTTTTCTGAACTCAAACTACCTTCCTTGGACCATTGCTTTCTTTGTTAGTTACATCCATGTATACAAGAATACGAAGCTGGCGTTGTCTGCAGTATTAGACCGTAGGCAGCCTCATTCTACAAGGTCTCCCACCCAGATCTGCACAGGTCGGCAAAGGCTGATGCCTGGGACAAAATACACCCTTCAGAGGCAAAGCTCGGGGAGCTGATTCTTCAGCTAGGCCCGACCTGCTGGAGTCTCCATCATCTCCCAACAGTGCTATCAGATGGGCTCCGAACTTCCAAACACGTCATTTGGGGGATGTGACTGCAAGATGGCACCTGCCTGTCATTCCAACACTGAGGAAGCTTTCACAGGAGGATTTTAAGTTTGAGGCCAGCCTTAGAAACTAGAGAGACCCTCTCTTGGTAAATAAATGGAGAAAACAATAAATGAAAAAAGACATACTATTTTAGAGATTTGAATAACATGTTTATAAAGCCCATTCTTATCAGAAACTTAAATCTATACTGATTTGTAAACAGTTAAATGTTAAATGTCCTAGAAGTAAAAAATAGAATCACAAAATTGTTGAGAAATTGTTTTTAATGAATATGCTTTTAAAATCCTGTATTTGTACAAAAAAAAAAAAAAACTGCAGACTGTCCCACTGCATTTGACAGCTGCAAACATAGTGTAATCTTTGGTTAACCAATTCTAGGAGATGCTTCTAACAGGCATTTATTCCACATGATAACATTTTGGAGAAGCCAAGCACAATTAATTTTCATTTTTAAATGTCTACAAAGTTTTAATTCTCCATTACACAAATAATTCCTCAAAATCTAGACATTATTCAAATGTATGTCAGTTATTGTACAAACAGAATACACAAAGGATCAAAAATATACATATTCTCTCAGAAAATTTTGTTACATAAATAAGAAAAATATATACAGCCGGATTTCAAAGTATGATTCTCCCACTGTGTACAGAAAGTGCTAATAAAAACGCTGAAGTCAAAGTCAAAGGAATGGCAGACTCCCTTCATGACGTCTACGGCTATACAAATGCTAAAAGCATTCTGAGAGGGAATATAATCTGGGAGATCTTGATTGTGACTTAATTTTATCCCTTTAGAATATTCTCTGGACAGGTGATATTCACACTTCCACCAGGCACCCCCGACACCTGACATAAAAGGCAGAATATGTGAGAAACTACATAATCCATGTCTTCGTATTCAGATAAACAGGAAAGAATTCTCAAAGGGTTAAATTTAGATACTCCTGCATTCAAATTTTCTGGGTATGATGAGCTACTTAAAAATCAAATAATGTAAGTTGGAAGTAGCAGAAGGAAATAAAACACTCTGAACATCCTAGCACAGTGAGCAGGAAGGAAAGATGATGCTGGTACATCTCCAGATAAGAAGAGCAGGTTTATGTTTTGCCCCAGAAATTCTCCTTTCTTTTCTGAGCCCGCGCTAGAGTCTGAAAGGCCTGGAGACTGGAAGCGGCAGAGCGGGCAGAAATCTCAGACAGTCTGTCTGCATCTGTAACGAGAGAATCCCAGGATTACATTCCCGATGGAAATCGCCTCAGAACAATAATGTACTAGTAACAGAAATCAAAACTACCGCATCAATAGCAACGCTGGATCTATCAGAAAACAAGGGAACTGGTAAATGGAGAGTTTAACTCATCATAGTTCATGGCAGTCTCCTACGGTGATCACAGGTCAAACATGACGATGTGAGCAGAAACCTTTTCACATCCTAGAAATCCTATAGTGTCGTTAGCTACACACAGCTTATGATTTCGGTATTACTGGGAAAGAACTCATCCTGAGATGTCTTATCCTGCTTTCAAAAGAATGGCTATTCGTACTGAAAAGACTTTCAACTAAGAAAGCAGACTGCCAGGGCCGGAAGATGGCTCGGTGGCTAAGAGCACACACTGCTTTTCTAGAGGTCCTGAGTTCAATCCCTAGCACCCACATCAGGCGGCTCACGACCACACGCAGCTCCAATTCCAAGCGATCGCCACACCTCTGGCCTTAAGGGTACCTATATGCAAATGCACACGCTCACATACATTATCAAAAATAATAAAATAAGTCTTATTAAATGCTCTATTTTAACATGGCATTATGTCACTTTTTGAAAGTCTCACTAAATGGAGATAAAAATTATTTGGCAATAAGCTACCACCTCTAGGCACTGAAATCCCACATTCTGAGTGAACAAATCCATCACGTTTACAAACACTCGTCTTCATCAACAAGACAAAGGCAGAACTAGACCCAAAACACAACTTGTGCTCACTGAATAAGGAGTTGCAAACTTGCTAAAAGAGAAAAAAAAAACTTCTAATATACTTAGCTGCCAGTGTAAAGAGCATTAAGTTCAAATTTATTTCCCAACTCAAAGTTAAAACCTTCAGGAACTTATCGGCACTTTACAGATTACAGTAAGGGCTCAGGACGGGACAACAGTTATTGTGAACGGTCACCTCAAGATCCAAACTCCTCCTTCAAAGGATGAAAAAGGAGGAGTATACAGGAGTATACAAGAGGAAAGGGGGTCTATTTTTATTAATTACACATATTTTGGGATTAAAAATGATAAGAATATGTAGGCATTTGAAAAAAATACGGATTAACATCGGGCCAAATTTCTGAGACAGGCAGATGGAAGCAGGCAGAGCCATGGCCTCTGCTGAGGGGAGGCACACATTTGCTGGGGAGACTCCTCAGCACACAGCCTCACATGGCTCCTGTGTAAGCTAGGAATAATTCCATCCCTGTCATAAATAAGGTCTCAAAGACCTAATATAAAAATGTCTACAGGAGTCCTCTGCGGTCCTTGCAGTGCCAGCCAAATGTGAGATCATATGCTACAGACCGCCTGACAAAAGAGCTGGTGCTGATGGTAAGTATTGAAATACCTTCGTCATTAAAGGCTTCAGGTGACGGTAACTGCAAACTGTTCATCCTTGGCTTCCCCACTTAAAGAAAGAAAGGCAGAAGGCATCATTCTTTAGCCACCAGACATCACATGTTAACTCAACTGTTTCAATATTTGCCCCCTCCAAAATTCATGTGAAACTGAAGTGCTGTTGCGATAGCATTAGGACACCTGAGAAGGTGTGACCTAAGGCAGTACCAGGGACGGTCTGTCCTTCCTTCTCACCTGTCTGCCAGGAGATGATGGAGAAGGAGACCTTCACTAGATGCTGCTCCTCTCTATCATGCACTTCCCAGCTTCTTCAGCAGTGGGTCTCAACCTTCTTAACACTGTAACCCTAATACAGTTCTTCACGTCATGACCCCAACCACAAAATCTTTTTGTTGCTACTTCGTAACTATAATTTTGCTGTTAGGAATTATGATATAAATATCTGATATGCAGGATATCTAATATGTGACCCCTATGAAAAGATCATGACTCCACAGGGGTCATGACTCACAGGTTGAAAACCACTGTTCTAGAGACATACTTATCAATTAATTTTGTATATTGATAGAAACTACTACATCAAAAGGCCAATGGGTAATTTTAATGTGTTTAGCAAGTACATAAACTGTGAATAAGCTCCTAATTCTTCACAATGATAACATTGGTGTAACTTCAAAGAAACATAGGCCTCTAGTAAGAGATGAAAAATTCAATACACACATTTAGAGAGAGAGAGCAGAAGCCCACAGGGGTAAAAAAAATGAAAGACAAGGAAACAACAACCACATTAAGAGATTGGAAAGAGTCAGAGGAGGCCAGTACATAATTTAAGTCTTAAGTGGGGAGAGTAGAGAAACTAAGAAGCAGAGATCATGTGTCTGTCCGCTTGTCTGTCAGTCACCAGTGATGTGGGGTTTGGGATGGAGCAGGCAGGGGCTGGAGGAGGCACACACAGGACTCTGAAAAGCTTGCTATGCAACAGCTATATCACAATGTCTTTACACTTACACAGCTGATGACCGCGTCTCCCAAGAGTGGACTAAAGATTTGTCTAAGGGGTCATCAGTGCTGCTGTGGCCAGATGCCCTGGAGCCAGAGAACAGGGACAGCAGAGAGGCAGAGCAGCGAGGAACTGACCAGGCTGAAAGGTCTTCAGGGGCCACCTGCTTAGGGGATGCTGGCTGTAAAGTATCAGTAGCATGGGGTATGAACAGACCATCCCGAGGCCACCAGAAAGAAAACACCACACACGACAGCTCCAGAATGGAGACCGCAGGATTCCCAACTGTGACGGAAGGAGGCTCAAACAGCAGAGCAACCAGATCTACGTGCCCTGGGAGAACATGAGCGACTCCTCTCACTTTATGACACTGGAGTGTGGAGCTGGCTACAGCAGCACAGGCCGGTATCCAGGAAGGAGATCTGCCGTTCACAGAAATCCATTAGCCTGGGCTACCTCCTGAGGCCTTGCTGAAAGGAGGGAGAGAGGGAAGGAAAAAGGAGAGAGAGACAGTGCAGGAGCCATTATAAACTATATAAAAAAAAAAGAAATGAAAAACAGATAAACGACAGAATTCTGTTGTGCGGTTCTCCTACAGCATTTTGCTGTCATTTAACACTTTTATCTTAAAAAGACAAGAAATTAAAGCTAAAATACTCACCATTCTGCTGAAATTGAGGGTCTCGCAGACGGCCTTGGATCCTGCTGGAAGGATGCCAGTAAGGTAGGAAACCCGGGGTGGAATGCTGCCCAGGGGTGTTTGTCTGATATTCTGGAACTTTGGCTTCCCAGTCTTCCCGCAAAGGCAGGGGATCAACTGTCTTGATGCCAGCAGCAGGAGAAGTCAGCAGAGACATAGCACGGTGGTTTCCTGTCTAGATGACAAAAAGAAATTAAATTTAAAAAAAGATGCACATGTGTGTGTAAAAGTAAAAAAGGGGGCCAGCGTTCAAACACAGAACGGTCACAAGTTACAGAAGATGGGGGAGAGGGACACAGAGTCCATAGAGAGAAGGCTACGTGCATAACCACCAGCATAGAGAAACAAACCTGCTGACTGAAAGACAAAATATACATTAACAACGCATTGAAAAGACAAACGCGGGAAGACAGAGTAATGGTGAATTATTATCACGCTCCAATTGTCCCTCCTTAGAAGCAGGAAGAGGCAAGCTTCATCACGAAGCAGAAGAAGACATTCACCGGTAATTCAGATAGATGTGAGACTAAATCACAAAATAAAAGCACTGAAGTACTAACTGTTCATTTACCAAACTGTAGAAGTGAACTGAACACAATATTACAGAAATGACACAGACGTAGAAAGACAGGAACCTTCTACAGACTTACTGGGGCTCACCCTTTATGAGAGCCCAGAAAGACACAACATAAACTTTAAATTGTGTCTGCTCTGGTCTACAAAGCAAGTTCTGGAACAGCTCCAAAGCTACAGAGAAACCCTGTCTCAAAGAACAAAACAAAAACAATTGTGCCTGCATTAATGCTATATTAATACTTGGGAAGGGGCTGGGGAGATGGCTCAGTGGTTAAGAACTTTGCCTGTTCTTCCAAAGGTCCTGAGTTCAATTCCCGGCAACCACATGGTGGCTCACAACCATCTGTAATGAGGTCTGGTGGCCTCTTCTGACCTGCAGTCATACACACAGCCAGAATATTGTATACATAACAAATAAATAAATATTTAAAAAAAATACTTGGGAAATAATGACATGAGAGGATAATAGTGTTCTAAACCAAAATGTAGCTGACAGATGGGTTTCTTTATATTAATTAGAAATAAAAATGAAATGATATACATCTGAAAACTATATTTGGGTAATAGTATCTGGCTCTAGAATTTTTAATTATAGATTAAAATAAATGATGCTTAATGGTGCAAAAATATGTTTGCAGTGCAGCTAAGTAAGAAAAAAGTAATCAGAAAAAGATGTATACAATCTGAAATAAAACTAGCACATAAAAAAACAAAAAAAAAATAAGTTATGAAACCCTGCCTGTAGGATAGCAATTATTTATACACTATAGACAGCGGGCATGGAGGCAATCCTTCTCTTACTGTGACCGGATTTCCACAGTGACAGCGCAGCTTAGCCCAGAGTTCCACAGATTGCAAACACAGGCACAGACCTAGTCACCCCGAACGCTCCTCCTCCCCTCATCTGAGCCCATGGATGGGACATTTATGCATTTTCCATGACTTCAAGTGGATAGCTTCCTCCCGGGTAGAAGACCACTGATCTCCCACTGACCTCCCCTTACTCCGTACACTTAGGGAGTTACAAGTCACACTAAAGGTGAAGTCTTTCCTTCCTCTGTGGCTCACAACTCTGTCACCTTGGTTTTACCACTGCTAAAAAAAGCTGAATGAAAGCTACAAAACACTTTAACTGACGGCATCCCCGGGCTTCACGAGACTGACCGATGTGTTTGTGAGCCTCGGGCCTCTTCACTGGCCCACTGTTCCCACTCTCGCCACAGCAGCCAGTGACTTGATTTACCCTGTGAGTGAGATCCACTACAGCTCTCCAGGGCTCCCCAGTGCCTTTAGGACAAACATCCAAACGCCTCCCCTACCCACCCTGTCACCCCACTTCCTATCTCTTTTCTCTCTAGGCCCGCCTCTCACCTCCCCTCTAAAACTCAGTACTGTTCCTCAGGGACATAGGGTACAAAATGGAAGCTGTGTGGAGGGGCTCCCTCTCCTGGAGTGTCTTTAGACAGCTATGGTCTCTGGGAAGGGAGAGACTGTGAGCAGAGTGACTAATAGTGGGTGTGGCAGTCAGTGCTCTTGTGAGTAACAACACACTTGGGATTCTGTAAGAAACGCTAACCAGTGGGGGGTGGGGTCACACCAAAAATAAAAACACAGGGGTGGTGGTAAGAGAAAGGGAAGGAAGTAGAGAGAAGGAAGGAGGATTCGATGGGAGGAGGGGATTAGTGGGAATGGAGGTGAAGAAGCGGAGGCAGCGAGGAGCACGTGTGTAAGAACACCAGAATAGAGCACATTATGCTATTTACATGTAACTAACAATGTGAATAAAAACAGAAGAAACTCAACAACTCAGCCCAGGAGCAAACAAGGCCATACCTTGTGCTCTGCCTTGGTACACCCTGCCAGGTTCCCTGCCAGCACCTCCCCCTCAGTCGGGTCTCACCCACCCCATGCACCCACCCAAGTGCCCCAACCACAAAGCCTCGCCCATCCCTCAGAGGTCACCGAGTTTAATTCACAGCACCTCTTCCTACCTGAAACCACTTCCTTAAAAAGATCCTTAGTCTATTTCTTTCACAAAGTCAGGAAGCTGTGTCCCCAGATGTCCCCAGATGTTAGGACAGTGCCTGGCACACAGGAGGAACCGTTAAATACGAAAGGAAGTAGACAAAGATAAAATTCCTTATGTTCCTCTCCAAAATAAGCTTAGAAGTTTTAACTCAGTATCTATCCTCCCCTCAGTCCTGTTGGACAGACAGAAAACCACAGGCAACTCAGTTTCCTCCCTGACTATCCGACCCATTCAGATATGACATGACACCTTCCTTGACAGTGCCCCAATGTCCCCATGTCTACCTGTGCATCCTGCACTGGTCCCCGATACCAGCGTCTCCTTTCTGGACACTGGTCTTTCCGTCCACTGTAGACACACAAACCACACCAAAACTACTTCAAGGCAAAGTATGCCCCTCAGTGGCAGAACGCCTACCTAGATGGTTCAGTGGCCCTCACGCTTCTGAGATAATGGGAACGTCTCACTACTTTCTTCGCTAGTTTGTGATATGCCATGATCCTTGCCACACCCTGGGCCAGCAGGAAGAAACGCTGTGAATAATCTGCAAGTGCCCTCCGAGGGGTGGGTTGTGCGTGGAGTGTGTACCGCTTCGGCCAGGCTGACTGAGGAGAGAGCTGCTGGCAGGGAACCTGGAGGGCTGCTTCCCAAGCACAACAAAAAGGTGCTCTTTCCTGCCTGGGAATTTTGTACAAGCCACGTACCATGCTCCTCTCTTCTGTCCTTTTAACCAGGTTAGAGATCCGATGCATCTATTGCAGGTGAATTATGACTTCTAAGAACACCCCTGACTTCAAAGAAATTTCCCTGTGCTAAGCAAGAGCCCCGCCACAGAGCTATATCCCCGGCCTCAAGAAGTCCTCCACTGGGCTAATGCCTTAGGGAAAAGCACTAAATAATCCAGCTTGGAAGACCTGCTAGTTTTTGATTTTACAGTTTTACTTTGTCTGACTGATTGATGGGAGTTCCTCCCAAGGCTGTAGGTTCTCCAAGGCCTACTGTTAACATCAGAGCCACGGCATCCAGCACGTGCATACATGGGTAAGGTAACATCCGCAAGATAAAGCGAGCTGCTGCACACCTGCTTCCTAACACCATCTACAGGACCAGAGGCAAAGGTGATGCACACCTATAGTCCCTACAACTCACTCAGGAGGCTGAGGCAGGACTGTCGGTGTGTGCTAAAGAAACAGGAAATGGGGGCTGGAGAGTTGGTTCAGCAGTTAAAGGCACTGGCTGCTCTTGCAGAGAACCCTGGTTCTATTCCCAGCACCCCATGTAGGGTCACAGCCATCTGTAACTCCGGTAAGAGGGAGACCTAATGCCTTCTTTGGACCCTAGGGGCACTAGGCATGCCCACAGCATACAGACATACATGCAGTGAAAACAACCATAGACATAAAAAATATAAATTTAAAACTGAATTTTTTAAAAAAGGAGGAAATGGATTAGATATTCTGTCGCCCTAGTAAGAGAGTCATTAAACATAGTGAGTTCAAGACCAGCCTGGTCTATGTAGCAAAACCCTGTCTCAAAAAAACCTAAAGAACAAAATAAACAAGAAAACATTTCTTAATGAACAAACCAAAACCATGAAACTGTCAAGTTTTGTGAGACAGCATTATTTAGGAGTTAAAACCATGGGACAAATCAACTAAACTCAAATTCTACTCAAGCAGGAGGGAGCCATGACACTAACTCCAGTCCCTAAGAGAACACAATGGCCTTGTCAGTCTGAAGACTCAATCAGTTAACACTCACACACTCAGGCTGCTGCGGCCCTAATAACCCACAGCGTAAGGTATACAATGTAAGGTCCATAGTGAACAACGTCCCCTAATCCCTACTGTAAAAATCATGTTCTCCTCAGGGATAACTGAATAAAGAACCATTTTCAAGGCTGCGACTGTAATTTCCTATGCAACAGTAGGTCTTACAAGAAATCAATAAGACACTGTATGTACCAAGCTCCATGATTCCTCTACCCAGGCGATAAAAGAGCCAAATCCACTTCCTGGGCAACCCTGGCATGTGGGTGGCAGGAATTCACATGGCGGCTTTCTATCCAGTTGATGGTACAAACATGAATTGTACTGAGTGCCCCGTGAGGGAGAGACTGGCACTAAAACGTTAAAATAGTGTTAGTCCACTCTTCACTGAAAAAACTAATTTCACAACCAATGAGAAAAATACATGCAAATACACCTACAGATCAGTCCCAGAGGCCAGACAGGTTCTGTGCCCAGCTGCCTCAGCTAGACACCAGCATGGACTTCCGGCAGACAGAGGGCACCTGAGACAAGTGGCAACCCACCTTGTTCTTCTCCACCCCCGAATCCCTACTGCTGCATTCTCTTCTGGGGGCTGATGTGCAAATGAGCAGCAGGAAACAGCCAGGGTCTGTCGCTCCGACAGCACCCACGTCACACATGAGCTGGGTCTGTCGCTCCGACAGCACCCACGTCACACATGAGCTGGGTCTGTCGCTCTGACAGCACCCACGTCACACATGGTGGGGTCTGTTGCAACAACAGCACCCACGTCACACATGAGCCGGGTCTGTCTAAGCAGAGATACCTAGGATGCTCCCAACCCATCCCAGACCTCTCCTCACGCCCTCAAAACTCCACCCTGCCCTCTGGAGCTGACCAGAAGCCAAGCCACACAATTTTCAGCATCTCCTCAAAAGGGCTTCCATTACACTTCAGCCTCTCACTCTACGTGACGCCCGACATTCCCGGGAAACTACCTCTCCGTTATCAGTTCCTCACCGTACTCGCTACCTTTTACGTGTGGGTGTGCCCTTACACAGGTGCAGATGGAACTCCACTAAGGGGCAACGTTAACCAAGTCCTGTTAATCCCCGGTGCTACTGCAATCTGAGAAGCCCTTCCCTCCACCGATCTTCTCCCATCCACTCTGAGCAGTGCTCCTCCCTAGCCTATTCGACTCCCACAGTCAATCACTGCCATCGCTGCCCTCAATATCTCCTTTCTCATTCTGTCCTGCTCTTAGCAAAACATATCATAAGTCCAGTTAAACCAACTTACTACATTGCTGTAACGAAACACATCAGGAGAAAAGACACAGCAATGCAAGCTGTTTTCCGTTGAATGTGTGACCACTAGCCCTAACGGCCCTAACAGTGCCCTGCGCCACACAGTTTCCCTGGATCCCTCTCTCACTCTCTGACTTGACACTTTAATGCCTCCTCTCCTCGGTCTAAAAGATCAACTGGCTCTTTCTCAAACTCATTCTCGGCAAGGACATTTTCCCCACACCCCAAGACATGTTCAGAAGACTTTCTTTCTCAATGCTCCCTCTCACAGCTTTTTGTGCTCATCGGCTCTCTGCCCGGCTGCTCCTCCCTCTGTAACGCAAAGGGGCTGGGGTGTGCCTGACACCGCCCGGCTGCTCTCCAGGCACCTAAAACCTTTCTTCTACTCAACAACTTAACAATTTTGCCCTCCCCCCATAGATGAGGCATGGGTGAGCACTCTGTTGTCTTTCCCATTTTGGAGTCACTGTGTGCCCACTTGCTCCTTCTTTGCTTTCTTGGAGACAGCACTGGAAAGAATTGTCTCTGGAGGCTGGGAATGTAGTCAACAGTACAGCATTTGCTAATCATGCCCACAGCCCTGGGATCAACTCCTGCAACTACCAAATACAGACAGACAGATAATAGACATATACATACATACATAGATGATAGGTAGGTAGGTAGGGAGATAGATAGATAGATAGATAGATAGATAGATAGATAGATAGATAGATAGATAGACAGATAGACAGACCGACCCGCAATGGTTTTCTCTAACTCTCCCCTTTCTTTTCTATTTAATCTCTTGCATTTAGGCTTTTACAAGATTCTAACTTACGTCTAAATCTCATCCCGACTTAGCTGCACTAACTCTCGTTTTTCTTACTTTTATTTGTGTGTGCCTGCATACACATTTGGGTGTACTTGTGAATGCAGAGGCCAGATGACAGCACTGGATCCCCAGGGGATGGTGCTCCCAGCTGTTGCCAGGCACTTGATGCGGGTGTTGGGGCCCACATTCAGGTGCTCTGGAAGACAGCAAGCAGTTTAGTCACTGAGCCATCTCTCCAGGCCAGGATAAACACTCCCTCAATAGCAGTACTAGAGACTGCATCAGGACCTGTGCATGCTGGACTAATCCTCTGCCTCCAACCTACAGCCCAGTCTTCTTCATGTTCCTTTCCTGTGACCTCCAGGACAAAGCTGACTATCACTGTCTCACTGGTTGTTTGCTTTTCCTGGTTACTTCTCAACTTCCTAATGTCAAAAACCTGTGGCTCAGACATGTCTACACCTACTCTTCACTGTCGATACCTATCCCCTCAATCACCTAAGTCTCTAAATACCTGTAAAATATATAGACATGTTTTATATGTTTTATAACACACATATAAAACATGCGTGTTATACACAACATATGTGCATGCATATTATATAATATATATCTGTTGTGTGTATATATGTGTGCATGTACACATGTGTATGTGTGTGTTTGTATATATGCTTATGTACATGTATATGTGTTAATGTACATATGTGTATATGTATGTGTATATACATATGCATGTATATGGATATGCATATAGATATACATGTGTATGTGTGTGAAACACAGAGCATCCAGTATTTCTCCTTAGCCCACTTTTCAAAAACATAGTTGGCTACCATCAGCATGTCTGTTCATACAGCTCATAAGCTTCTCAAATCTTATACATCCTACAGAGAACTCCTGCTATTTTCTGACAAATCTTTTCCTATCCATCTTTCCTATCTCAGTTTAAAAAGCAACTCCGCTCCTCTTGCTCAGGCCAAGAATTTCCCATTCATCCCGATTCTTCTCTTCCTCCCATGCCGTATCCCAGCTTTCAACGACTCTTGCAGACGTCTTCAGAGTGCACCCAGAACTGGTCTTCACCACACTCCAGGCACCATCGTGCCTTCCTGAGTCTGGTGATGGGCTGCTTCTCACGCGTGCCCGGTCCCTGCGTCCATCCTCTCTGGAACGGAGAGCGTGCCCCTCCTCTGCCACCCAACGCTATGTCACTGAAAACAACATGGATGCCTTTCCTATGACCTACAAAGCCCTACACAACTTGGCGCAGCTTCCTGTCTCAGGACGCATCACCCTGGAGGCTATTCTCTGCTCCAGGGCGACAAGAATGCAGGGCTGGTATCAATGAACTAGGTGTCCTCTCACCGCAGACTTTCATTTCTGTCATCTGTGATGTCGTCTCAGCCATGCTCAGGGTCAGTCTTCCTTCCTCAGACTCCGCTTCAACACCTCCCTCCCGGTAAGAACCTCCTGGACAACTTCCTGCTCATTCCTAAGATTCCGCTTCAACACCTCCCTCCCGGTAAGAACCTGCTGGACCACTTCCTGCTCATCCCCCTGCCTCATTCCTCTCAAATCACTGATGCCTACCCGTGTGTTTTACCTTCACTCTCGTGATTGTGGCCCCGCCCTCCACTGGACAGTAACCTCAATGAAACCTGGGAATTCTGTCTAGTTTTTATCTCCAGTGCTCAGCAGTGCCTGAAACATGATCGGAACACAACTACCAGACAACAGACCGCATTTTCCTCCTTCCTTCCCAATGAGTCATTACTAAAATTATGTGAGAACAATACAATGTCAAGACCAAATACATCAATCAATAAACCCCAGTGCCTTTGCCTTGCCCTACCAAAAAGTTAAAAGTAATATTTCTACATTCAGTAGGCGGGATTTTCTGAGGTCTCGGTCTAGACGTCACCTATTACAAGAGACCATGTGAACCCAAGAAGAGAGGCTTTCCTCTGAAACACAAGTGTCTACCTTAGGAAGGTCCCTCTTCGGAGCGTCTACGCCATCCTGAGAGGATGCTCTCTTCCTCTGCTCTGGGGCTGAAGGCTTCCCTTTAGATGGCGACACTAAGACAGCCCCACCTGGAAAACCCACAGAAACCAAGCGTCAGTCACACTGAGCTACATTCTAAACAGGCAGACTGTGGATGGCAGGTTTGACCATTACCAACAGCCGGGGTCGTGAGGTCATGGTGGGTCCGCTGGATGCCGAGTTCTCTCAGTTTCGGAGTGGGAAGCCTTCCCGCCTTTCCTGAGGAAACAGAAGATGACTCCGACCTGAAAGGTAAAACAATCTATTAGGAAGCCTCTCTTCCAGAAAACTACGATCAAAACTACGTCATCAGTTATGTAGATCGTAATAAAGCATGAACTGTCTAAGAGACGTCTCCTACAATCCCAGTGTTAGGAGGAGGGCATGGAGAGTCATGAGTTCCAAGCCAGCCTCAACTATTAAGGGAAGCCCCTGCCCTAAAAACAATCTTTTTAAAAATTCTTAATCCATTTGTAGTTAAAGGGATGAGTACTAGAAAGGAGGGGCGATCACTGTAAGTCAGCAATCCATGGCTAAGTCATCTTCCCTCTAGTCAGTACCAAGTTCCACACTCCTGCAACACCCAGGAGTGAACAAAGGGTTTGACTACAGCCAAGACGGACCATTAGCAAGAGCGAAGAGCGCCCCCAAGCGGTCTACACATACAGCCTCTGTTATTAGTGGTTTTTAGAAACCACTTTAAAACACTACAAACCAGTAGCCTCCCCTTCTTGACAGAACCATCAGAAATTAGTAAACACCAGCTTGATCCACGAAACCATCCTTCCAGACACATTACAAATCTTGTAAGTCCTCCCCACCAGGGTGTCACTGAGAACATCTGTGATCTCCTGAAGGAGCCCACTGCTTCCGTGCTCCATGAGCACCAGTCGGAGCCACTGCACAGCATATACCACGTGGCAGTGCCTACTTCACTGGGTCAAAGCAAAACCCTTTTCTTTATTAGTCATACAGCTGCAGGGGCAAAGCCCTATACCTTGTGACGAAGCAAACACACATCAGTCATGTGCTAGAATGTCCACTATGTTGAGAAGTTTGGGTCTTACCCTTCTTTCGTTCTATCTGCGTTAGACTTGTCCTGTGTGTCCAGTTTCTCAGGCTCGCCCACATAGATCTGCTTGTCTCTCCCCCTTTCCTCCTCCCCGTCTCCCGTGGGCTGTTCCTGCGTGTCTTCGTTGGTGCTCTCCGCATCCCAAGCCAGCTTCCTCCTGACAGGCAAGGTGGCCGCCTCTGGCATGGCCAGCTTCCCAGTGGTATTTTTTGGGGACTGCTCTCCCATGGCAACTTTTCTTTCCTCTAGTTTGGGAGAAGGATGTTTCTGGGGAGTCTTGTGGCCTGTAAGGTTGCTGCACAACAAGAAAGTTTCGCTGTAAGTGTGCGTTTGAGTGTTTCGGTTTATACTGTCTAGTGAGTTCATAACCTTAGTGTGAGTTCGAGTGTTTCGGTTTATACTGTCTAGTGAGTTCATAACCTTAGTGTGAGTTCGAGTGTTTCAGTTTATACTGTCTAGTGAGTTCATAACCTTAGTGTGAGTTCGAGTGCTTCGGTTTATACTGTCTAGTGAGTTCATAACCTTAGTGTGAGTTCGAGTGCTTCGGTTTATACTGTCTAGTGAGTTCATAACCTTAGTGTGAGTTCGAGTGTTTCGGTTTATACTGTCTAGTGAGTTCATAACCTTAGTGTGAGTTCGAGTGCTTCGGTTTATACTGTCTAGTGAGTTCATAACCTTAGTGTGAGTTCGAGTGCTTCGGTTTATACTGTCTAGTGAGTTCATAACCTTAGTGTGAGTTCGAGTGCTTCAGTTTATACTGTCTAGTGAGTTCATAACCTTAGTGTGAGTTCGAGTGTTTCGGTTTATACTGTCTAGTGAGTTCATAACCTTAGTGTGAGTTCGAGTGTTTCGGTTTATACTGTCTAGTGAGTTCATAACCTTAGTGTGAGTTCGAGTGTTTCGGTTTATACTGTCTAGTGAGTTCATAACCTTAGTGTGAGTTCGAGTGTTTCGGTTTATCCTGTCTAGTGAGTTCATAACCTTAGTGTGCGTTCGAGTGCTTCGGTTTATACTGTCTAGTGAGTTCATAACCTTAGTGTGAGTTCGAGTGCTTCGGTTTATACTGTCTAGTGAGTTCATAACCTTAGTGTGAGTTCGAGTGCTTCGGTTTATACTGTCTAGTGAGTTCATAACCTTAGTGTGCGTTCGAGTGCTTCGGTTTATACTGTCTAGTGAGTTCATAACCTTAGTGTGAGTTCGAGTGTTTCAGTTTATACTGTCTAGTGAGTTCATAACCTTAGTGTGCGTTCGAGTGTTTCAGTTTATACTGTCTAGTGAGTTCATAACCTTAGTGTGAGTTCGAGTGCTTCGGTTTATCCTGTCTAGTGAGTTCATAACCTTCCTTCATTTGTTTTCCACAAGGCCTTGTCTGGGTATTGAAGTTATTGTGGAATATAATAAGTGGAAGTTACGTCTGCCTACCTTCACACATGTATGCTTGCACTTCTGGTGACAAAGCCATTATTTACCCTCACCATGAAAAAGACTAACACCCCAACTAGGCTAATTTGTTGTAACTAAATTCATATCCATGTACAAAATACATGTGAACAAGTATGCAGATTTGAATTTTTATATATTAGATTCATTTTTCCAAAACATTATTAAAGACAGTATTTTTATGAACTTTTGTTTTTGTTTTGTTGTTTTTTGAGACAGGGTTTCTCTGGGTAGTCCTGGCTATCCTGAAACTCACTCTGTAGACCAGGCTGACCTCGAACTCACTGAGACCCACCTATCTCTGCCTCCCAATTGCTAGGATTAAAGGCATGCAACTACCACCACCCGGCCTTTTGTGAACTTTTAAAGCAGGGTCACATAAGGAAATTTATACATAAATTTAGTATATGGGACTATACTAGTATGCTCTAACTTAAAACTATCTTATTTGCTACAAATCAATGTATAATTTCTTACAGTTAAAATACGTTCACTTTAAAATTCAAAACAGCAGAGAATTCTCTACAAATAGAGGCCATGTATATATAATAATACATATTAGTCACTAGCTTATACTCTCATGAGTTTTTATGGTTGCATTTTTTAACTTCTTAAAGTCCTTTCACATCTAACCTATAGTCATTCTAATTCTGTGGTTGTCACAGAATATTGTGAAATTCAGCATTCCATAATAATGTACTATTTATACAGAAACATAAAGAGCAAGTATAATAGAGAATAAGTTTTAAACAATAGAGATGCATTTGACTGGAAGGCAGACCGTGGGTAGCAGGTCATTTTCCCTGGGTCATTCTACGATGTACATAAACTACAACACACTCTTCCCACCATCCACAAAGAACACCTCACCCGGCAAGATCCAGTGCTCGGATGTTGCTACTAATGCTTCCTTCTGAGCTCGTGGTTGAGGAGACGTCCCAACAGCAGTTGCTATTGGACAGAATCTGGTTCAGATGATCCCGAGAAAAATGTGTTCCCTGAACTCGCTTCCTGTAAGACTCAGCCTTTTCCCGGAGTTCCTTAACCTACACCAAAGAGTGCAGATGCCGCCTGTTACTGTCAACGCTCTTACAAATGTTGGCAAGCACATATCAAAGCCAATGAGAAAGGAAGGCAAGAATAAAGCCACAGAACTCCTCAGACTATGCTTGAAGCAGAAATTACGACAATTAAGTTAAAGCACAATGCAGTTACTTTACTTCAGACTAGTAGGCAAGGAGACATTTGTGGCAGCTAAGAAAAATACTGAAACATACTTTTTATTGCAAATGAAACTGTACAAGTATTCTATGCATTATTATAGTTTTTAAGAACTCAAAAGCAACCAACCTCTGCATACCACATGGCATTTAGAGAACCCTAGGGGAGGAATACAGAGACATACTTAATGACAGGTTAACGCCATAAATAAGTATTAAGGGGGGTCAGTGAGATGCTGTACCTTATTATTTGTACTTCTAAATATATATAAACTTGTCAATCACTATTTCCTGTATTCTTAGTAACATTTAACTCAGTAACCAAGACATCTCAATACTGCCTCAAGGATCAGCCACATTTCTTGCTCCCCATCTCTGGCTGTGACGGTGCTGTAACGGGTAACTGATTGCTATCCCTAGTCTCCAGCTGTGATGGTGCTGTAACAGGTAACTGATTGCTGTCCCTAGCTCCCCACCTCTGGAAGAGTGCTGACATGTCATGACTCCCCGCCTGGCTACTCCCCCAGCTTTCTACGCAGCTGCTCCTGCGACAGAAGATCCACTGAAAGTTCTGAGGTTCCCTCTCCAAACCACTCAGTTTTCCTTGGAGTCAGCAAAATCTCAACTTAAAAAAAAAAAAAGCACTAATTAAATATATATTTGAGTAAAAATCCCTACCAAATAATGGTTGTCTATTCATAAGTAGTAGCAAGATTATTTTTTAAAAATTATGATGAATACTTCGCATTCCCTAACCCGCAAATAAGTTACTTTCCTATGAAAAGAACCCTAACTTCCTATTGGGAAGCCTTTTATCCTACCCATCACACTGCCACCTGCTGGCTGCTCTAAATGCAAATATACTGTGTAGAAACCATAACACAAAAAGCTAAACCGTTAAAATCCAGCTTTAAAAATCTTGTTTATTACATTTAACAATTTTTATTGCCATTAATAATTCTGTAATTTTAAGCACAGAATTCCCATATTTCTGTAAAATCCTTTATCCCTTGACAATTTATTTTAGGTATGACTGTTAACAGTGTCATGTTTTAACCTTCAGGGGAAGAAAAACTGATTATGCCTTTATCACCACTGCCTCATTCTTTAGTAGTAGTAGTATATGCATGCGGGCATGCGTGTGTGCGTGCATGTGCATGCGTGTGTGCATGTGTGCGTGTGAGCATGTGTGTGTGCTTGTGTGTGTGTGTGTGGTCAGAGGACAACTGACCTTAGGGACTCAGCTCTCTCTACCATGTGGAACCCCAGAACCAAACTCAGGCTATCAGGTCAGGGCTGGCAGCAAGCCCTTCCCCTGCTGAGCCTTCTCTCCAGCCCTAAAATTTGCTCATTTTCTACCATAAAGGTTGAGACTCTTGTACTGCTGCAGGACTTCATGCTAAAACTGCTTGCTTCACTTAAAGGCAAAAGAGAAAAGCAAACAATGAAATCTGTGATGCAAAAGCCATTGGGGAAACTCCCCATGGCTCCTCAGAAGACAGCTGGTAACAAGGAGAGCACTACATGTCTAGGGGAAGAGCCATCACAGAGAGTACCTGCAATAGCATAAGGGACCACGCGACCCCAGCAGACCGCTCTTATGCAGGAGAACTTGAAAATATCCTGAGGAAGAAGCTAAAATCCTACTTTTCTTCAGCACCAAAAATAAACTATGTATATATCAGTTCTACCAACTCCTATACTTCAAGGGGAATCAGCACTAGCGGTTTGTACACCAACGGCAGAACTAAGTCGTCTGGTTTAAATGTGCTGAGCAGCTCACAGGGCATTCCAAGCAAGGAGGAAACCTGCTGTGAAGTGCCCATGTATCAGATGTAACACCGCAAGCCTTAGGATCACTCCCCTGCGTGCTCAGGGTCTCTCTCCAGGAACCTGTGAACGTGCGGCAGGGAGGGGCTGTGCGGTGCCGAGGCAGGAACTCTGCAGCTGTCCAGAGTGTGGACTGGGCAGCAGAGGGAGAGAGCGACCAGAGCCAAGAACTCTCGGAGTCAGTGGGCTCACAGTGACCAAGGACGCGGGCCTGCATCTACACGATCACCCTAACACTGGCACAGTCTGCACCCTAATAAACAAGTGAGGTGTACACTGAAGGGCGGGTTCAACGGGGGCTCCAATCAGCACAGACCTGAGAGCTGAGCAGTCAAGAAGGCTGCAGCCTATTCACAAGGACGCCTAAGAGGGTGGATGAAGAGCCCTCTGCATACAGTGAACTTCTTTGGATACCAATTATTCAGAAGGATGGAGAGCAGGCATTTATGGAGATCCAGTACAACCATTCACTTCTATCTCACAAATCTTCATCTGCCATCCTTCGTAATAATGTCAGTGTCTTACATTTAAATGTCTAAATCCTAAACTCAGATGAAAAGTGAAGAGGCCAGCATCTCTCACAGTAAGATGTTCTACAGACACGAGGGAAAAACTGAATGTGGACTCCAGAAATAACCCCTAAAACTAATGACTGGGTTATTATTATTCCCAACTAAACAATCTATATAGCAATGCTATTCAATGACAGGACATAAACACTTTAAGCAGTGGGTAGAGAGATGGCTCAGAAGTTAAGTCATTTGCTGCTCTTACACAGTACTAGAGTTCAGTACAGAACCCACATCAAGTGGCTTATAACCACTTAGAACTCCAGTTCCAGGGTATACAATGCCCTCTTCTGGCCTACACACACACACACACACCATCTAAACACTGTAAGTAGAATATTTTCATTACCAAACTATTTTTCCCAAATTGAACTAATCATTTAAAATTTACATGCAGAAAAATCAAATTCAGAAAAACTGAGAGAAAAGAACAACTTTTTTCTCAAAAATCTTGCCCCCCAATGAGGACCAATCTCATAGATGGTTCTTATATAGCATCTGCTGAATTACAGGAGCTCTAAAATGTGAATCTTTATCTAAAATCAAAGGCCTACATGTCCTCAAAAGTCAATCAATAAGTAGTCAAAAAGATTTACTTGCCAGCTAACCACTGTGACAGATGCCTGTACTGCCTTCCATGGGAGACACTGAGGCAGGAGGATTGCTGTGAATCCAAGGTCATACTCTTTTCCAAAAACAAATTAACTTAAAACAGATTCCATTATTAAAGAAAATATATAATGTTCTTTTAAGAATGGTATCAAACATCAGTGCAATGGTGGTACTTACTACACAGCTATGGAACAGACAACCACATCCAAACCACGAATAAGCATATGAGACTTAGGATAGAACACCCAGTAGATTTGCAAAAACAGATTCCAAAAGAGCAGCATTTTGAAAAGATAAGAAGACTGTATGTAAACTAGAAGATTATGAGCCAGAAGCTGAGTTACTGTAAGGATTGCAGGCTGGAGTGGCGGTTCCGTGCCTATAGTGCCTGCCAACACCGGTCAGTAAAGGACTCAATGGCAGCCAGTTTAGCCCATCAGTGAGCTCTGGCTTCCACAGCACAGCCGTGTATGCGCAGTGCATACACCACACATACATAGAATACACACCATAGCATGCCAGGAAGGAAGGAAATAAAGAGTACTTGATAGTCAGGTACCACAAAAAACAGTCCAGAAAAAAAATCTAGCATTTTAGCAAAATACAGCCCAGTATTAAATGTCTGGAACCTGGTTAATAAAAACTGATCACTGATTCCATAGAGAATTGTTATTCTGTTAGTTTTTTGATAAAAGAGGTTAATACAAACTTCACTCCTAATTTATATACCTATAACTTCCAGTAACAGTTAATACAACTCACAAAAGGTTACAGCATCAAGATATCATATTAGGTAAAACCAAGAAAAGAGACCTTAAATTACAACACAGCATTCTCCTCCATTGGGGCAATATAAGGAATTTCACTTGACCTCAACATCTCTAAAGCCCTCTCAATCCACTGAACATTTAGAGTTGAGGACTAAATACCAACTTAAAGGAGTCACACACTAGCCGGGAATCTTCCTAACACAAGACTTTCTCATGGCCTCAGGCCCTGTCCACAAGCCCTCAGCAGCCACACTGCTCTGTGCTCCCCAATTTCTCCTGCCCTGCCCACTTCCCCAGATATTCTCTGTGCTAACTCCTAGAATGCTAAGAAGCCATACAGGAGCTGGGTCCATCCTTTCCTGCTTTGGATGCTCAGCTGTTTTATTTGATTTCAGCAGAGTGAACGGGCAAACGGCCAAGATGAAATGGGAGCTGGCCCGACTCTTCTGTCCCATGTGGCCTGAACTAGGCTCAGGCAGACAATACTCAGAGTGGCTGCAATAGATCCAGAAACCTCCTGAAACAGAATGCTGAGGCAGGAATGGCAGGACATTCGTCTGGGAAGGGAAGCAGCTCAACAGGGCCAACAGCTGCCCCCAGAGGCTGATACACAATTGCAGCCATGGTCTTCAGCACTGAGCTAAACAAACGCATTCTCCATCCAATGCATCCTCTTTGGAAGGGCAGATGGGGAATAATGTCTGTTATAATCTAACCAAAAATGTTTTAATTTAGCTTGTGCACATGGAAAAGGTCAAAACCTGTCAGGATGCAGTTTTAAGATACTAATTATTTAAACATTCTGCTATTTGTCCTTGAAGCCTCAGCTCTCTGTACTGGGAAATAACTGCCCTTTCCTCCGGCCTATTTAGGTCCCCAGTTCCTCCCCTATGTCAGGGCACCCCACTTGAAACTGAATGAGCTCAGGCTGCACCCACCCTTCCCTTCGAGCAGCAATGGCACAAACTGTCAGCAGCCTTCCTATCATGTACATCACTGATTGGACAATGACCTTCAGTTGAGAGACTGGAGGTCTGAATGTCATGAGAAACAAATCAACAATGTAAGCTGAACTGATTAAACCATCAGATAGTTGATGGTAAAAAATGACTTTGATAATAATTATCACTGATAAGCTGCCAGTTACTACCTACAGTTAGGATGGTGGAATCTGGTGTGCTGTTACTGTCGCTGGGTAGGCTCACCTGGTTTGGCACGTTCTCCTTCATGCGTGTCCAAGCTCCAGCTTTATATAAATACTGAGCTGGGCTCAGAAACTTGGCTCTATATTCAGAATTCACCTTGCTAAGAAAGACAGAACGGAAGTAAGTATTTCAGCGTGCTGACCACCCAAAAATGACTGTCGCCTTATCAAACACATACCCAAGCCTTTGGTGTCTCCACGAAGAAAGCTTCCTTTTAGGCTGGTCTGTGTCTTCTGATGTCATCTCTACTTCTAATTCTAAAGGCTCGTCTGCCTTGTTATATTGAAATGGAAATAATTTCAGCATTTATGCTTAGAGATGTCATACATTAAAGTAAAAACACCAGATGTTATAAAGGTAGGCTTGCAAATCCAAATACATTTTTGCTTTTAGATGTTTTAGCTACTAAGGAAAACAAGAAAAGTCAACAAGTTTTGAAACCAATGAGTTTAGACCCCTGACTAGGGTTTTGTTGTTTTGTTTTTGTAATTTAAAGACTAACAAATGCCATCTAAATATTAAGCTACGACATACTGAACAGAGACTTTGAATTAATCCTTAAATTCACATTCCAGTGTTATAGTTATTAAAGTTTTGCTAATTAAGTTACCACAGTGCTTAATAGAATAACTTTCCATCCCCAGGAATGTCATGAAAAGAAAGCGTGTCATATACTTTCTATTTTTTCCTTTTACTTTCAGTCATATACTTTCTATTTTTAAAAACCACAAAGTATCAGGTAACATTACTACAGGAGACTGAAAACAATATTCTATATTTCATTTTCCTATCATCTGCAATGATTTTATCCTGATGCCACCCATAACTTAGAATACCTGTAAGTTCACACACAAACCCAGTGAATGCAAATTCACTGAAGTAAATGATATGAATTATACTAACTATAATTTAGCATAATAAAAGGCTTGTCTTAAGATAAATGTGTGCTGTGTTTGATGGGCACTACCGTGAAATACACCTTTCCATCACTCCGGCTGCCCTGGAGCTCTCTGCAAGGCGAACCATGTGACATTAGACACGGAAGACTCACCTGTGGCACTGCTAAGTAAGGCCATTCTCTATCAGTTTTAGTTACCTATGTATTTTTCTCCCAGCAGCCTAAGCGCTGCTGAGCCTTGCTGAGTCTGCAGCTGCATCTCAGCACACACACAGGACCTGGGTCCGTAAGCAGTCAATGAACATCTGGCATTTAACAAACAAATGAGTTAATGGTAGCAGACGACAGGGAATTCGGTGAGGAGCTGGCAGATACCTTCTTCTCTGGAGACAATGTCTTAAGGCCACTGTTCCCCTTCAAACCCTCCCTTAGCTTTGGTTCCTTCACTGGAGACAAACCCTTGAAATTCCGCCTGTATTCAGTCTCATGGACGACTGTGTTCCCTTTGAATTGGGGAACAATTTGGCTTTTATTACGGAAAACCTTAAAACAGACAAAAAAAAATAGTTCAGTTTTTGGTTAGTTATTAAGTGACACAGAACTTAGCTGTTTAATTGCTCTTAAAAACTCATAAAAAGTTGAATTATTTATAATACACAAAAAAGCAAAATTGTATATGACTGCAATTTCATTTCACATGTGTCCTTAGTAGCCAAAGGTCAAATTTCTATACTTATCACTATGTTTTGAATAGTCAAATTACGATCAAAATATTACTTAAGCAAAAATAAACCACACTCCTTGTCTGATTTTCTCTTCCCAGAGTTCCCCGCTTCCTCCCACCAGTGAGATCATGAACTAAGTATATTTTCATAATATGAACAGACATGAGCTTTATTAAAGTAACTCTTGTCAGCTCTACAGATTATGTTTCTCCTTGTCAGAATTTCCCTTTTTACACTGGTGGGAGTGCAAGCTGGTACAGCCCCTTTAGATGTCAGTGTGGTGATTTCTCAGAAAATTAGGAAACAACCTTCCTCAAGACCCAGTAATACCACTTTTGGGTATATATCCAAAGGATGCTCAATCATGCCACAAGGACATGTGCTCAACTATGTTCATAGCAGCTTTGTTTGTCATAGGCAGAACCTGGAAACAACCTAAATGTCCCTGTACTGAAGAACGGATAAGGAAAATGTGGTACATTTACACAATGGAGTACTACACAGCAGAAAAAATAACGACATCTTGAAATCTGCAAGCAAATGGATGGAGCTAGAAAACATCATATTGAGTGAGGTAACCCAGACCCAGAAAGACAATTAACATAGGTACTCACTCATAAGTGGTTTTTAGACATAAAGCAAAGAAAACCAGCCTACAAATCACAATCCCAGAGATCCTGGACAAAAATGAGGACTCTAAGAGAGACATAAATGGATCTAATCTACATGGGAAGTAGAAAAAGACATGATCTCCTGAGTAAATTGGGAGCATGGGGACCATGGGAGAAGGTTGAAGGGGAGGGAAGAGGCAGGGAAGAGAGCAGAGAAAAATGTAGAGCTCAATAAAATCAATTAAAAGAAAAGAATTTCACTTTTACTGAAACAACATAAAATGGTGCCTGATTTGTTCAATCTGGGATTTTTTTTTCCTTGCTCTTTGCGTGCTTAGATTTAGCATTTTCATTACGGCAAGAGAGAGCGTCCAACAATCACTGTATTTCTCTTCTAAACATTTTTTCATCCATAATATTCAATATGGTTTCCATGCACTAGTATACTACCTCCAATGACAATGAAATCCCAGGAGGCCAGGTAGGACTCACACCACTGCGGCTTTGCAACACTGAAGAGCACTTCTTTACGTAGACCCAATCCAAACATCTCAGTACAACACAACCTCAGGGCTTTTCAGCCAAAACTATTCCAACTCTCTTCAATATTAACATGACGACCTTATTAAGATAAGGCACCTGATTAAAAGTAGACAGCTCCTTTAGCGGAGCCCTGAAAGCTACCAGCGAGCTCCGCCAGACCTCAAAACTTTGAACTTACAAAGAGCATTTGCTTCCCAAAGAAACCCTTTGAAAGCCTCGCTAATGAAAGCAATCGGATCGCTGATGAGACACCACTGGCGGTTTGTTTCACGCTGTCCTTCTGATCCTATGGAAAAATCATTTCTGCAAAATGCTTTCAGTGGCACGTAAAATTTGTGAAGAGATCTTGGATTTGAGTCAGCTCTAGCTATAGGTCAAATGCTCTACAAAAACAAACAAAAAAAAACTCCATTTTCAAGTCACAGGTATTTTTTAGGGACACTTACGATCTAAGAACACATGAAAGCAAGAAGAAATGGTGGTCTTAGTTATTAGGTCCTAGAAAGAGAGCGACCCTGGCTCGTACCTACACGGCCCTAAAACATATAACAAGTAAACAATGTTCACATGGCCAGAGGTGCGCAGATGCCAGTGTGAAATCACAGAGGTTAAGCCCTCGCCGTGCTCGGGTACAGAGCGGACAATGAGAACTGAAATCCAGGCAGAATGAATGGAGGGTGTGGAAGGGCACACGGACTTATAAAGAAAAACACAAAGATCGGGGAAAAGATGAAGCTGCCATGTCAGGGGGCTGAAAGTGAGAAACATAAGTAAGAATTCAGAGGCTACGAAGTCTCCAGAAGACAGCAGCAACTAACAGAATGTTTATTAGCAAGGTAATAAAATACTAAAATTGCACAAGAATATAATGAAATCTAAGAATCTAAATATAATGACAAACAAATACAGCTAAACTCGATTCCTGTCATCATTCAGCTGATTCAAGGGAACAACCGCACCAAGGGCTACTGTTAATGCTCTTTGCATTTATTCACTACTCAAAACAGCTATCTTTCTTAAAAAATACATATCATACAAAAACATTAGTCAAATAAACAACAGTTTAGAATATACCTAATTTAATGATTCAAAAGGTAAATGACCTAAAAAGCCCTTTTGGTGTGGGAACACTTGCCACCCCTGGCATTCTCGCTGTTCTGTCTCCTGCTTAGCGGGTCAGGCCACAGCGACCATCAGTAGCACAGGCCTGAATATTATTATATAAATCATAAGGGAAAGCAAGAGTCCAGCAAAACCCTCACTCTGTCTTTCAGAACCTAGACCCAGGCCTAGGTCAGTCCCAACTTTCTCTCAGCTCTTAGGTCCACATGAGTCTGCATCACTAAACCAGGCTAGCATGTTCAGAAACATATCACAGCTGCTCTACTACCTGATTGGCTGGAAACACAGGAGCAGTCTCTTTACGGGTCTTCCAAACAAACTGCCTCTGGTATTCAGAATTTCTCAAGGCATTGTATGACGGAACAACAGCCAATCCAGCTTTCTTATGAAGACGCCTATCCAACTGTTGGGGAGAAGAAAACCCAGGCAAAGCTATTAAAATCTGTTCCTTTTTAAAGTGTGCTATGAAGCATGTAACATGAAATTCATCCCCTTAAGTTTTAGGTGTTCCTTACGGTATTGCCAACTACATGCACACAGTACAGCAAACTTTTAACTTCTAATCACATTTAACTGTCAAAACATTTAAAATTCCTCTCTTAATAATAGTGTCAAGAGTATTATACATCTAAAAAACAGCACTGCTCAGTTCCTTCCGTCTAATCATTCACAACTCTAGTATCAAAAACATCACAGCCCCTTGCCCTATCCCCAACTTCTGCGGCCACCCTTCCCTTTGCCCACCAAGCTCACACATCACCTTCCACGGTCCCCCTACATCCCCTGGCTTTCTCAACAAGTCACAGAAGCTCCTCCAGCACTCCTAAATGGTTCCTGGGTTCCAATCAGTGGCTGAAGTAATAAATGCGGGCAAGAGCAACAGAACTGGCTGTGGGAGGCAGTGAGACGCCCACACACACCCCTGCAGCCTCCACTTATGTGCCTGCTACAGGCCAGCTGTGACATCAGAGCACCTGGGGAGCAGGCCAGACGGCTCCTTCCTCTCCCTCCTGTCAACTGAGATGCTGTTTGTTCCCTTGCTGGTCACAGTAAGAAAGAGAAACAAGGGTAGGCAGAAGTCAGCTGAGCACCCCAGCAAAGAAACAGCCTGTTCCCCTTCTGCCTCAATTTGACCTCATCCCTCAGGACTCTGGTGCCAGTCTCTCTGGAGAATAGAATCCAGAGGCAGCTGTTCATCTCGGGAAGGCAACGTCTTAGTACAACCAGTACATAGTACAAAATAGCGAGTATTAAGAATAGAGCCATTCTTAGTAACTTTCAGCAGCCTGGTGCATCTAGGCCAGAGACACAAGAAAATATCAAGAAAAAAAATTTCAAATACACAATGTAGTAGTAATAAATGATGATGAAACCAATAAAACCTGTCACACTTTTCTAAGGAAATTTGATGGACATTCCTACCCTGGGATCTACACGCTCTGCAGGAGGTTTCGTAGAAGGTTCCAACTCTGCTTCTTTGGGATCCAGGACGTGGTTTCTTGCTACATCCCGGTGCTTTCCCACAGCATCTGAAGCCCCTTCAGCTCTGGAGTCTGCAGAATGAGATCGAGTTCTCTTGGGAACCCTGGAAGCCTCTAACGAGAGAGCTCTTTCTTGGTTAGCATCTTCCTTTGGCTCTGTCTCCTGTGGATTTTGTGTTGGGAGGGTCTGGGGCTCAGGTGGGACAACCATAGCATCCTCTGTGATGGCTCCGTTCCACTCCAGGGACTTTGTAATCTGAGGGTCATGGTAAGGAACCCTCCTTTTTGAAATAAAACTTGGCTCTTTCGTGATCCCTACAAAACATAGCACATAAAAGCGGCTACTACCAAAGCTCACAGTCGGGAAGCGCTTTTAATAAAACCTGCAAGGGGGAGAGACAGAGCTTAATGAGAGAGAGCAAGATGGCACTGCCACCAAGCTTGACAACCTGGGTTCAATCCCCAGGTAGAAAGGACAACCTACTCCCACAAGCTGTTGTGTGACTTCCACACATGCCCCGTCTCTCTCTCTCTCTCACACACACACACACACACACATACACACACACACACCTCCAGATTACAGGACTTTAAAAAAACTAACTAGGTATAGTTTAACATTAAATTTTTATTCTGCCTTAAAATAGTATTAAAATTGAACACTGAGGTCACAATGTCCGAAATCTCCTGGCACAAGCCACGGGCATCACAAGGTGAGAGACCCGGCAGGTCAGGAATGCTGCCTCCGTTTCTGATTACTTTCCTGTGCTACTTAGAACAATAAGCTCTGGTCTGTGAGATCCAGAACTTTCACAAAGCTTCTCCTGTGCACAACAGACCAGAGCAGGATGAGATGTCACCACACAAGATCCTGGTTCTCCTTTGCCTTGATTTCCTGAGAATTCAAGAGTGACCCTTTAACAAGAGCTAAGACACAGTTTCTCCACATCACTGTCCAGCAGGCACACAGACCAAACCGGACCTCAGCCTCTACTGAGGGAGGTTGAGTCTGTAGCACTGAGCTAATGCCCTAGTTCGGGCTGGGCCCTTCTTTAAAAAGAAGGAGGGCTGCTACGCCTAAGGACGAGTAAGACCAGAGCAGAAGGGAAGGGAAGGCGGCAGGAAAGCTGGCGTGAGGTAAACCCAATCTTCCCAAGCCTCTCTCTGAGCAGCTCTGCACTGAAGCAAGGGTCCCAGGCTCATGGGCTCCCTGGTCAAGATGTCACTGGACAGACACAAAGAAACATCTGGAGGGGGTGGGGTGATCAGAAAGGGGCGTTTTCTAGATCCCAAATTCCGCGTGTGCCATCTGTGTTTCTAACCGCTGCAGCCTACCGTGGTCCCACTTTCGCTCTACAGGACACAGGAACACATCTCCAGCAGCCCGACATGACCTGTGGTCACCGCAACATATTCCAGGAACCCAGGGCTAGGAAAACAAAGGGACAAGAGAGCACAAGGCCCGCCCGCTAAGGGACACTGTCTCACAGAAAATCAAAGGCTAGAAACAACGAAGGAGCTGCAGCTGATTCCATGCTTTCCCGGCCGCCCCACAGTTCAAGTGTGGAGATGGCATGGGAAGCCACGCACGTTTGCACCGTAACCTTGAACCACAGCACACAATTAGCTCTTCGCATAGGAAACTGCTCGATTTGGTAAGTCAGTTCGCCAATGAGGGTGGCTTTGCAAATTATATTTTCTACAAACTGAACTCAGCCGAGCTGGCAGCTCTAAAGCACAGACACATCCTTAGGGGCAATTGAAGAGCTTGGGAAAATTAAAGATCAATTTTAGAATGGGAGAAAGGTTAATAAGATCTTCCTAACTTTGGGGGACCAGCAGGGACCAATCCCAAGGTTAGGCATGAGCTCTGCCACTGAACTACACTCTGTTTCCCTCTAATTTTTCTTTTAATTCTTATTGGACATACCTGAGTATTTTGCCTGTGTGTATGTATAGTGTGTATGCATAACTGGTGCCCTCAGGGGCCAGATAATTGTGAGCTGCCACGCAGGTGCCAGAGACTAAACCTGGGTCCTCTGCAGGAGCAGCAGTGCTCTTAACCTCAGAGCCATTTCTTCCAGGCCCTCTAATTATTATAGGAAGTATGAAAATAAATCAGAACAAAAATGGAAGACCACTGCTTTAGACTTCTGCTGGAACAGAGGGGAGGGTTTTAGTGACAAGCAAAGAGGACCAGTCTCTCATCAGCTGCCCTCTGTCTTCCCAGCTCCAGCAAACAAACACCCCTGGTAGTGAGGGCTGCACTGTATTGAGAACAGACCACAGTCCTAGGTAAGCCCGTGGCTCCTTGGTAGCCTCCTACTTCCATTTCTGAGTAGCCTGAAATCCTTGTGCAATTCTTTGTGCTTACCTAAAATTCCTACGAGCCTCCCTCCCCTAAACCATTACTTCCTTCAAAATGTACCCCGCTCCGAGGCGGCTTCACTCACATGGTCTCTTCTCATCACTGGTCCCCTGAATGCTGCTGATCGCAGCTAAAAGGCAATGGATCAAGTTAACCAATTGTCCAGTGTCCAGTCAGACCCTCTGGCCTTCAGTGAAGATGATTAGACTTGAAGACCAGTTTAGTTTGCATTCTTCTTTTTTAATTTTTTTTATTATTCTTTTATTTTAATTTTATTATTTATTATGTATATGGTGTTCTGCCTACATGTATTCCTGCTTGCCAGAAGAGGGCGCTAGATCTCATTACAGATGGTTGTGAGCCACCATGTGGTTGCTGGGAATCGAACTCAGGACCTCTGGAAGAGCTGCCAGTGCTCTTAACCTCTGAGCCATCTCTCCAGCCCTAGTTTGCATTCTTGATCTGACAAACCCTGCAAAGTACAGAACACAGGAGCAGAGAAGTTTTCCAGTGTGCTGCCTGAGAACCAGGATCTGAAGTCAGGCCCTGAGCTAAGAATCTTTATGCCGTGAGGAGCCCTAGGGAGCTATCCACACTTCCTTCTGTTCTCCAAACCTAATTTAAACACATCCCTTATTTTACTGCCTTCACGGCTTGGAGCCCCCACTGTAAGTCATGCCTTCCCTGGCTTCAGATGCCTCACATTTGAGGGCTTACCCGTCAGTCACTATCACACACCACCTATAGGACACTAAGTACTGATCTATGTACATCAAGCCCTCACCAAGCAATGCCTCCTTTGGCCCTACCTAACAACCATGTGCAATGTGGCTTCCTAGGGCCCATTTGGCAAGGCTTGACTTGCTCAAGGTTATAGTTATTGCATATTCAAATTCAGATTGATTCATCGATTTGAAAATGAGTTTTAGGGCTGACATTGCCTCCTCAGCATGAGAACCTGAGTTTGACCCCCAGGCCCCATGTAAAAACAGCCACGTAGGCCAGTAAAGCTAATCTAATTGGTGAGCTCCAGGCAAATGAGAGACCTATTTCAAAATGAAGTGGGTGATCTTCCTGAGGAATGACACCCAGGATGCTCCTCTGGCCTCTGCAGAAATATGCACATGCGTGTACCTGCACACATACAAGCATAATAAAAAGTATTCTAATAGGAAACCAAGTGTTCCAAAGCCCTGTGTTTCCACTGACAAACCGGAGATAAGAGGGCTGTGCTCAGAGATGTTATACTCCAGTGAGAGAGACAGCAGCTGCAATGGCCAGGCTGCCCTTTCACTGTGCTCTCGGAATCCCTGACCCAGGGCTCGAATTCTCTCAGGTCTGGAGAGGAAGCATATCAATAAGAACACAGCTCTGAACTCATGGGCACTGGCCAAAACAGACGAGTGCAAGTCACGGCTCTGATGCTACCTGAACCTGGGTAAGCTGCTCTACCTATGCTTCCGCTCCTCAAAACTTTGGAAGTCTTCCTCCCCATGCTGGCCCCTCTCAATTTTCTGGCTCAAGTCCAAACACCCCCAGAAGTACCTTTAAAGAACGGCAAATCTCAAGTGTATTCCCTTCATCTCTACTCTCCAACCTGTTTGCTATCATGCTATTTTATATACAACCTGAAATGCCTTGTTTATTGAGTTTCTTTTTCTGTGTACATAAAGGAGTTTGGGGTCACAGTATAACATCAATAAATATTTGCCAACTACATGAATGAGTCAGTCAAGACAACTGGATCTTAATTGTTTTGTAAACAAAACCCAAGGTTTATTCAGCTACTGTTTTGCTCCACTTACCTAACTGATCCGATCTAAGTCCGGCCCCTGAGTACTTCCGCCCCACTGAGGGGTTGTAGGACTCTGACAAATATGACTTCTTCCATAGAAAGTTTCTCTGGTATTCACTCAGCCCCTGCAACGCCAAGTGCAGAGGACAATTTGAGCACCGTGTAATGAACAGTGTTTTAAAAGCCAGCATCAGAAAGGAAAAACAAAGAAAATCTCAACCTCCAAAGAGTGTTGAACCGCCTAAGAATAATCATTAGACCCAGTCAAGCTCCTTAATAATGGCTAATATTTACCCAGCCACGGCTAAGTAGCCCTTTAATCCTCACAACCACCCTGAAGCAGATGGGAGCAGGAGTCTGACGCTCAGAGAGGCTGCCCTTAGCTGGTTCTCTAATTCCAAAGTGTGAGCTCATCATCACTAGAGATGCATTGTAAATTCCCACCGAGTGCATAATATTATGGATTCCACCTAATTCCTTTAATAAGAGACAACTGCAGAAAAACAAATCTCCCCTCCCACTCCACCGATAAGCCTTGAAGAATTAGTGGGGATTTCTGGAACACTATAGCCACCTGTTGCGTGGAAGGGTGCCCGACACAGACAGCTACCTGGAAATGTTAGCAACCCCTAAAACAAACCTACAAGGCCAGCTGCGTACCCACCCACGCTCTCCTCTCACTGAGGGCCCGTTTCCCAATTAGAAGGCACACACACTTTAAGGTTTGTTGGAAAGGGGGTGCTGAATGCAAACATCAGAGGGACCACGGGTGTCCTACACTGAAAGCAGCCTTTCGTCCCACTGTCAAGTGCCGTCCTTCCGTCTCCGCTCCTGGCGCCCCCAGAATGACCCCATGAGGACCCCATAGAACTCTCCCACACCCGCACCTCCGCGCTGGACCACGGGTCGGAGCATCCTCGGCCCCTGCACAGACTCCAAGCCAGGAGCCTCCGTGAGGCCGAAGCGCGCACCCCGCCACCAGACGCCGAGCCCCCGAGCTCACCTTGAAGCGCACCGGCATGTCGCCCTGCGCTGCGGCGCCAGCCCCGCCGACAGTTAACGGGACCTAAAGCCACGAGGGGCGGGGCGACAACACCGGTTCCCTAGCAAGATCCCGGAGCCGGCGTCCCCGACGACGCGCCGGCGCACTCTTCGCCGCCCTCCCGCCCCCCGCTCGGGTTTGCTCGGCCCGTTTGGGAGCCTGCAGACCAATGGCAGCCCTTACCGTCATTACGATTAGACCAACCAGCGCTCGCAAGGGCACCGCCCCGCACCCCGGCCTGCTGCGGGGGAAGGAATGGCGGGCGGAGAACCAGCCAATAAGGATGCGGGAACTGCGGTGGGCGGGGCCCACGGGAGCCGGGTCCGGGAGGAGGCTGCGGGCCCAGTGCTTGCACTGCTCGAGTACCCGGGTGGGTGCCTGCCTTGTGCAGGCCGAATTCCGCCACCTCGCTGGTTCCAGGCGTCTGGCATCACAGACCGTAAACGCGCGCCTGGCGTTCCAGAATGCACGACAGAACCCAAGTTTCTTTTTCCTGAAAGGAAATTGTCCAGGAGGACCTGGCTGAAAACCAGTTCCTAGCGACAGCCGCGTTACACTAGCCTCAGGTCGAAAAGGATAGGTCCAAAACTGCACACGACGTAGGCAGATTCAAATAAATTTTATTAAGACCACGAAACCAGCACTGTCGTCTTTCGATGGTGTTCTTCCAAAAAAAAAAAAAGAAAGAAAGAAAGAAAAAAATAAAAATAAAAAGATTCATATCAGGCCTGGGGGGGGCATTATGTTTGTGAGTCGCAACTACCAGTCCTTCAGCCTTGTTTTTTCTCTCATCCATTTTTAAAAATAAAATTCTATCTATAGACTAGGCTGGCTTCAAACTCACAGAGATCCTCCTGCCTCTGCCTTGAGGGTGCTGTAATTAAAGGTGTGACAGGGTGAACTCTGAGTACGGAGCCGGCCTGGTTGACGTTTCCAGTATGGTCAAGACTACACAGAGAAACCCTGAATATGAATGAATGAATGAATGAATGAATGAATGAATGAATGAATGAATGAATGAATGATGAATGAATGTCCTTCTGACTTAAATAGGTTATTTTGCCTATCATCCTAAATATTCTTAAAATTGCTCACTCTAAAAGTCAAGAAAGAAATTGCTCGGGCATTCTAGGGAAAGATACACATAGATTTATTCAATAATAGTATAATGTGTCCCAGGTTCACTTCCCAGATAGGAAGCATGAATAAAAAGTTTGAAGCAGAGAAGTCTTCCCTGGGATTGGAATGATTAGAAAAGATGGGGGGGGGCATTTCAGACTTGCCCTTAAAAACTGCAAGGAAACCAGATGATCAAGGCAGAAGTCTGGCTAGAAGGCTGCCAGGGTTCTTCCAGGAATAAGGATGTACCTGTTACTTCTGTCATTTGTTGACTGAAAGAACAAAAACAAAAAACAAAACAAAACAAAAAAACCTCTTTTAAATGTTGGGGTGATCACATGAACCCTTCATACTCTCCTTTAAGCATTTCCTGTGGACTTGCCTTTCTGATCCCTAACTGATGTCTTCGTTCATCTTCATCATCCCTGAGACACTTAAAAATTCATTTGAAAAAGCCACCTGCTGTACAAAACAAAGAGCATATTAAATAAGTCCCCGAGCAGTCACACATCCAGGAGGCCTTTCATTAATGTTAATTGGTGATGACAACCCTCAGCCGTGTGAATTAAGAACGGCACGAGTGAGGCCCAGTGGAACTTGAAACAAAACTCCCCTGCAGGAAAGCGCTCAGACTACAGGGTAGGGAAGACCCCATTCTGATTGCACACAAAGCTTTGTCACCACACAATGCCAGGCGGAAGTCAGCACGCAGAACTGAAAGAACGCGGCCTGTCTGCTTAAACAAGGACAATGAGGATCCTGCTAAAGCTCTGCCAGGCAGGGAACCAAATGGTCGGTGGGAAAAATGACTTGAGGCCAAGTCTGCTAGAGGTGTATTACAAGGACTCAAGAAGAATTTTTTTATTGTGCTACCATTAAGCAAAAATCAACGCCCCAGAAACGAATCAAAGATATAGAATAGAAGAAGTGGAATTCTGCGAATGAACAGTACAGTCTGTGTGACTAGCTCTTGCCATCTTTGCCACTACAAAAAAACACAAGAGCGGGGTGGCTTCCAAAGTTCCACGCATGCTTTTCAGGACTCGACAGGCACTGCTTCACAGGGACTTAGAGCTGTACACGGTACACGCAGCAGCACGGCCTCTCCAATAGCCACGCGTCTAAAGAAGCACTGTACTGTTACTGCCGGCTACAACTGCATTAGCTGGGTGCTAAGTCTCCACTAGACAAAGCTACTGTTCAAGCTGTCCAGTCTGGCTATGGATAGACGACCCCTCTTTTCTTTCTTTCCCCCAGTAAGAGAATGGTGAAGCATCTTAAACAGCTGTTGCTTTGTTTTGATCTTTCTTATTTCCAAAGGTCTCAGAATGAAGTTGACGGGAGATGAGGCCAGAAAGCAGTTCCTCTTAAAACAGATTTTATGTTATGCTTCTCTCTTCCTTTAGGAGCCTCTCACAACCGCTCACAATAGATGGGACCAGCGTACCATACCTGCTTCCCGCATCCCCGTGTGACTGTTTCTCCTACAAGCAGAATTACTATAACCCCAGATGAGAACAATTTGACAATCCTTTTGATGAATCAGTTCCTCTTCTTGTTACTGATAATAAAAGATAGATATGATGGTTACTTTGTTTACTCTACTGGGTGGGGAACCACCTCGGAAGTGCACCTGTATCTCTGAAAGTGTTTCCAGAGAAAGGGCAGCAAGCAGCGTCCCATAGCTGGAATGTCAGGAACGCAAGGAGGAGTGGAGGGGCGAAGGTATGGTCATCAGCATTCATTTCTCTTTGCTTCCTGCATGTGAACAAAATGTGAGCAGCTGCCTCGTGTTTCCACCGCCATGTCTTCCTGCCGTGACAGACTACATCCCTTAGTGAACTGTGCATCCCTTGTTAAATTCTTCCTCCTTTAAGTTGCTTCTGTCAACAACAAAGAGGTGTGGCCAGTAGAGAGTGGACGGCTTACAGCGCTGAGAAGAGTAACGCATACGGTAAAGCACGGTCTAACCGTCCTTCAAAGAGGACAAGTTAAATATGCCGTGGTTCATCTAAGGCCAGAGAAAGAGAAGGCTTTTCAGCGGACACACAAGAGCTCTGCCACTTCTGTCTCTGCTGCAGCAACCCTGAGCGTGTTGGGCCTTCTGGCGTTGAATCCTGTATCTGTTAGTGTCCATCCAGGAAAACAGAAAGCGCCTAGGCATTTCTGCAAAGAGACATTCCTGGGCTTTTGTTTCTTTCTTACTGAGAACCTTTTTTTTTTCTTTAAAGCAGGGTTTCTCTGTAGCTTTGGAGCCTGTCCTGGAACTAGCCCTTGTAGACCAGGCTGGCCTCGAACTCACAGAGATCCACCTGCCTCTGCCTCTGCCTCTGCCTCTGCCTCTGCCTCTGCCTCTGCCTCTGCCTCTGCCTCTGCCTCTGCCTCTGCCTCTGCCTCTGCCTCTGCCTCTGCCTCCCAAGTGCTGGGATTAAAGGCACATGCTATCACTTGTCCGGCCAAGAACTTTTAAAGCAGAAAGAACAGAGAATAGTAGCCCTGGAAAGCAGCTCATACCCTGGGCTGGGAGCACAAAGGAAGAAGAGAGCAGAAGTTTACAGGAGAAGCCTCTGGACTGCCCAGGCCTCTGAGAAAGTGTCACTGCCCAGGTGGTGCCAGTGCTCTGAGGGGAACACCATGAGGCAAGGCCAAAGGAGGCAAGAGAAAATGGGGAAACTGGAGCCTATGGTGGACTGCCACCATGGGGCATGAGGTCACTTGTACAGCGGAGAGGGACAACAGTTCCATTCCAGCCTCTCTCTGGGGCTCTTTCTTAGCAAACCTAGTGGGATGCTGGCCTTGTGGTTTGCAGGGTCTGAAGTGAGATAACAGGAACTGACAGGTGACTAGCGCGTGTACACACACACACACACACACACCATGTAACCCTTAAAGAGAAAGACATTTCCATGAGTTAGCATTCAAGACTCTCCAAGGTAAAAGGAAAAGCTGGGTATGCATATGATCTGCCAACAGTTGGGACACAGGAAGATCATAAGAAGATAAGCTGTGTCATCTGCTATGGTACAGGGACATTCACAGGGTGACTCTAATCCCATTCGCAACACTAGAGAGAAGTATTTTGTTCAACCCACTTACAAGGATATGCAAATTATTTTTATGGAGGGAGTAGCACATGTGTGCTGTGGCGTGTGCGTAGAGGTCAGAGGGCAGCTTTTGGAGGCAAAACTAATAGTTGCCTTTGGGACTGTTTTCCTTATATAAATTAACTTCTTCAACAGGCCCTCTCTAGGGTCATCTAATTTGCATATACTACACATAATTTCTATACAGTAACAAAAAAAATCCTTTTAAGGCAACTTTAATGGCCCTTGAAATGACTTGTCTGCCTTTCAGTTAAACGCAGGAGCCAAGGGCCTTACAAATGGCCTTCCTCTCATGGGAGCAGCAGAAATATTAGGGAATTTGCATTTGCTTCTAAATATATTTGCTTTATTTAACAAAACAAAATTCTACACAAGTAAAATACCACAAGGCTAGGGGCGGGAAATGGTGCCAGGTGGATGGGTAAGACACAGCCCTGCTGTCACACCCATCACAATCGCGCACGGGGAAGGATGCTTACTCAAAGAGTGCAGGAAGTAAAATGAAACGCAGCAGGGGCTGCGTGTGAGCACCTGGATTTGCTAAGGATGCTTTTAAATCTACTGCCAGAAAGTTCCATCTAGAGGAGACTAAAGAATAGGCAGGACAAAGAAGCTGCTTTTAAATGCCACCCCAGAGACACCTGATCCAGGGCCTTTCACTCCGCCTTTGTTCTGCCCTGAGTGGCGAGTCAGGGCCAGACCTTCCTGGGGAAGATGTAACTAACGTTTGCTCCCCAAAATGAAAATTGCTGTCTGTATCTCAATATCCCATCCCCCTTCTTTGCTACTTGAGAAACCAGTGAAGCCGGTTTGGAAATTCATTGACAGAGCGAGCAGCCTCCTGTGTTTGCAAACATGCAACCTTTTCTTAAACACCTTATGAAGTGACTGGCGCTCTAGGCGTTCCTGCACCCCATTCTTCAGCCCTGCGATATCCTGGGATTTCCCTCAGTAAAATTTGAGTTCCGCATCTTCCGAAAAGAAATGGCTCTGACTCATGCCCTCCTCGGCATTTTTCTGTAGGTATTAACTGAGTTTTCACCTTTCTCACACCAATGAACTTCTGAACGCATTACTGGGAAAGAAACTGGATGATTGAGTCAGCGCTCTCCGTCCGGAGGCAAAGTAGCTGACACTTGACAGTAATGTTAGTCAGAACTGAATAAACGCCTCTATGATTAGGATTTACTAATTTGTCCTCTAAGTTTTAACCATACGATGCCTTTGTTGACAGTGTGTGTGTGGCTTTTGTACCAGTGGGGCAACTTTGGGGGACTTTTGTTGGAACTCCAGGCTCTCTTGACAAGCACTTTTCCCTCTTGGTGAGTCTGAGGGACTCCTTACCGTACAAGGCCAAGGCCAAGAAAAGTAATTCTTAGTAGGGCAGAAACCACCATGAGTAGACATAATAAAATAAAAATGTGCCTCAGCTGAACAGACAGGGAACAAAACTTGGGGGTGCAAATTCCTTTCATTTATTGTTGATGATTTTGCTAAGAATTAGCTTCCTTTTTCTCCATAATTACTCATTGTCTTAAGTCACCGTCTCTTTACAAACACCCATGGGAGCATAAACTTTTTTCCAGAATTACTAACTGTGGATTTGGAAGCATTCATTCTCTGACCACATAAAACCAATTTGTGTGTGTGTGTATGTTTGTGTGTGTGTGCATACGCACAATGTTTTAATTAATCATTTGAGAATTTTATACAATGTATTTTGAGCATATCCACCACTTGAATCTCACTCCTCTTCCCAACTCCTCCCAGATCCTCTCCCACCTCCCCATCCCCTCTTCTGGTTTCCCCACATACTTGTGGGTCTAGGGCCCAGATGCCATTCCTTCTGTTAGTCTGTTTTTTAATGGTTTATTATTTTTATTTTAGAGGTATGAGTGTTTTGGTAACTTGTACATCTGCACCGTGTGCATGCAGTGCTGAGGAGGACAGAAGAGGGCGCTGGGTCCTCTGGAAGTGGAGTTACAGGCACTACTAGTTACCATGTAGGTGCTGGGAACCCAACCCATTCCCTCTGTGAGTCGTGAACACACTTAGCCACTGAGCCACCCCTCCAGCCCCCAGAGGTAATCTCTTAAGGCATTATCACAGGGTGCAATCCACCAATCCCCTTAATTTCTATCCTTAGGCTAACATAAACTTTGAAATATTTCTTTGTCACATAGTTCATGTGTATTCACTCAAGGCCAGCTTGCTTCCTTGCTCTGTCTGAGACCATATCTCTCCCTACTGGTAATGCTCCGGCAAGTGTCAGAAAGTGATCAAGAATTTTTCAGACATAAAAGTAGTTTTTTTTTCTCCTTTGTTTTCTCATGGTTGGTGATCCTAACAGATTTATGAGTCTAGAGCAGTGAGTTCGGGAAATCTCAATCCTGTGTTGCTCAGCCTCCAGTCTCTCAATATGAAGTCAATGGTGCGGGACAGTACAGACAGGACAACACCCAGCTGTAAAACATCGCACCTATGAAGTCAAAGAAATTCTTCCAGTATCATTGAGCACCGGCTATGGAATAAGTTTTAGAAGGTGTGTTCATCTTAGCTAACGGTAGAAGCGGCAAACAGTGAAAACGACTAAGTCCAAATCTGTTACACCTGCAGTATCTGGGAAACTAAACCTCCCTTTGACCTTTGACCTTAGACAACGGTGCTGCAGATTCGCAGGTATAACTCACAGCCTGCTAATCAGGAGGGCTCACACACACTGAGTAATGAAGAGAAGCAGAACGCAGGCATCTGATGGTGTAAGCCATATCAGCAGTGGGCATGGTGTGGCGCTGGAGCAGGCAACAGTAGTGAAGCTAGGGCTTGTGGCAATGGCTTCTCAGTTAGCTTTCTGGTTGTACTACACCCCAAGTGCGGCTTTCACGAGTGTTCTGTGATGTGGTCCTTCAGTTCTCCTAATGATTCTTTCCACCTAATGATTGTTTCTTCTCTCGAGTCCCTCTCGAAACTCCACAAAATGATGATAAGTTAATAAATCAAGTGCAAAGTAGAAAAGTCAAAGCCATTGGAAGCGGAGCCACTGGGGAAGCAGAGGCATCAGTCAGGGTCTGCTGTGGACCGCGTTCTCAGAGAAGCAGGTGGTAAGCTGAATGCTGACCATCTAGAGCCTTGGGATCAACCCTGTGGAAGGGAGGGCAAAGGAGGAGAAAGAGGGAGACAAAAGCAAGCTACAAACTAGGCCTGATCCCAGCCTCAGGCAGCCAGAGGAAGGGCCCTGAACTAAGGAGGCTTGACAGACTTGTTCCTTGGGAAGCTTTGGACAAAGTGTCTCTCCTCTCTTAGGAGGAGGAAATACTTCACAGAGGCTGACAGCAGCGAATCCTCCCAGAAGTAGTACAGCACACCCTTCCATGAAGTAGGACGTGGACAGTGTGTCATCCGCAGTGTATCCCGGTGGAGAAGCCAGTATTCTTAACAAGTAACGCATATTTGAAGCCATAGACCAGTGGTCCTCAACCTTCATGATGCTGAGATCCTTTAATACAGTTCTTCATGTTGTGGTGATCCCCTCAACACTAAAATTATTTTCATTGCTACTTCATAACTGTAATTTTGCTACTGCTACAAATTATAACCTAACTATATGATATACCGAATATCTGATATGTGACCCCTGCAAAAGGGTCCTTCAACCCCAAAGGAGAATCACTGCCACTGACCAAAATGAAAAACCTCTGCTTCTGTTGAGAACTAATCTCGATGCCGTCTGCATCCTGCCACATGCAGGAGTGGAGGATTCTTACCAGCACTGGTCGCTTTTCCTCTTGTAACAGAAACATCAATCAAGTGTTGCCTAGTCCCAATTCCCAGACCCAGCAGGACTGAGAAGGAGCCCCTGTCCTTGTCTATGTTCCCTTAGCATGAGGTCAAGCCCCCAGGGACCAAGCACTAGCTCTGAATCCCGTTTTTTCCCTTCCCTGGATTTACCCTGTAGCTCTTTACTGCTCCTAGATCTGGGACAGCTAGTCCACAGCCTGGTACTTCCAGAGAATTGAGAGATGTTGGCACCATTCAAACTAAGCATGGCAGATCCATGGAAAAGCAGGGCATTCTGTTTATGTTTCCATAGGCAAAAGAAGGGTGGGAAGTGAGGCTTTAAAATCCAAAGGGAACAAGTGGAAAAGGAATTGGATCAGAAGAGCCATCCCGTAGGGGTGAACAAAAACACAGTACAAAGGAAAATTGCTGATATTAGTGAACCAAGAAAAATAGTACGGGTTCCCTAAAGTTAATTCCACTGGCAGTAATTTATAAAGCAGTCACCATCACTTTCACCTAGTGAGCACACAGCTCAATAACCAACCACTGTACATATAAAATATATGTTCAGTTCACTGGGCCGCGCTCCAGGAGTCCCGCTGAAGAGAGCGAGGTGGTGGATCATGATAGGGAAACCCGCAGAGACAGCTAGCCCAAGCTCGTGGGAGCTCACCAACTCTAGACTGACAGTTGGGGAGCCTGTATGGAACTGAACTGATCCCTCTGCTTGTGGGCGACAGCTGTGTAGCTTGGTCTGTGTGTTGGGCCCCTGGCAGTGGGACCAGGATCTGTTCTTGGCTCTTCGGAGCCCATTCCCTATGCTTTGCTCAACCTCGATGCAGGAGGGAGGGACTTGGCCTGCCTCAGCTTACTGTGCCAGGCTTTGCTGAGTCTCCATGAGAGGCCCTGCCTGCCCTTTCTGAGGAGTGGAAGGGGGTGGTAGAAAGGAGGTGGAGGGAGAGAAACTGTATTTGATATGTAAGATAAATTTAAATTTTTAATAAAATAAAAATAAGAAAATAAACTAGAGTTGAACCTCACAATTTGATGTTAGCATCAAATTTATTCTGACGAATTGCTTTTATACTTATTGCTATTTATGAAGTAATTGCCCCATGTCTTGAGACAGTTGGTGCTGTATCATAATCGGGGAAGGGGACATAGGAATTATGGCTTCATACAGAAATGCAAGCTTACATAGGCATGTGGGAGATATTTTAGGAGGAAAAGTCCAGAAAGGTGACAATGGAAGACAAGAGAAAAAGCCATGGGAGACTTCAGCCTGAAGCCCGGACCATGGATGGAGAAACCAGCTCATGGGTGGAATCAGAGAACCCTGCCTTTACTATTCAGTGAGAAAACAGGAAGGGCTATGAGCTCCTAGGCCCTTGGAAACCCTAACTGATGAGCCTCGGAAACTAGTGTCCCAAGAACAGCATCTCCCTTTACTTCCGCCTTCCAAATCTTGCACAAGTCACAGACTCCAAATTGAAATAACAAACTCAAATCCAGAATCAAATGTAAAAGGGGTTCTGGGAAAGGTAGTTCCAGCCTCAGACAGGACAGAAACTGGAGGCGCTGACCACACAGCACACAGACCATTGTACTTAGAAGGCAGGCATTCCCAGTAACTTTCTCTCTTTTTTCTTTTTTCTGACAGAAAAAAGTCTCATATATTAAATAACTTGCCCCAAATTATTACACACTAGTCCTCCAACCCAAACCTGTCTGATGCTCAGGATCATGCCTGTAACAACTCTTCAAAACTGATACAAATTCTGATTGCGGGTCATATTTCTTTTGACATTATGACCATGTTTCTGTGAGCATTAGAGACATTCGTTCTGACTTTTCCATGGCACTCTAAGAGACACAGCTCTCAGGCTGAGATGACACATTCTGCACGTGCTTCCTGTGGGACCTAGGCCTAGCTCGGCCATGTCTGCTTCCCTCCAGGAAAGCCTGAGCTGTGGCCTTGGACTTTAGAAACGGAGTCGTCACCGACTAGTTCTGCAGGAAGGCAGACCAGCAGGGCTTACTGAAGACAACAGAGAGGGGTGTTAGGAACTCTTACCCCCGCAAAAGAGCGAAATTGTGTTTCTGTGTGTGCCAAACTGGACAGTGGGAGAGGGCCTGGACTCGCATTTGAGCCCGGCTTGCAGAATAGGGAACTATGACCCAGAGTGCATTGGCAGCAGTCCAGACATGGGAGCAGGTACCGTCCTGAGGTACAGCCCTGCCCACAGCTGCAGTCAGAGGTCCTCCATGGGCCGACCTCCAAAGCATCCCTCCTGGGACAAGGTCTGCAACTGTGCACACGCTGGAGGAGCCACAAAAGGCCTCCTTTTCAGTAACCCCTCTGGCTCGAGTCTAGCCCTGGAAATGCATCTTACCAGCTCCTTAAATACTGCAGAGGGGGAGGGGCACTGTACGGTACATAAGCTAGAGTGATCAGAGAAAATGCTTCCATGAGATCCAACTGTAAGGCATTTGTTCTTTCAGTGATCAATGTGAGAGAGCCCAGTTCATGGTGGCTGGTGCCATCCTGAGCAGACGGTCCTGGGTTCTATGAGAAAGCAGGCTGAGCAAGCCAGTAAGCAGCACCCCTCCATGGCCACTGTACCAGCTCCTGGCTCTGGGATCCTGACCTGCTTGAGTTCCTGTCCTGACTTCCTTCAGTGGTGACGGGTAAGGCAAATAAACCCTTTCCTCCCCAGCTTGCCTTTTGGTCATGGTGTTTCTTCGCAGCCACAGAAACCCTAATTTAGGTCAGGCTCATTACTGAATGTGGAAGCTCGCATCTGGAACCCAGCTTCGTAAGCCGTGGGCACCTGACTGAAGGTGGAAATCATGATAATTTGAGAACAAATAAAAGATTTGGGGACAAGCAACGATCAAAAGGTAACCCCAAATCAAAGAATGATGGCCTTAAGGTGTTTCCGGAGGAGCTGGCCCAACTGTGCCCTCCGTTCCGAATGCACGGCATGTGCGCTTTGCCACACTGTGTGTGTTGGTGCCCGAAAAGCCTTGGCTCAGGGTCAGCGCTATTCTATGTTATGAGCGGCAGGGCTTTACCTGTCCATAGACAGCTTCTGCTCTTGTGTGAACATAATTGTTTGATGACAGAAAGCAGACTTTTATTAGCCTGCCTACTCTCCTCCACATATTAGGGTCTTTGGATTGAACTGTATCACAGTGTTAGATTTTAAATTTTTTTTTAGTTTCAGTTACTGATTTGAATTTCATTTGTTTTAAAGTTAGGTAAATTTTGGCTTGGAATTAGGACAGAATTTCCAACCGTTCCAAAACGGCCCTAAGCATGCTGTCACTTTGTAATTCTCTTCTGTGCAAAGTGATGTTCTCTGCACTGGTGATACAGGATTAGGACATCAATCAACGCTGAAAACACTGAAGATGCTCTATGCCCTGCAGCATCCAGCACTCAGCCAAGGTTTAGTTCTGTGTGTAAAGAAAATAAACATGACATCTGTCTCATTAGGATGCAAACTTACTTTACTTTTTAATGAACAGCAAGATTTGTGCATACCAAAAATTATTTGATTTGTATACTTCCATTCCCATACCTAGGGTTATGTAAAATTTCCATACCCAGGGTCATGTAAAAATTTCTCAGTCAAAAAGAAGTCATGAGTGCAAAAGTTTGAGAAGCCTTGGTTTAGACAGTAGACAGAAAAGTGGGGGCAAAGGTGTAGAGAAGACAGGCCTGCTCTATGTATGTCTCCCATCTTCATGAGCCTGAGCCCTGAGTGGGCATGGCTGTCAGGATGAGTCAGGGGAAGGAAAGAGGGGCCTGGATTACAGCTCCATGCTGTCTGGGGACTTTAGAAATCACTGCCATGTCCCTAAAGGTGACCAACATTTCTTATTTTCTAAGACTAACTAACATGTCTGAGCATTAGATGAGGTAGTGAGTTTCATAGCCAGGAATGGGATTTAGCAGAGAGCTGGGAAAGAACAGAGCATCCTGGGTCCATTTTATCCTGCTCGGTCTAGCTTGTAAATTGATTGTTCTGATACAGGGTAGAACACAAAAGCACTCTTAGAAACTAAAGACATGTCAGCAGAATTGACAATCAGCAGGTACAAGTTTTTAAATGTCCAATGCATTGGTATATGCCTGCAGGCCCAACTTCTTGAGAGACTAAAGCAGGGAAATTGTTTGAGTCCAGGAGTTTGGGTCCAGCCCAGGAAAAGATAGCAAGAGTTTATTTAAAAAAAAAAATGGGTGGGCTTACTAAACATCAGCAGGCCCTTGAGAATGTCCAGAATCTGAGGCCATGATAGGAGTTTGGAAAGAAAACAGGATGAGAAGGAAATGACCAAAGAACAACATACAACATGAGCAATCATTCTAGAATAAAGACCTAAGTTTTCAAATTAAAAGTGTTCACTGAATACATGCTCTAATTTATTCCTTCTGTATTTGAAATCCCTACTATGTGCTGGAACTACTATGTTCTGGAACTACAGCAGAGACAAAAATCAGCTCTCTTCTACAGAGTTTGTCTTGTGTTGGGACTAGAGAAAAGAAAAAGAAACAGCAGGATGTGTCAGACCGCTGTCTACAGCGGTGCTCACCCCTCCTGATGCTGCGGCCCTTTAATACGGTGCCTGGTGTTGTGCTGACCCCCAAGCATAAAATTATTTTTGTTGCCAGTTCATGACTGTACTTTTGCTACTGTTATGAATCATAATGTAAATACCTGTGCTTTCTGGTGGTCTTGGGTGAAACGGTCATTCGACCCCCAGGTTGAGAACTGCTGTTCTACCACATAAAATAACCCAAGCAAAGCAAATGCGGGACGGTGAGGTGAGCAGCAAGGATCGGTGTTTTAACAAGGTTCTCCCAAAAGGCCTCTCTAATAAAGTGATGTCTAAACAGGAGTGAGAGATGCTGAGAGGGGGATGATTTACAAAAACAGAAAGGCCACATTTTTTTTGGTCCATTTTATTTGCAACTGCCTATAAACAGTCCTGGCTGCATACTAAGCAGTCAGCAAACACGTACTGGAGAAGTGAATCGCCATGTAGGGTCCTGAGGTGACAGCATCATTGGCTTGTTCAGGAATGAGAACATGCGTGCTGGCGACAAAGTGTAGAGTGCTCACCCAGCGTGCAGGAAGCCCTGGGCTCAATTCCAAACCGCAGCAGACGCTTGGCACAATGGTGGGACACGCCTGCAATCCCAGCACCTGGAAGACTGAGACAGGAGATCCTCAGCTACAGAGAGAGTTCAAGGCAGGGCCATCCCTGAACCATGCTGGACCCAGCCCTAGGTCTGTCCTGGTTAGGTAGTGGAAGAAGCAGCAAAGAAACTTCATTTAGCCACCCAGCTGTTCCTTCTTCATTTTGATGACTAAACAGCCACTGGTCCCTGCCTTCCTGGAGAAAGTTTCTGTCCTCAGCTCGGACTTCCCTCCTCCTTCCGCTTCCTGGGCTCGGCATCATTCCCAACATCTGCCTTCTCGCAGCGTCTCTCCTGTCTGCACCTCCCTCTTCAAACAGCTCCTCCATCCTGCAGCTGCCATGACCCCTGTGGGCACAGAGTTACCTTACATATCCTTTGGTGCCACTCTCCCTGCCAGGGTCGGGCCGTCCTGAGAGCTGGTGAGAAAGCGAAGGGACAGCGTCAGGTCTGGATTCAGATGGCTTGCGTCAGCCGTCTGTGAAATCTTGCAGCTGTGTTGAGCTTCTTGTCCTTTGCAGAGTAGAGGCAGCAGCAAGACCTGTCACCTACAAGTCCCAAGAGGATGAAAAGCACTCGTGGAAAAGGGCACAGTAAATACTAACAGTTCACTGTCGTTAGAGGTCATGCTGCTGCCACAGACTCAGTTTCTCCAAGAGCAAGGTCTCATTTGCTCCCTTCCTGAGTCAATTCTCAGCCCATTCCCCATTGTCTCTAATTCTCAAGCCCACAGAACTGAACTGCAGAGTGACCTTTGACCTGGCCCCTAATTCAAGTCCATTATCCAGTCTGTTGGCAGATAGGCCTTGATCTTTCCTGCTGGGTTTTGTAGGTTTTCCCTTTGAACTGTCACTGTTTTTTATTTCATTTTTCATCCGTCTGCTTGGCGGAGAGCTTCCCAGTCTCCTACGATAGCAGGAACAGCACTGGTGGAGTGAGAGACGCGAGGCGGGCAGACAGGCGGGCTCCAGGCTCAGACCTCCACTCCCAACACAGGAAACCTTCAGAGGCCGATAACTATCCTTTCCTTCCCTCAGGAGGTGGGGAATCCTCCAGGCAAAGCCTGTGTTCCCAATCACTCTAGAGGCTGTCACAGAAGTATCTCAAGTTCAAGGCTTACCTGGGCAAATCCGAGGCCTGCCTTGCCAACTTAATTTGACACCATCTCAGAATAAAAAGTAAAATATTTGTAAAGGTCTGGGGATGTAGCTCAGTAGTACATGTGAGGCCTCTGTTTAAGCCACAGTATTTAGGTGCAGTTGTAGGGAGGAGAAGCAGTCTGACCTCCGCCGCCACGAGAGAGCGCGACTGCACTCCTCTTTTCTTATGAGGTCACTTCCACAGACAAGAAGCCACGCCCTAAGGCCGGTACCCCAAATCTATTGATGGAATGAATTCCCACAACAAGTAGTAGTAATAATAATAACAACAACAATAATAGTCCCAGTTCACTGCCCTGCCCCCCACAGCCCCCCACTATTCTCACTTTCTGACTTGCCTGTTCTTTCACGTGTCTGTATCTGAATCACCCTCCTCACTGTCTTCCTCCATCTCAGCCTACCTGGTCTTCGGTTCACCTCCACCTCTGTTGCCCCTAAGGTACAGAAGCCCACTGGGTTCATTCTTCCTGTGACTGTGTTACCTGAAATCAACCTCTGCCCAGGTTACAGGTCACTGCCCTGAGTTTCGCTATGGGGTTACGACTGTACGCTGCCATATGGTCCTGCACTTCACAGCACCCCTCAGCCTCCACTGCTGCACCTAGAGGGGGAGCTCAGAGGTTAAGAGCCCTGGCTGCTCTTCCAGAGGACTGGGTTCAATTCCCAGCACCCATATAGCAGTTCACAACCGCCTGTAACTCCAGTCCAGGGGATCTGATGCTCTCTTCCGGCTTCCTGAGCAGCAAGCACCTGCACGGTGGACAGACATCCGTGTAGGCAAAACACCCATACACATAAAATAGTAATAAAATTTTAAGTTAAAAATATTGGGAAAGACTCAGAATCCTTTGATGGTACCAATGATAATGTTCCAGTACACCACATACTGAATTCTGTTCTAAGGAATTTTACATCTATTAACCTGCTTTGATCTCACAATAATTCCATGAAGTAAAAACACTGCCATCACATTTTACGACTAAGGAAACCAAGGCCCAGAGAGGTCAAGTAGGTTGTCTACTATTAACCACCACCCGCAAGTGATCCTTGCAGACTGAGCTATGGCAGGTGAGGCCAGATGGAGTCCCGAAAGGCTGCAGCGTGAAAACACACTGGGAAGACCTCTGAGCCTAAATAAATCAAAAGAAAACTGGGCAAGGAAGGATAACCAGTAACCTCTCCCTGCTCTGTAGATAAAGTAACGGCGATTACTCTCAGGATACCATGAAATAAGTGACCCTTTTAACTGGCAGCTGCCCTGCCCTAAAAGGCACATGGGAGGCGGCGTGTGCTGGGCAGAGCCCAAGCATGTCTCCTGCTGTGAAAGAGAGGTTGGGTCACAGGAAAATGACAGAATAGTTCATCCCTGTGATTCGCTAGCCTTCTGTTTCCTTCTAGCTTCATGGAGGTTTGGGGAATCTAGTTTCAAAGTCTTCAGAGGGGTTGTCTTTGGTAGCTATAGTATTTCTTTTAAAATGGAATTAGAAATTAAGAAACATCGCTACTTTAAGAAGTATTATTCCCAAGTCATTAGTATTTGAACGTTTTTGTAAGTTCAGATGGATTCCATACGGGCGAAGGCTGCGGAGTTCATTTTAAAAGGCAAATGGGATGATTTTTACAGAAGCGACCTATATTTTATCTACCACCAGCAAACTTTCTGTGAGAAGGGACATTGTAGACTTGCCTCTAGCATTTCTTCTGTCTCCACAGCGTCTACATCCTCCAGCACTCCCAGAAGAGACACAGGACACCACACACTCCAAAGGCAGACATCAGGCTAAGCAGAGCAGCCGCAGGAAGCAGATGCACACTACAAAAGAAAAGCAGGGTTCCCCAGAGACAGATGTGTGCTAACGTAACCATGGTTTTTAATCTCTCAGATAGACTCTCTCTACCTGTGCGGGGCTCGTACAGTATGTTCAAAAGAAACATGATAATAGCTAACAGATGGACTCCTTCGAGCACATTTTATCAAGCTCCTTCGACTCTGCAGCCCCCAGAACAGAAAGCATCACTGGTATTCAAGTCCAGAAGCTTGATTTATACACTTAGCATAATGAACCTTGTCAAATATTACTACCAATCATTTATTTCATGATATAAGCCTGGACGGCTGTGGTGCATAGGCAGCTGGCTCAGCACACCGAGACTCCCTGTCACCTGTGTCTTAGTCCTGAGGACCGTCATTCCAGCTGTCTCTTTCTCCCACTGACTGCCATTTAGCTGCTGTAAAGATGGCCATCATGCCCTGATTTCTTTGGGACTACTTTCACACAGTAAAGTTTCCACTTATCGTATCTTTTATTTCCCTTGGAAAAACAGAAAAGGCTGTCTACCTCTGGCCTGACACGGGTGAGTTCTCTCTCATAAGAGTCAACCCTGAAGCCTGTAATCATTACATGTTATCATTACAGCCCTCCCAGGTATATGAATGCCCAAGTGTTTGCTCCCCAAGACAGTCAGGAACCAAGGTGTAATCAACACTCTCACTGGTCCCAGAGGACTGCGCTGGGAGTATCGTTTCGTTAAATTACCATACGGCACTGCGTGTTTGCATTCTCAGATTTTATAGGGCAGGCATAGCTCAAGGAGGCTAAACAAACCTCAGAAAGCAATAACATATAGAGCAGCCCCTCTGTCGGTGCAGAACCTCTTAAGGAAATGGAGCGGGCAGAATTGTCCTCGTGAGCAACCTGCCTGGGAATCGGAGCTGCTGGAACCGAAGCAGCTCTGTGGCTCCAAGTAATGACACCGTCTTTTGTTCTCGGGCTCCCGTTCCTGCCTGAATCCTGTCACCTGCTTCTTCCCTAGGGGGTGAGCTAATAGGTGATTGTCGCTTCTCTCAATGAGACCATCTGGTTCACTGAAACTTAGCTCGCAATGAGCAGCAAGCCAAAAGATGGGAAGAAGAGCACAAGGCGGTCTTATTTCTGTAAGTTCACCGCTGCCAACCCATGAAAGAACCCATGGGCTTCATGGGAACTTACAGACTCTAGACCTACAGCTAGGGAGCCTGCATGGGACCCAAATAGGCCCTCTGCATGTGGGCGACAGTTGTGTAGCTTGGTCTGTTTGAGGGGCCCCTGACAGTAGGACCAGGATACATCCCTGGTGCATGAGCTGACTTTTTGGAGCCCATTCCCTATGGTGGGATGCCTTGCTCCAGCCTTGATGGAGGGAGAAGCTTGGTCTGGACTCAACCTCAATGTGTCAGGCTTTGTTGACTCCCTATGGGAGGCCTTACCCTTTCAAGGAGTGGATAGGAAGTGGGTTGGGGGAGTTGGGGAGAGCCGGAGGAGAGGTGGAAGGGGGAACTGTGGTTGATATGGAAAATAAATAAAAGTTATAAATAAATAAATAAATAAGCTTAAAAGAAACCCACGAGCTTCCCTTTCACTGAAAGTATTAATTAGAAGCAGCAAGGCCTTCCAGAGCACTCAAATATGACCTGAATTGAACTGGTATTTTCCCACCCTATTTCGTGTCTTTTATTCAGGTTAAACATATAAGACCCCAAACTTTCCCTCTTAGGTAACTTCCTTCCTTAAGCTTCATAACCTGACAGGAGTGCGAATCATTTACTCACATGGGAAGGAGCAATTCATCCTCCACGTAAACAAAGAGTGGAAAAATCTTCATTTTCATGTGGATTCCTGCTGAGAAGCAGGTCAGCTGGGGCATTCACTCCCTTGTTTGATCATGACTCTGGGTTCTGGTCCTCTTCCCCCGCTAATACGCAGCCAGAACAGTCTTTACTGAGCCATGTGCTTTAGTAGTGAAGAACCACATACTAGAGCCAACTTCCTGGCTTAGAATCTGGTTCTGCTATGCTCTCTGTGTGATCCTGGGAAAGGTCAATAGTGCCCACCTGCCTATCTTCTCATTTGTAACCTGGGCATAGAAATAGTAACTGTGGGCTGGGGAGATGCTCAGCCAATACGGCGCCTGCCACACAGGTGTGAGGGCTTGAACTCAAGTCCCTACTCACTGTGTAAGAGCCAGGTGCTGTGGCATGGATTTGTGACCCCAATAATGGGTAAGAGAACAGAAACAGGCAGAACCCTAAAAACTCGTTGCCAGCCAGCCCAGCCAAATTAACGAACCCCATGTTCAGTGAGTGACTCGGACTCTAAAACAGTAAGGTAAAGGTGATTGAAGAAGACACCCAAAGTTGACCTCTGCACCCCAAAATGTGCACATGTACCCACATTAGCACACACACACAAATGCACACATATAAACAGTGCCTACCTTGTGATATGTCTAAGAATGCATTTACCTAATGTAAGTAAAATAGTTAAATTGTAGTTGGCGAACTATAGGTGCTAGGTACTGTGATTACTACAGCCCACAAAACACCATCATGGTCAAGAGATGTTTCTGAGGAAGCTGAAGTCTACAATGAACTAGGAAATATTTCACATTGAGTCATCAAACCTGCAGACTAGGACACAGCCTTTTGGGGGCCATTCCTGACTTTGTTGGCATTGCCCCCTGGCCTGCCACCTGCTGTAGGCCGTCCTGTTGCACTGACCACAGCTATGTTGATGTCTTTTTTTAAATCCTATCAAGCATTTGGCTACTGCATGTGTATTGTATTTGCAAGAAAATACAGAATCGCAGAGCAATAGCCTAAGTGTGTGCATCTCTTGGTATTTGTATTGCTTAGATTTACGAAATTTTCAAAGAATAATTAAAAGGTATTCTATTTTTTAAAGAAAGAAAACACTTACTTTATTCTCAGCCTGGAGTCTCCGCCAAGCTGAGACAAACTCCTTAGACTGTCAAATGTCTGCTTAGTAAATAAGCTATAAAATCTATTTATCAAGCCCCAAGCACTATATCTGCAAAAGTAATCATGGAATTATGTGGAAGCATCTGCAGAAATACAGTGACAGTGTTACAATAAGGACTGCATTCTTGGCATTGCAGGTGAGAGGCCACATGTGTAGCATCACCGTGATCCGAATGGAGCTGGGATTTATCCCGCTTGTTTCTGGTACTTTATTCAGACCAATTTGTAAAGCATCCTTGTTTAAGTAACTTCCTCTCTCTCTCTCTCCCTCCCTCCCTCTTTCCCTCTCTGTCTCTCTGTCTCTCTGTCTCTCTCTCTCTCTGTCTCTCTCTCTCTCTCTCATTCTTGTGTGTCTGTGTGTGTGCAAGTGCACATGCCTGTCTCTTGTGAGTTTATCTCTCTCTCACTCTCTGTCTGTCCTCCCACTCTCTCCTCCTCTGTTCTGTGTGTGTCTGTGTCCCTTCTCTTTCCCTCCTCTCTGGATGTGTCTGTCTGTCTGTCTCTTTTTCTGTGTGTATGTCTGTCTTGTGTGTGTGCGCATGTGTGTGTGTGTGCATATCGCGTGTGAGTGCATGCATCTGCGTACACTTGTGGAGGTTGTCAGGTGTCCCCCTTCATCGCTCTTCATCTCCTTTGAGGCAAGGTCTCTCTGAAACTGGAGCTCTTGTTTTCTGGCTAGCTTCACATCCAGCAAGCCCCCGCGATCTTTCTTTTCCACCCCTCTCCCAGTGCTGTGGTTACAGGCACACGAGATCACACACGACTTGTTACCTGGGTGCTGGGATCTGAACTCGGTTGAACATGGTTTACAGCAAGCACCCATAACAGAACCATCTCCCTAGCCTCTGGCTTCCTTTCTTAACCTTTATTACTTGGAAGGAGTGGAAACCATTTAGGCATTATGCCAAAAGCAATAACGAGTTCACAAGCATAAACAAAGAATAGAGAAATCTTTATTTTTCCATGTAGATTCCTGATGGCAGGCTGGCTTGGAAGTTTGCAGGGTTCACATCAGTGAGAGAAGCAGAAGGGAGATCTAGGCAAAGCTAAAGGAAGCTGAACTACTGCCAGGCCTGATAGCCATGGCCTCTCCTCTGTCCTTCGTTCGTTAAAATAAGATCACAGAGGCCACCAAAGTAGATAGTTTACTATAATTCAGTTGTTTGGTTAATTTGGGTGTCATTTGGTCTTGCTTTGTTTTCTTTTGTTTGAGACAGGTTCTCTCTATGCCGCAGTCTGGACTCAAGCTCAAAGCAATTCTCCTGCCTTGACCTCTGGGGAACTAAGATTACAGGTGAAATGCCGCAACACCCAGCTAGCTATAACTTTGAACTCAACTCCTCTTTCTTTGCTTGCTATAGAACCTCGAGGACTGAATGAAGCTTCACCTGGCCTGTGTGGGTCATCTGTAACTACACAGGCTCCAGATGGGCATTTGCAGTACTAACCACTAGAGGGGTGATCTGCACTTGGCAAAGAGAGAAAGACAGTGTATAAGGACGCCCTCGCAGCACACTTAGAGACAGATGCCAGCCTAAAGGCTTCGTCCACTTCCAGGTCCAAAGCAGCTACCAAGACAAAAGGTGGTGCTGACAGAAGCCCCAGGCCCCTGAGCTGAAGGCAGTCTCTAGATTGGCTCCTGCTGGGGCTTAACATCCAGCTTGAACCACCCCGAGCACAGACCTCCTAAAGACAAGGGCTCTTGTCCTCAGACACCCACTTCATAGCCTCGCTTGAAGCTCTTTCTTTGTTGAAGAGGCTTCGGGGTAGCTCCTAAGGCCTCTTTCTTCTTCTTGAACGCTCTAAGTCTTGTGAGGAGATGGGCACTTAACTCCAGAGCCTCCTGCTAGGAGAGAGAAGTTAAAGTGACAGCAAGGGTTTTTACAAGGGGATTATTTGAAGGATGGGGAAAAAAAACATTACATCCCATCCTGGCCCACTTCTCTTGCTAAGTGACTCAGGAGTGTGCAGGGAAAGGGTGTAGACAATTCAACGCCAACATACTGAGCACTAGCAGCTACCAGGAAACCAGTTCCAGGTGTCCTCATGCAGGGTAACTGTTTTCCTTCGCTGCAGGACAGGTCTTCACGAATTAGCTGAACACTACTTGATAAAACACGGGGAAATTCACTTAAAATACTCATTAGCTAATTCTAATGCCCCGCAGCTCCAGATTAACCGCCCTCTAAAGGACATGCTGTCTTTACACGCTGAATAATCTCTCAAGAGAACAAAGAAGAGAAATCACTTCTTCAAATTCAATTCATACACAACGTGTTTCGCCTAGAAATAACCTAGAGGTGTGGTAGACACGCCTCTAATCTTAGCACTCAAGATGCCCAGGCAGGGAGTTGGTAAAGTCAAGGCCAGCCTGGGCTACTTAGGGGGCCCTGTCTCAACAAACAAGTAAGCAAGCAAGCATTAAAATGAAACTCGGTATCACATCCATCTGAATGTCCATAGATTAGAAGCTGGAACTCGTAATTTGATGCCATATATCTTAGGGAACCTAGAACGAGGCACTTACCCAGTCTCTTCATAACTGAAACACAGACACTGAAATCTGGGTCACTAGTAGCAGTGAGCTGGCAATAAAGTTGGCTTGGCTTCTCCATGTGGGTATTAATACAGATGAGGAACAGCATGTTGAAGCAGCAAAGAATGGACCCATATGCAAAGGTGGAAAGAGGAACCGGGTAGGAGAAAATCATAGGACAACAAGCTATGCAGTTCAGAACTGCAGCCACGAGGATGAGGGAAGGGGAAGATGGAGGATATATGTGGGGACACAGGGTTAGGGACATGTTCGTGGAAATGCCTAGTGGGGAAAAGTATCACTCAGGCACTAAAGAAACCTAAAGATGGTTAGAGTAAGATTTGCTCACCTTGGTGGCAGCCCTCCAGGCTGTCTGGAGGGAAAGAAGGACCCAGAGAAAGAAGGACCCAGAGAAAGAGGTGGCATAGGCCATAGGTGGCATAGGCTTTGGTTTCCGTGGTGATGACTAGTCTGTCCCCATCAGAGCATGGACTTCAGAACAGGGAGGAGGGTATGAGAGCGCTCTCTTCTAACGCTGACCTTCCATTCTTCCCCAGCTCCTGGTGTTTATGCATTCATACTCATAACTCTCAGGAAGTGTGGAGCACTGTTCATTTTATTGAAGATTTAAAAACCAAAATGGGACCAATCTAAATAGACATTATGTTCAAAAGACTGTGTTTCATTCTGGAAGTATAAGCCTGTAGGATAAGCTACATAAACATTGCTTTATTGGTGCTCATGAGAAGATGAGCTTTGTGAGCAAATTCTATTTGAAAATGTATTATCATTCTCTGTTGTGGCACGAGAAGAAAAATAACCCTTGTTTCTAACAAAGTGACTTCTGCTTCTCCTTTGCTTACATGAAAGAAAAAAAAAGCAAAACTCATTTCATTTACTCAACAGCTCAGCACTGCTTTCCGAGCTTTTCACATCAGACCTGTGGGTCTGCTTCCCCGTGTGCTGTTTTTATCAGACATGGCACTGTTCGGGGCTCCACTCTTCCTGGGCGACGTGTCACGTTAGTGTCTCTCATCACCTCTTTCCATCCTCCTGTCTCACTGCACCCTCGCAGCCAGGGCGAGGACCTGTGACTGTCACTAGACAGTCCCCAGCAGGACAGTAACAGCTGTGAAGAAGTCCGAGGGTGCGCTGGAATTCGACACGCTGGGCTTAAGTCTGCCTCCCATCTGCCAGCAAGGTGGCCTGGCACCACCTACTTCTCTAACCTTAATTTTCCCCATCTGTAAAATGGTTTACATTAGTTAGTATGGTTTTCTTAGTGTTCGTGTGTGGATAAAAGTAGGTAATATACATCAAGCATTAATATACATCAAGTGTTCAGCAAGAATCCTTGCTGAGGCTGTGAAAATCAACAAGACCCTCCCTCAGGTCACACCCTATTCCACGGTTCCCACTCTAGATCAGAAACTTTTGATACTAGCTAGGCAGTTCCCTCTGTTCCCATCTTGAGGACACTGAAGAAGAGTATTCAGAATATTTGTTCAAGTCCAGCATTGGTGAGGACTTTGGGAAGTAGCTGAGGGTCTTCAGATTCAAGGATACAATTCCCATTGCTTTTTCCTCAGTACAAGCCCATCAACCTTGGGAAAGGTTGTTCAGCCCAGACCCTCAACTTTGGTTCTGTAAAATGTTACTGCAAATACCCACTTCACAGGGACCTGTGCTCGTCAAGTTGCTAGTGCATGTGAAGACTGCCTTGAACAGGAAGGAGTACAGTGCACCATACATGCTCAATAAAATATCAACTGAACATGAACATGAATTGAACATCGCCTGCCAGCTTCACTTTCTTAGAAGTTAATAGCAACTTAGTTACTGGTATGTCCTATGAGGTCATTTATTAAAATCATTGGATAGAAGACTCTTCATTGACATGACAAAATGCTTCTGATCTTTTATTTAGTGGAAAGTATTTTACATCCGTGTTGCTCGTTTTTAAGCTATGCATATTCATAACTATAGGAAAAAGATCTGCTGGGATTTTGGCAAAATATTAACCATGATTATCTGTCACTTTGGGCTGTATAAAGGGAAGAGGATGGAGATTCTCTAGTTTCCATATTCTGCATGAAACATGAATCTTTCTTTTCCTACTTGGGGTCAGAAAATAAATATAAAAATTTAAAGACAGCTATGATAATAAAAAGTACGGTCTGGTGAGTCTTGACTGAATAAATCTGGCAGAGGATGCAGAGCCCCGAGCACACAGAGAGTGAGTGCACAGAGTGAGGATGGGGAGGGAGGTTGAGATCAGAGAGAGGACAAGCTTCAAGTCAGAGCTGGGACTCCTTGGGAAGGAGCCTGTCCTCTCAGAGCAGAGCATGTGCAGCTGGAACTGAAGGATTCCCGGCCACGGGCTAAGTTCATGGGAGAATCGATGGGCTTCCAAGCTCAGGAGGCATTGAACCACCCTGCCCTTTCTATCTCAGATCATAGAACGGTTGATTTACACACTGGCTTACGCAAAAGTTAAAGGACGGCCTAATGGCTCTCTCCCTCTCTCTCTCCCTCTCCCTCCTTTCCTCCCTCCCTCTCTCCTGTGACTTTCAAGGAGATTGATTTATTTTATTCCAGTGAGTAATAAACCAGAAGCTGTCACCACTAGGTGGCGTGCCCCAAACACTATTTAACTTTGACACTGGCAGAGAAGTCAGCTGGGGAACCTGCAGCCACCTTTCCATCAAAGCAGCGTCAGCGGGGCCAGATGGAGACTACTGAAGGTTTTCAGTTTCTTCCTGTTGAAGATAAAGGACATCAAGGAAAGCCACACCAATGCCACCCTACATCCTGCCCTGACCCCAGCAAATGCTCCTCTCTAGAGTGACAAACTCAGTGTGTGTCTCAAAGGCACATTGGAGAGTCCCATCAGGAGGCCTTTGTCTTCTCCTCTCAGGGCCTATAATCAACAATCACTTTGCTAATCAAAATAAATGTCCCCTATAATACTCCCCAAGGCAAAAGTAGATCTCTGGTGTCATCAAAGGACAGCTAAATACATCCTAGGATACACACCAGATGTGACACTGGTGTTAGCTGAAATACGGTAAGAAGGGTACCTAGCTAGGGTCTATTATATTTGAAAGATAAAAATGGTACCCAGACCCAAAAAAAAAAAAAATCTGTACTGACCTTGGTGTCTCTTTTAAACATCGGTGCTACTTTCTTTTAGGACCTCTGTGTTAAGATTCTGTGGATTGAGCCCCACATGGGTTTCTCCAAAACCCCACGGTTCTCTTTGCCTAAAGCTCCATACTTTTAGTCATCCTACAAAATGGGTTGGGGTCCAAGCACGGTGAAGGACACCTGTAACCTCAACCCTTAGAGCAGCGGTTCTCAACTTTCTTAATGTGGCAACCCTTTAATACAGTTCCTCGTGTTGTAGTGACCCCCCAACCATAAAAAGGTTTTCATTGCTACTTCATAACTGTAATTTTGCTACTGTTATGATTCATAATGTTAACATATGATACACAAGATATCTGATATGTGCCCCATGAAAGGATCATTCAAGCCCCCCCAAATGGACCACGGGTTTAAGAACCACTGCCGTAGTGCTGTGGCAGAAAGATTGCTGAGTTCAAGATAAAATCCCAGGCTACACAATAAGATCCAAGCCAGTCAGGGATACACAGCAACACCTTATTTGACAAAAACAAAGACATATAAGATATGGGGTGGGTAGGGGTAGATTATGGTGGCACATTCAGGAAGTATAGGGCCAGAATGGGTTGTTGAACTTGAAAACACTGAATTGGTGACCCACCAAAGCTCGCAAAACTCTTAACACCTTTCTTTTCCTTCCTTCCTCCTCCTTCTTCTTTCTTGCAAAACAAGGTATTCTTTTTTTAACCAAGAAGTAAAACAAAGTAAAGCAGTTCCTCCTTGAGCACCCTGAACTAACCTCCACCCAAACTGAGCGGCCTAGGCCTGATGCTGCATAGTCTTCTCCTTGGCCACTGTCCTCCAGATTCTGAGACATACGAAGTGTGGGCTCGAAGCCAGCTTCATCACAATGTTGTGGGAAAGAGCTATACACAATGGGGCAGCGACTGTACTCCCCATGCCACTGGGACAGCACCCAGGGAAAGTGAGTTCCCGGGGTATCTATGCTGGGCTCAGAGCATTTTAAAGTGAGAATCTAGAGTGACTGGAGAGACAATTAAAAGAGAACCTGAAAACAGTAAATGTGGCCTTGGTTTGTCTGCTGTAAGTCTCTGGTGATGAAATTTAAAGAAATGCAGGCACTTGGTACTGCTGACCAAAAAACTCTAAAAGGAAGGACTTGGGGAGTCTTTGAAAAGCAAAATAAGGATCACGCTTTGGATCCACAGCACCCCAATCAACACTGGGTGGACGTGGTACCCTGCCTATAGTCTTAGTGTCTCTGGGGATCCCTGGAGCAAGATGGCTAACTTATTGGCCGTATCTGTGAGCTCGGGGTTCAGTGAGAGTCTCTGCTTTAACAAACAGGGTGGGAGGTGGTCAAGGAAAACTTTCACTTCGAACCTCTTGTCTCCACATAACTGCACACAAGTGCACACCCCACATGCAAACATGTGCACACACATGGCATACATGTGTGCATGCAAAAACACCCAAATGTCTGGGCATTTCTCAGATGCCCCTTTACTTAAAGAAATAAAATATAGGGGATGAGTAAATAGAAGGACGAGTTTGTGTGTTTTGTTTCTTGTGACAAGGCCTGACTGTAACCCACAATGGCCCAAAACTCCCTGGGTATCCCAAACTGCCCTCAAATTTATGGCAATCTTCCTGGTTCAGTCACCAAAGTGCTGGGATTATAGGTGAACCATCACACCTGGCTAAGAACACATTTTTAAAAAACAAACATACAGTTACATACAAAAGGATAGCACCCCTTTTAATGCAGTTGCTGGCCACTCCTCCTGGTAATGCAAATCATTTTGATACCTTCTCTTCTCTATTTTAACTAATTGTAATATCTGACACATACACTTGGAAAAGCCACAATGCTAACAAAATATCATTTATTTTTAAAGTGAATTCTATTTGTTTATAAATGAAAGACTATTTGGAGCTAAATGTGGTAAACAGATAGGAAAGATGATAGTAGGGACAGTCCTCTTCTGACCAAAGTGGAGTGGACTGTGGCCCATCAAAAGGATGACCCCTGGTCCCGATGGTCCTCAACCCCACTGCACCGTTTGATTAGCTTTGAGAATGTAAGCACGTTAGGGCAGCGTTTGTGCTTCATTTTCATGATCTATGGTGGTTCTCGTCCTTCCTAATGCTGAAACCCTTTAACACAGTAAGTTCCTCTTGTTGTGGTGACCGCCAACCCTAAAGTTATTCTCGTTGCTACTTCATAACTGTAATTTTGCTACTGTTAAGAATTGCAATCTGATAAATCCAGCCACACTGAACCTTATAGAAGAGAAAGTGGGAAATACACTTGAACGCATTGGCACAGGAGACCACTTCCTAAATATAACCCCAGCAGCACAGACACTGAGAGAAACAATAAATGGGACCTCCTGAAACTGAAAAGCTTCTGTAAAGCAAAGGACATGGTCAACAAGACAAAACTGCAGCCTACAGAATGGGAAAAGATCTTCACTAACCCCACGCCAGACAAAATATACAAAGAACGTAAGAAATTGGTCACCAAAAGAACACATAATCCAATAAAAAAAAAAATGGAGTACAGACCTAAACAGAGAACTCTCAACAGAGGAATCTAAAATGGCTGAAAGACACTTAAGGAAATGTTCAACATCCTTAGTCATCAGAGAAATGTAATTCAAAACAACTCTGAGATTCCATCTTACACCTGTAAGAATGGCCAAGATCAAAAACACTGATGACAACTTATGCTGGAGAGGTTGTGGGGAAAAGGGAACACTCCTGCATTACTGGTGGGAGTGCAAGCTAGTACAGCCCCTTTGGATATCAGTGTGGCAATTTCTCAGAAAATTAGGAAATAACTTTCCTCAAGACCTAGTAATACCACGTTTGGTTATGTATCCAAAGGATACTCTATCATTACACAAGGACATGTGCTTAACTATGTTCATAGCAGCTTTGTTTGTCATAGCCAGAACCTGGAAACAACCTAAATGCCTCTCGATTGAAGAATGGATAAGAAAAATGTGGTACATTTACACAATGGAGTACTACACAGCAGAAAAAAAACAACAACATCTTGAATTTGCAGGAAAATGGATGGAGCTAGAAAACATTATTTTGAGTGAGGTAACCCAGACACAGAAAGACAATTATCATATGTGCTCACCCATAGGTAGTTTTTAAACATAAAGCAAAGAAAACCATCCTACAATCCACAATCCCAGAGAACTTAGACAACAATGAGGACACTATGAGAGACTTACATAGATATAATCTACATAGGAAGTATAAAAAGACAAGATCTGAGTTAATTGGGAGCATGGGGACCTTGGGAGAGGGCTGAGTGGGGGAGGGGAGAGTTAGGGAGGGCAGCAGAGCAAAATGTAGAGCTCAATAAAAATCAATTAAAATAAGAATTGCAATGTGAATATTTGATATTTCTGATAGTTTTAGGTAACCCCTGTGAAAAGGCTGTTCAACCCCAAAGGGTCCGCAACCCACAGGTAATGACAATATCTACCCAGCAATGCCTTTAAATGAGGTAATGTATGTGAAGACACATGGAGGTTCTGGTGGAAAGAGGACATAGGCACAATGTTGGTAATCATAGATTTGTAGCAGGCACAGTAATATGTGCCTTATGAGTTCAAAGGGACTATTTTAACAGTAGCTAACCTCTATAGAGCACCAACTTCCATTAGCTTGCATGTACCTTCTGGCATGTTCATCTTCTTAGCTGCTTACTGACATGTCCAGGTGACATGTTTTCCAAAGTGCTCCTCCAAGCTGTGCAAATATTCAAACAGTTTCTGTGTCCATGGCTTTAAGTCAATGTACGAATACAGTAACATTAGCTTAGGTCTCTACTCTCCCTAGACATGTCAACTTGTATGTGTTCTGTTAATTTACAATAAAAACATATGAGGCTAATGCAATCATCTTAAGACTGATAAAACAATTCTAATTAGTCAGGGACTAAAATAGATCTACTCAATCAATCCAATAATTGTCAGGCAATGATTTGGAGCTTCTAGGCTTGGGTTACTCACCAGACATAAAGGGGTGATATTTCATTTATGTGTTAATAAATAAATAAAGCTTGCCTGAAGTCTAGAGAGTAAAGCAGATGCATTGAACAGCCTTACAGACCAGGCACTTTTAATCCAAGAAACCACACTAGTTTACCATAGAGACCAGATGGTAGTGGTGCACTTTTAATCCCAGCCCTAGAGAGGATTGTAAGACTGGAGAGGACAGCTCTCAGGCACAGCCTCATTCAGAAGTTCCTGGAGGCTGGGTTGCCTTTTCAGACTGAGGTAGAGGTAAGAGCCAATGGCTGGCTGCTTTGGTTTTCTGACCTTCAGGTTGAACCCCAATTTCTGTCTCTGGATTTTTATTAATTATACTACAGGTGAGTCACATAGATATAGCAGGTAGACAGGCAATGCTTAGATTCTAAAACAACTTTCGGCTTATGGATACATACGTACATGTGCACACAGAGAGAGATACAGAGGCAGAGAAGAGAGAGAGAGAGAGAGAGAGAGAGAGAGAGAGAGAGAGAGAGAGAGAGAGAGAGAGAGAGAAGAAAACAGACATCTCTAGAAAAACACCTGAGATACTGGCAATCGCAGTAGACTCCGGAACATAACCATGATTTACTCTTTCGCACTATTTGAGTTACCAGTGCAAGCATTGCCTTTTCAATAAGTAAACAGAAGTTAAAAATCAAACCTTTACATAAAGCAAGAAATTGCAAGGTTTGTTCATTTCTATATTTTATAATAACTATGTGAAATCTTTACACTTACCAGTTCCCTTAGGAAGAAAATTAAATCATTCTCTCCAATATAAAACTTCTACCGATCCCCAGCCATTAATTACTCCTAATTCCTCTTGTACATACACAATAACAGCTGTACAATCAATCAAGCAGCCCACGTGTCATGGTGATAGCCTGTTAAAATACTTGGCTAAATGAACTTGATAGTTAGTGGAGAGGTTATCAGGATCTCACCATCTGGATGAGCAACCATTTCCAAAGCTGGTGAGTAGACTCTGCAGCCAGGCAGCAGAGTGGTCCAGCATCCCCATTCATCAGCAGTGTGTCTCACTAAGCAATGACCTTCCGCTGTAAACACTGAGATGTGTTTTCCTCTCTGAAGCTCATTGCTGTATGCCCAACTCCAGGGGCTAAGACGCCCTTCAGCTTTAATCTTGCCAGGGAATCCATCAGTGCATCAGGAAGCATTTATTAATCATCTCCCACATTCAAGGAATCATGATAAATTCTTTAGAGCATGCCAAGAAATAGAAGAGGTGGCTTTTAACCCGTAAGAGTTTATTATCTTGTTGAAGAGGTGGAATACATAACCACTCAAAAGGTAGAATCAAAGAAGGCAAGAGATTAAAAGCTGAAAAATTCAAAAGTGGAGGTGGAAAGGGAGTGACATTTATAAAGTGCTTGTGCGTGGTGCTGGACACCTGTCATACACACTTCATTCAGTTACCCTGCCAGGCATCTCCTGCCTCCACTTTACAGACTATTTACAAGGCTTTCATTGCCATGTCTTGCTTGTCATGGACCATCAAATCTGGCATAGCAGGAAATTGTAATCTCCTTTCTTCTGCCTCCAGAGGCTGCTCAAGGTTTGGACTGAGAAGGACCAGAGGTATACCTGGTGGACAAGGAGCCCGTGCTGGTCCTCTAGCTGTGGTACTGGTGGTCATCCATCTTCTCTTGTGTTTCTCATATTGACTAATAAATCTCTCAGTGATGACCTCCCTGCATTGCTTCACGTTAATAAGGGTGCTTCAACTTTATTCTTTGTCCCACACCCAGCATCCGGCCCATTAGCAGATCCTCTTGTCTCTTCTTTCTTGTCATAGGAAACGTGCCCAGAATCCAGCCACGTCACTGCCCCACTGCAACACCCTGCCCAGTTCCACCACTACTTCCCTGTGTGGTTACCATGACGACCTCTTCACTGGTTTCGCCTCCTTTGCTCACCTCCTAGAGTCTATTCTCAACAGAACGCAGAGCCCTCGGGTTAAATGGCAAACCACCAACAAACCCCTCAGGGAATCCTCTCCATGTCGCCAGGTGTCCCACAGAGCCTACAGATCTTGCCCACCATCTCCTCTGACCCCTTGCTCTCCCTACTCCCCACCACACTCAGTTCCTTTCATCTCTAAGCAGGGCACTTCTGAAGGGGCTCTGGCCAGCAGGAGCATGACAAACACGGCTCCTGCGGCCTTGCCCTCCTCTCCCAGTCTAACTTCCTTGATAAAAACCCTTAGATTACATCCCTAAAGCTACCACCAAGGTCTGTTCCCTTTTTTGGCCACTTCCTCCTCCTAAGGCTGACTACCAAGGTTCAGCTACCAAAGTATTGAAGTCCAGCAATCAGAGGCCCCCTTTGACTCATACAGTTAACGTGCCCAACTAAAAGTAGGCACCTCATTCTAGCAAGGGTTTCCCTTTTGACCTTTATAAACTGTCACTCTCCTAAGTTCCACATCCGTCTCCTCTCTATCCAGAGGCGGTCCTTTGCCCCTTTGGGACAAATATCCCTGCCCACTTTCCCTTGCTTCTTTCCCCTTCTCCCTTGGCCTCTAGCTCCCGTCTTTGTCTCTTATTCCATGCCCTCTGTCCCTCTGGGGCAAATAAATCTCCTTTGTGCTGAGAACTTGATCTTGGGGGCTCCTGAGCCTATACTTTTCCTTTCAACCTCCCTCCTCTTCTTCAGGGTGATTGGGCTTTTACACCCATTCTTAGGGTATCCTCCCTCAGATAGTCATGTGATGCTACTCACCTCCTCTATCCCGTCCAGGTCTCAGCTCAAACGCTACTTTTTCAATGGGGCTATTTCTATCCATCCTGCCCTGCCAGCCAGACTTGCTGTGTGTCATACATGGTTACTGCCCACCTTTTCCCACTACAATGCCCCATTGTACGAGGGCACGGATTGTTTTCCTTCACTACCAGCACCTCAAATGATGCCAAGGCCAAGCTGATACACAGAGAGGGGGAAAAAAGATGAGCGAATCTATCTGATATTTTGGACTTGAACAAGGATTTGGGGGTTTTCATTTTGTTTTGTTTTTCTGATTAGTTTGTTTGAGTGGTTGGGGGATTTTGTTGTTTTGTTTGAAGGTGGTGGTTGTTTTTTGTTTCGGTTTGGTCTTTGGTCTTTATTAAGGAATGGTAAAACAAAACTACTTGCAAAGAGAAAAATATTAAAAACAAGCTGTAGAATTTCCAATGTATTGCCTCTTGCATTTTAAAACTCATGCTTGAAAGCAGAGAGATGGCTTAGCAGGTAAAGGTGCTTGCCACAGACATAGCCTGAGTTAGATCATCACAACCCATATGGTAGAAGCAGAGGACTGATTCCTACAATTTGTCCTCTGACCACTACACATCAGCTGTGGCATACTCTACCCATGAGCTGTGACACACACGCTATACATAAGCTGTGATACACACTAAACATGAGCTGTGGCACACACTATACATGAGCTGTCGCACACACTCTACACATGAGCTGTGGCACACACTCTCTCTCACACATAATAAATAATGTAAAAAGAACAAGTAAATAAAAACAAGAGTATGTTTGAATTTATTGAATATCATCTCTGTTCTACAATTATAAATACTATAATTACCTATATCACATCCATAATAGTTTATCATTATAAATTATAATTACAAATATTTTCAATTGCATAATAAAATCTCTAGAAAATACACACTAAATTATTAGAGTGTGGTAGTGCCATGAGCGGTTGGGAAAAAAACTAACTTTTACTTCACATGGCTGAGCTCTCCCTCCATATACAGAACAAATTTATCCAACAGTACGATGTTTTCTAATGTAAAAAGAACACTAGGTACGGTGGTGGAGGCCTTTACACCCAGCAGAGAAGGCAGAGGCAGGAAGGTCTTGGAATTCAAGGCCAGCTTGATCTACATAGTGAGCTCCAGACCAGTTCAAGCTACATGTTAAGACCCTGTCTCAAAATAACATCAAAAATGAAACAAAAACCCACCACCAACAAACTGTGCAACGGTGCAGCTTCTACTGAACTTTTTTCATTTTTGTTTTACTTTTCACAGAATGGTTTCCTGAAATTTGGAACCTGGATCACCTCAGCATCTTGGCTTCTCAGGAATCATTCTTGGTTCTCATAGAAACTGTCTCAGATGTCTCCACTGTCCAGATAACTCCAGATTGCATTTTCAGTGTTTCTGGTTCCCACCAAAAGTTGTGAACTAAGAAATGCTGTAGAAAAGATGGCCACACTCCCCATTTGGGAGCCAATCTTTATGTCCCACACATTCTTAAGATTCCTATCTCCTAGGCATCTGGGATTTCCACATCACTGCCCACCACCATGACGCAACTGCCCTTGACAGGCCGCAGACCAACACAACAGAGATGCTGCGTCTTCCTATGGTTTCACAACATGGTCTTCCCCCTTCTGCTGGGCTGATGCCCAGCAAGACTGTATGAAGGATGCTCAGCAGCTGAAATGGCCCCACCCTGGGAGGAGAGGACACAGCATGTGGGGCTTGCTGCCCCTCTTTGTTGTTCTATTGGGCAATGTGGACAGTGGTTCACAAGGCAACACGCCCTCCACCCCTAGTATGTGAACTGGGTGGCTTGGCTTCTCCGTGAGCACGCCCTTTCCTAGGCTGGGTGGCACAGGAAGTCAGCTGGGTGGGAGGAGGCATTGAGTTGTGAGAACCACACCACGTGGGGTGACAAAGATCTACTCCACCTTCACCCAAGAGACTGGCTCAGAACATGTTTTCCTCCTCCTCGCCAGCCCTGCACCTGAGTAACTGACTTGACCAAAGTTTACGCTCATGTTTTCGTATTGGAAACATGTCAGGTGTAGGAGTTAACTACTGACCACCCACAGTGCACACAAGGAACGTTACAACATGATCAGCTTTTGTTAATCAAGTCATGCCCATGGATATAACTAGATAGCATCTCCCTTGCCCTCCTCCATATACACATGATTTTTAATGGCGACAGTGATAACCAGAGCACACACTTTCAATTAATGGTTGGTGGAGGTTATCACCTTGCTAAAACTTCTTAGGCAATTTAAAAACATTTATCACAGTCAGGTGGTGGTGGTGGCGCACGCCTTTAATCCCAGCACTTGGGAGGCAGAGACAGGCAGATCTCTGGGAGTTTGAGGCCAGCCTGGTCTACAGAGGGAGTTCTAGGATAGCCAGGACTGTTACACAAAGAAATTCTGTCTCCAAAAACCAACAACAACAACAACGAAAATATATCAAAAGCCTTAAAAGTTTTCTTATGTGACAGTAAAGCCACTTTAGGAATTTAGCCTAAAGAAACAGTAGGCACATCTAGAGAATGTGATTCTCCAGGTCACACTAACACAGATAGAATACTTGAGTGTCATTCAAAATACCTCAGAAGGACATTAAAAAGAAGCCAGCCTTGAACCTGTAACCCTAGCTGCTCAGAAGGACTGGGCTACAGCCTGAGTTCAAGACTTACAAGTTCAAGTACACAGCGAGAGAGTGCCTCAAAACAAAAACATGGGAACAGCTCAACAGATCACTTGTCTGACATATGCAAGGCTCAAGCTTCAGTTCCCAGCACACCGTGAAGAAGCATCTCTACCAAGACACCTTCTGATTGGTTTAGTAATGAGCTGAATGGCCAATAGTTAGGCAGGAGAGGACAGGCGGGATTTCCAGAAAGAGAACTGGGGGAGATGAGAAAGGAAGAGATTTTGTCAACAGGTCATGGGGAAGTGTGTTGTACAGTATGGAGGAGAGGTTTATTGGAGGGGAGTGGGATCCAGAGGCTGCCTCTGAGAGAGGGTGGAGGGGAAAACAAGCAGGGAGAGAGGGCACTAGCATTTAATAAGGGCACACAGTGCATGCGCATAGGGAGCACACAAGACTGTGGTACCTGTGGGGATGCATCACATCTTGGGGACTGATATTGATGTGTCCTGCTATTGCTCGGTCCCTGAGGGCAGATTGGAGGATGGAGTGCCTGGTTGCTTACAATCAGACTTGGGACCAGAAGCTAGGATGCTATCTTTTCCTAGCTTCTTTCCCTCAGAACTTGTAGCCATCCGTTAACAAGTCCCATGGTCCCCACATTCAGAATATACACCAAATCCACCTGTGCGGCAACCTCTCCCCACTTGGCTTCCTCATGCACTTCCGGAATGATTCTTCAGAATCCACAGCATCCATCAACAGTCCATTGTACACAGCAACTAGTAATCATTTTAAAAATAAGATAAACAAATAGATCAAAAGGCTTGAAACCCCTGACCACTGTGCAAAGTTAAGCAGGAGCGATGAGATGATGGACTATCCTTCTTTTACATCAGATTCTTCTCTGTGGTTTGTCAAATGTCTAAGAATAAATACATCTCATTTCTGCCAGTAAAATATTGAAATGTTTTTAAAGAATTAAAATATAGATTTTAGCCTGGAATATAAGAAGTTTGTCTTATATTCAATAATATCCAATAAGCTAGAGGGAAGAGTAAATTCCAAACTTTCAAAAGCCAGTGCAGGGAACGATGAAGGAATATCCCAAGTCAAGGAAGCAATACACAGTATATGATTTATTTATTATTCGTTATTCTCTTATACATTACATCCCAATCGCAGTTTCTCTTCCCTCTACTCCTCCCAGTCCCTCCCCAACCTCCCCTCTCCCCCGTATCCACTCTTGTGTCTCCCTTCTCCCGGGGACAGCCACTGAACACGGCATAGCAAGCTACCATAAGGCTGGCCACAAATCCTCATGTCAAGGCTGCAAGAGGCAATCCAGGAGAGGGAAAAGGGTCCCAAGCCCAGGTTAAAAAAAAAAAAACAGACACTCTTCACTCCAGTCCCCAGCCCCACCCCTGTTCCCACTGCTAGGAGTCCCACAAGAACGCCCAACAACACAAGTATATATATGCAGAGGACCTAGCTCATGAGCCCTGTTTAGTTAGTCTGTGGGCCATATCATATTCTCCTAGTTTCCTCAACCCCTCTGGCTCCCACATCCTTTACACACACACACACACACACACACACACACACACACACACACACTGTCTTCGGCGAGGGTTCCCTGACTCTGTCTAGAATATGTAGCACTTTCTAAAGCCACTGCTGCCTCATCCCAGTTCACTGAGCTGGAATGCAGTCTCAGACCCTTTTTGCCAGAGACAAAGCCGCTATCATTCAGTTAGAACTAACACTTACTGTCTTCTACAGCAACCATTCTATGTAAGGGTTGCAAAGGCATTGTATTATCTTTTAAGTAAACATAATGGTATTTTTATCCCCCTAGTAATGGAATGAAGTTTAAAGTCACACTCCAGAGTGACGGTCACTTCGTTGCCACACTCCTTGTGATTCCTATAAAGGTGTGCGGGCTCTGAGAGAGGTTAGAACCACACACCACGGTGCAGGGGGTGGGGGGCTGCAGGAGGAGCAGATTAGCTCAGAACCTGGGCATAGAAGGCCACAGGTAAAGAGGAATTTGTTACTGTTGACAACTTTGAACATAAATAATGGTGAAATAGATGAGATCCCCAAGTTTCATAACAAGTCTTCAGGGGCAGGGCTTTCAGAGGCCAAACATGTTTGCTAGTTTCCATGACTACCATGAACCATCAACCTCTCTCTGGCCGATTCTGAAGTAGCTTTTGTGAGGGACTTTCAAGACCACAAAGAACAGATCTCTCAACTGGCAATAGCACTTTGTGGTCACACGGTTCAGCGTTCAGGAAAAAGGAAGTGTCCACGCAACAACCTCAACGAGAACACACGTTCCCTCTGCCACTCCATCTGCTTCTCCACAGGATGCTCCGTGGTGCTGCTGCTATCTTAGGCTTCCTAGTGCTGCGATGAAACATCTCATGGCCAAAAGCAAGGTGGGGAGGAAAGGGTTTCTTTGGCTCACACTTCCACGTCACTGTTCATCATCAAAGGAAGTCAGGACAGGACTCAAACAGGGCAGGAACCTGCAGGCAGGAGCTGATGCAAAAGCCATGGAGGGGTGCTGCTTACTGGCTTGCTGCCTACGGCTTGTTCAGCCTGCTTTCTGATAGAATGCAAGACCAGCAGCCTAGGGGTCTGGGCCTACCTACAGCCCAGTCTAATGGAGGCATTTTTTTAACTGACGTTCCCTCCTCTCAGGTGACTTTAGCTTGTGACAAGTTGACATAAAACTATCCAGCACAGATGCCATTGAAAACAATGGGAAAATCAGTCCTTGGCAGTTTAATGATGGAAATAAGCGGTGATACCCCATATTCCCAGTATATCCAGGTAATACTTTAAAATTAAGGTAACATCTGACCGTGTTGATGGTTCTTTCTGTAACACAGAGAGGAAGCCCCTTCTCCTCTTGCCTATGACATCACTACCTAGTCATAAGCCCTCTAGTCCCTGGGTTCAGAGCGCTCCATTCCACTTTGCGTCATGAATACATGGCCACTCTTCTTGTTCAGGGCAGACTCGAAGGCCTTCCTTCTGCTCAGTGGGAGTAACCAAGGAACAGTGCCTGGTGTTCTGGAAAGAATGATGAACTGAAACACCAGCACGGGAACACAGCACTGACCCTTCCTCTTATTCCATGGATGGACTCTCCCCATTTCCCTCTTCATGATCACAGTTGTTGTAGAGTTCACTGCATCCAGTGAACAGAGCCAGCAATACCAGGAGTGTCTATACTGGTCCTAACCGTAGACACTGGAGAAATACAAAGTGTCGTTTGATTGAATCAAAGAACTAGTATGGCGTCAGACAAATTGCCAGGCAGCTCAGCAGCAATCCAGGTTCTATTAAACGCGTGCAGATTTAGTTTGCTGTTGCTTTACCACAGCAATGGAAGCTATGTAAGACCAGGCTCACTGGCTCAGGAAGAGGGGATGGATCCATCAGCTTCCTGGGTTGCTGCCTGCCATCTTCACTCTTAGTTTTGTCCTGCTGTCTTCATTTGGATTTCTATCGCTGTGATAAAACACCGTGACTAAACTCCACTTGTGGAGGAAAGGGTTTACTTCAGCTTACAGTTCCATGTCACTGTCCGTCATCCAGAGGAGTCAGAGCAGGAACCCAGAGGCAGGAGCTGGTGCAGAGGCCATGGAGGAGAACTGCTTACTGGCTTGCTTTCATGGCTTTTCAGCCTGGTTTCTTGTAGCACCCAGGACCACAGCCCATGTGGCCTTTCCCCATCTATCATCAATCAAGAAAATTCCCGGTAGGCTTGTCCACGGGCCATTTTAGTAGGGGACATTTTCTCAGTCCGTGTTGCTTCTTGCCAAATGATTCTAGTTTGTGTCAAGTAGACATGAAGGCAGCCAGCACTCCTGTGTTATACACCTTCTGGCTCTATGGATCCTGTGAATTTCCCAGTTTTCTCAGGACCCAGAATCAGGTGCAAGGAAATGGGCTCCTCCGAATCAGATATTAAGTTGTCGAAACCAAGTTTACAAATGTTAGCATCCTGACGAGTGGGGATAAGGCCAACGGGAGAGTTCAGGCTGGGAAAGAAGAAGGAAGCTGTCCACACCGAAAGAGAACCCAGCAGAGGCAGCTGTGGAGTGAGAGGAAGCTGTGGTCACTTTCAGGGGCACTGAAACTGCCAGGGTCAGAAACCGGAAGGAAGGGAACTCCCAGAGCTGACCCCTGTGTCTCAAAGGTCCTGGACCCGACCATGCACCTATCCAGCAGTCAGTGCTCCCAATAGCTCCTTTGGGAGGGTTCTCTGCTGCTTCTCAGAGGCAGAGTCCCCACAATAAGCCTCTCCCCTAGATCCAGGACCGATCCAAGAAAAGTAATCCAGCCTGTACCAAATCCATATCAACAAGTCAAATGGAAATTCCTGACTTCACATTTGAGGTCAAGATCCCAGTTTTCCAAGTCTGACTTGAATCTATTATGGTTCTGAAACAGCAGCTCTGTTTCAGGAGTGAGTCCCTAAACGACCAGCTGGAGGAAGCTGCGCGCAGGACCAGGGAAGCACCACAGAGGGGCGCTGTCCGCAATGCTTGCTTTCTGCCCCTTCTTCCACAGTGGTCCCTGAGCCTCTGTGGGGGAGGGGTACAGATGTGACTTTTTTTGTGGCAGAGTACTCCAGACTTATTGTCTGCATTTTAACCAGTTGTGAGTTTTCATATTAACCATCAATCCGCTGCGCAGACAGACTTCTTTGATGAAACCCGAGAAGTATGTTAATCTAACAATAGGGAGATATGAATCTAGAGGATCATTTGATGATCATTTAGCAGAAAAATAGTAATAGATTCACCCCTGGGGCCTATGAGCTCCTCAACCATGGATTCTTAATACCAGGCACGTGTTTCCTTCTATAAAATAGGCCTTAAATTTGCTGGGTGGTGGTGGTGTACACCTTTGATCCCAGCACTCAGGAGGCAGAGACAGGCAGATCTCTGTGAGTTCAAAACCAGCCTGAACTACAGAGCTAGTTCCAGGACAACTAGGGCTGTTACACACAGAAACCCTGTCTCGCAAAACCAAAACAAATAAATAAATAAGAATGGGCCTCAACTCCAAGCAGAAAGCAGTTGGTTACTCCCACAACATTCAAGCCACTATTGCACTCATGGTCCGATCTCCCTGTGCTGATCATAACTGCATTTAACAGGGTGCATAGCTGGATAACTCTGTTCCTGACTTCTTCCCTCAGCAGCCTTCACAGCATCTCCCAGGACTTTGAAAGCTGGCAAACAGGAAGGAAGCTTCCTAGCCAGCACCAAATTGGTCTCTCCATGACCTGTGACTAATGTGTGTGGTGTCTTCAACAGCAGGGTCTTACTGCCAAGCTCCGGTGGGCAACCAAGAGCAATGCTACCCGATATGCATAAGGTCCTAAAACAACAGGCTTCGGAGGGGCTCGATCCCTGAACCGAAATGAGAGAACGTGGGTCACAGGACGAAGACGAATCAAGAACTCCGTGTGCAGCAGATCCCTCTCCTACCCTCCTCCTCAGCCACACTCCCACGCCCAATCAATGCAAAGCTTTACAGCAACGACAAAAACTTAAAAGAACGACAAAGTTTCCTGTGGTTCATCATGAAATCCAAACTCCTCCTGTGACTCAAAATGCCTGGCAAACATCACCTGGTCATCTCGCGCCTGTCACTTCAGCTTCTTTTTGTTCATTCCCACACTTGGGGAAATGCTGCACCCCTTCTCCTCTGCCTGGACCTCAGGTCCATGCTCTTCTCACTACACACACACACACACACACACACACACACACACACAAGCACCTCCCAAGGCCTTCCCTCATACACTCAGGCAGCAAACACTTCCTTGCTGAACTTCTCGGGCCAGGCAGCAGAGCACAATAGAAGGAGCAAAGTGCTGACCTGGAGGAGCTCACCTTCCAGTGTGGGGAGACATCAGGATAGCCAAAGACATCAGGAAAGAACAGGCTTGTCTGTCAGGCATGGGAGGAGCTAATGGGAATGGGAACGGAGCAGTCACTCTGTCCAAAGATCTTCGCTGGGGTCTTTCTCTCTCATTAAAAGATCCATTATGACAGTTTATAACATCTGGATTTGTTTTTTTGTTCTAATCTCTCTTCTCTGCATGAATGATGGGTCCACAAAGGCAGGAACTGTAGAGCGTCTGTATGTCGTTATCCCTGGGCTGGTGAGTGTTGGGTAACTGTGGAATAAATGATTCCATGAAAGAGGGGGAAAAAAACAAAGAAGGAAGAAGTGGGAGTAAGGAACCAAGGGAAGAAGAAAGGAAAGAAGGAAGGAAAGGAGGGAAGGAGGAAGGAAGGAACTAAGGATGGAATTAAGGAGAAAGGCATGTAAAGACAAAGGAGCTAAAGGGAAGACCAAGGAATCATAGAGCCAGGAGACAGTCAGAGTGAGCGAGAAGATGGTGTCAGGGGATGTTTGCCTGGAGATGTGTGTGCTTGTGTGGGCATATATGTGTGTGTATGCACACGTACGAGTGTGTTGATCTAAGACTGGGAGTTGTGGGAGGCGGTGCCCTGGACCCCTAAAGCATTTGGCATAGAATCAACATTGCAATCTCAGTGCTGCCTTGACCTCTCAAAGGAGGAAACAGTTGCTCTGAGTGATTAACCATCTCCCTCAAGGTTGTACACCCTGGCAGGGTGAGAGCCACAAACAGGAGCTGAGAAGCCACCTTCAGAGGGAGTGAGGATGGGGCAGAAAAACAAGGGTTCACTCTAAGATGAATGACAAACATTTTGTAATCGGTGTGACATGAACCAAAGGGCTGAGTGCTGAAGATGGAGAGAGAGGTGTCTTGTCCAAGAGCCGCTAAGATACTGTATGATGCATCTCACGGTGGGAGAAATCTGTGGATTTTCAAGGCACCCAGGAGGATCTCCAAACTCAGATTGCTTGGGGAAAACACAGGCGAGAGTCAGTGACTTTTTTGGGGAAAGAAATATCTAGATACTGAAGCAGTGTGACGGAAAATGGAGATGGGGGTACACACCGTGAGACGGAAAGGTCAGACCAAGGCAGAGAGCGTTCTGCCAAGAAAGATGAGAAGCTGCAGCCTGTGTGAAGAATCAAAGGAAATTCCATTTGGCACAGGAGAGATGGGATGAGGCTCAGAGGCACAGGAAACTGAAGAGCCAAGCGGGGTTGACTGCATTTGGACACCAAAGATAACAGGAAGCCTTTAAAACCTGTGAGACTGTTTTAGGGAGCGCTCTCCCACCTCTGCAACTGGCCTGGGAGGTGGCAAGTTAGAAAGCCAAAGGCCCAGGAGAGAGTGATGATTCTGGGTCTGGGTAACAGGCAAATGTCACCTTTATGTAATTCCTAGTTTCCCATCTTTAACAAGCCAGTGTTATTTTCATAATAGGACAAAAAAAAAAAAAAAAACCAAACATGTACTAAGGAAGATGAACTTTACAGTGCTCTGCCTGAAAGCTACCCAAGCCCGTCTGGGAGTCTCTGCTGAGCCTGTAACTGAAAGAGAAATCACACCCACAGGCTGACCCCACAGGCCCCAAGGCCGCCCACAGCCTCTGCACTAAGATGTGTTTTCCACAGGCCAAAGACTCAAGGCAGAGAGCAACTGAGGAAGATGCCAGACACACACACTTATGCATATACTTGCACATGTACCCACAACACACATACTCAGACACACACAAACCCGCACACTCACAAAACCACAATAAAACAAAAACAAATTTAAATACATAAACATGCTCTTCTGTTTGTGAGGGGAACTGTGAGCTGTTCTGCTATTTACTGGTGTGGGCATTTAGAAAACATGGAAAAGTGACTGCAGGTTTGCTCTATTGCGTGTGCACTGAACATGGTGCTCAGCCTGTGACCACCACATCTTTTGATCAAAGTGGGACTTTTAGCATTAATTTCATGTGAATATATGCACATCTCCAAATGTAACTCACCAGACTCCCAAACTACCCAAGGAGACCAACAATCTTTTCTCCCACATTTGGCAGCACCCAAGGGCACTTGCTGTGTTCACCCACAAACTGCCTAAGTTCTTGACTTTTTTTTTTCTCTCCCTGCCTCCTCTAGTCTTGGCAGAACTAATAAATTCAGCATGTTCAAGCCTGTGAGTATTCTACTTTCCTTCCTGGGAGAAGATATCTAGATCCCTGTGACAGTCGAGATAACAAACTTTTCTATGAAGAAAATGTCCCTCTCGCCGGGGTTCAGGAAGCTGGAGCAGGAGTTCTGGAAGTGATTAATGGTGTTTGGGTTCACTCTGAGTAACACTTCCTCACCTGGGGCTCCAAAGAGCATTGCCTTGAGATCCTTGCCTCTCACAGGAACAGAAAACAACAAATAAGGTTTGCTTCTGTGAGCAGGCGGCTATCTGCTGATCTCCAACCCAGGCTCCAGGCTAGGGCAGGGACAGCTTACTACCACGCCCCCTCCTCTCTGTTCACCCCAACCCAGGCTCAAGGCTAGGGCAGGGACAGCTTACCACCACACCCCCTCCTCTCTGCTCACCCCAACCCAGGCTCCAGGCTAGGACAGGGACAGCTTACCACCACACCCCCTCCTCTCTGCTCACCCCAACCCAGGCTCCAGGCTAGGGCAGGGACAGTTTACCACCACACCCCCTCCTCTCTGCTCACCCCAACCCAGGCTCCAGGCTAGGGCAGGGACAGCTTACCACCACGCCCCCTCCTCTCTGCTCACCCCAACCCAGGCTCCAGGCTAGGGCAGGGACAACTTACCACCATGCCCCCTCCTCTCTGCTCACCCCAACCCAGGCTCCAGGCTAGGGCAGGAACAGCTTACCACCATGCCCCCTCCTCTCTGCTCACCCCAACCCAGGCTCCAGGCTAGGGCAGGGACAGCTTACCACCACACCCCCTCCACATCCTCTCATCAACACCAAGCCTTGGGGTTTACACCTCTGCTGGGACCAAGCACTTCAGCGGGGGCTCAGTGGGGTCATGGGACAGAGGATGAGGACAGTAGCACTTGCTGCTTTTGCAGAGGACCCAGGTTCTGTCCCCAGTACCCACAGAGAGGCTCACAATCACCTGTAACTCTGGTTCCAGGGAATTCAACACCCTCTTCTGACCTCTGTGGGTGTCAGAAAGGGACAGGGTACATAGACATACAGGCAAGAAAACACCACATAAAATAATGATAATAACAGCAACAATATAAGATGAGACATGGAAAAATCCATCCCACACCATTGAGTGTGAAGGAATGTACAGACAGGAGAGGCCTGGGGTCAGCATGCACTGTGGAGACCACTGTTGAAAGGAGCCCGCTTGTTGGTTCCCGGCTGTTCAGCCCCGAAATAATCACACAGAAACTATATTATTTAAAACACTGCTTGGCCTATTAGCTCTAGCTTATTATTGGCTAACTCTTACATCTTAATTTAACCCATTTCTACTAATCTGTGTATCACTATGTGGCTGTGGCTTACTGGCTGTCTTTCTGGTGCTGTCTCTGACGGAGCTACATGGCTTCTCCCTGACTGTCTCCTTTCTCCCAGCGTTCAGTTTACTTTTCCCCGCCTACCTCTATTCCCTGCACAGGCCCAAGTCAGTTTCTTTATTAACTAATGTTATTCACAGCATACAGAGGAGAATCCTACATCAGACCACAGAGGAGGTACACCTCTTCTCCAAGTCTCTGGCGGCTGATTACATCCCCAACACACATGTCATTCAGTGGCAAGGCCATGAGGACAGAAGAGATACACTTCCAGGAGCCCTTCAGCTAGGACCTTCTAGGCACTAGGTCAGCACCACCATGGACCTCTTTCAGATTTTCTATCCCAGGATGTAAAATCCTTAGCACTGTTCAGCCAGCCTTCCTATAGAGTTCCACAGGACTGTAGATGCCTGCCTTCACCCTGAGCTTTAGTGATGGGGCACCTATTGCTTGTACTAGAACGTGAACACTCCATGGAAAATTCTAGGGTTTATCTCAGTAGCCTGAGCAGTTCATCCTCACAATTTCCCTCTGGTAATAGACACTAAGTGGGCAGTAGATGAGCCGAATAGAGATACAGAGATGTTCTCTCTCTCTCTCTCTCTCTCTCTCTCTCTCTCTCTCTCTCTCTCTCTCATTAGACCCTTAGAGTCAGATAGATCCTAAGGGCAATGCTCTCTAGCTGAGCTATATGCCCAACCCTCTTTGTACTTTTGAATTGTTGACTAGGCTGGCCTTGAATGTGTGACCCTCTTTGTCTCATTCTCCTGAATATCAAGATTATAAAGTCTGTGGCATTCCCAGGCCCAGCTGGAAGGCTCCATATACAAGTGAGAAACGGTCCCAGGTTTTCTGGCACCATATCTGAGCCCATGATGACATTATTTACAGTTATTGTTGAGCCATTTCCTAGGAAGGGCTGATACCCATCTGCCTGACTGCTTGGAACCTTGTCCAACACACCCTGAGGGTCTAGGTTCACACAGCTACACACTCTGAGGGTCCAGGTTCTTGGCCTTTCCTGGGCTTTCCACGGCTGTTGCAAGCCACCCCCTTTTCCTCCACCAGACAGATCCACATTCCTGACTGGAAGGCCAGCTTAGACCCCCGCTTCTCTGTGACAACCCCCTGGCCTCTCCTCACAGCAGGGTGAAGGCCCCAGCACTCTGATCCTCTTGTTCTATGCTGAGCCAGGGTTTTGCTGTTTCCACCCCACCTTCCATTTCCTTCAGTTTAGCCTGTGTGGAGAAGCGGGCTACCTGACTGAAGCAGAGAGCTCAGCAAATAGTCCCTGAACGAATAAACGGGCACAACCCTTGCAAATACAATCTAAGGAAGAACAGAAGGAAATTCCCTGATTCCTTCAAAATGAAAGCTCACCTTAATTTGTTATACGTAAGTTCATGCCTCACTTTTTAATTTAAAACTCAGCACTCAGGGTGAGCACGTGCTAAGGCTCACGTAGCTGTGTTAAGTTCCAGCATCACCATCTGAGTAGAGATGATTACCTTGTTTTACAGCTGAGCAGACAGAAACTGGAAAGGGTTAAGACACATGCCCTGATTCACATTTCTGGGAAGAGAGTTTGTTTGGCTTTCAAATCTACTCTTCCACAGCCTGGCTTTCCTCATGTGAGTTACAGCAGAGCATTTTCCTGTGCCAGTCACCTGTGTGGTGCTTGCTACTCATAACTGGCAGGAACAGCCACCCAGCATGCTGGACGCATGCTCAAAATGCAAGTGCTCTGCTCTCCAGCCCATATACCCACGTTAGTTAGTTAGCCTGAATCTCTTTGATTTGGATATTCTTTGGGGGGTTGCATGCAGGATGACCCTGAACTCACACTCTCCCATGAGCCTCCAAGTGCAAGGATAACAGACACGCGCCACCACACCCAGCTGACATCCTAACAGGACCGTTGGGATTGCACACATTTAGTAAAGTTAGAGAGCGCCAGTTTAGACCAGGAGTCCACAAACCACAACCCACAAGCAAATCCAGTCCACCCCTTACTTTTGAATGGCCTAAAAGATAAAAATGGTTTTTGAATTTTTAAATTGCTAAACATTTTCCAATAAAACAATACTCTTTGATGGCATGCAAAAAAATTGCACGAAATTCACATTTCAGTGTGCATAAAGTATTGTTTAAACACATTCATTGAAGTACTCATTCATTATCTGTGGTTGACATTTGCACTACGGTGTCCGGCCCAAGTCAAAACAACCGTACAGTCCACAGAGGTGTCTGCTATTGGGGTGACTTAAACTTTTTCTATTTGTGACCTCTTTTTCTGAGAAACTTTTATACTATGCATATACACACATTATCGTATATCAAACATTTACTGATAGTAATCATAAAGACGTTTCTTTTTTGTTTCCGAGTGTGTGTGTGTGTGTGTGTGACTGGCCCCACGGACCACACTGTGTGATGGCGCTCAGAGGACAATTCTGTGGAGCTGGTTCTCTCCATCTACCTGCAGGTGGGGTCTGAGGATTGAACTCCAGTCGCCATGATTGTAGAGCAAGCACCTTTACCTTATAAGCTATCTTGATGGTCCAAGACAGTGGGAAGAATTCTTCGGTACACATCTAATATTACCATTTATTAAAGTCGAAAGCAAATGTGCATGCTAATGAGATGGATGTGTTTCTTCACTTTTACATAAATAATTAAATACTGGCCGCAGAGCCTTGGCGATGTTTTTCTGGGTTGATCAATGTTTTTCTTCCACCGGTACTGAGAATGCTGTCACTTCCCATAAATACATAATAAAAAAATGACAGGAGTATGTTTAGGGTCGTTTCAAAATTGTTGGAAATCTGTCAAAATTCCGAAGCCAAATTTTTTGTTTAACACTTTTAAAATAAAATTCAGGTTAGCAAGTCATACAGCGATTTTAAAAATCAAACATTGTACCATTGTGCTCCAAACAATCCAGAGATACACTACCTTACAAGCTAAGGACTGACGGCAGAAAAACCCTGGGTCTCTGTTTACCATAATTAAACCGATATGCCTCTATAAGAGCAGAAAACGTTTTATGGGCAGTAAAAAGCTGCAATTCATATCACAAAACAGTCTCGGATTTGAGCCGAGATATTTCAGGCAGCACTTGGTGCTTCCAGGGTGACGTCACACACTACTGCCTGAGTGTTGTGTGTTCAAGGCCAAGGTTGCTCTGCAGTTAAGTTCTTCCACTTGGGGGAGTGCTACCAAAAGCAACTTGGGTTCACTATGCACTTAATATAGAATTAATTTTTCGTTGTTGCTCATTTGGAAAGTTTTACTCTTTCCAAACTTATTTTTGAGTCCCACCTTCCGTCACCCACAGTTAAGATGGTTACAGGAAACGTTTGCCGTTCCCATATTTACTCTCCCTTGTCACCCAGCTCTGTGTGGCTTCTAACAGCACTGTGAAAAACCAATAGAGGAAGCTGGCGTTTGCAAGGACAAAGGGAAAAGACATTCCCAGCGAGAGCTGATGCTCGGCAGAGGCCTACACTTGCCGGAAACTCAGAGGGTAGAGGGAATGGGTGTCGAAAGGGGACCCTGTGAACAGGAAGGAGCAGCACATTGACAGTGGGAGATTGGGAGAGCACAGCAGTGCACAGACATCGCACAGAGACAGTCGCTGCTGTGTTTGGAGAAGGCTAGCCACAGTTGAGGGTGAGGTTGTGTAGTGCTTCGGCCTTGGTTTTCTCGTGGGAATCATGGTTGGATTCATTTTGCGATCACTGCCAGATGAAGGGTCCAATGGCATCCAAGTAGCTAGAACAGACGGATCCTTCTCTAAACGGTTCAGACTAAGGGTAAGGGCTCTAATCCAAAGGATGTCTCCAAGTAGGATCCAGAGTCTATGATGTTCTCTAATTACGAGATGGTCTCAAGTGGCAGTGGACAGATACGGAGACTCAAGAATAGGGTCACCCTAGGCAGGTAGCACAAGGCACCTGCATCTGTCGTTTCTGATCTTAGTTACATCCCATCCCTTCTTCCACCGCCACTACAAGCTCACATGACTGGCGTATACATTTTCCTCTCCTCAGGAGCTGAAAGGGGCTTAGTGCCAAAACGAAGCATGATACCAATCCCAAGGGGTCTCTAACAGCGAGATGGAGATGCAGGAACCTTATTTCCACAGGCTGCAAAAAAATAAAAATATAAGATAGCATTGATACAAAGCATTGTCTCATGCATCCATAATTCAGTTTCCTAAAAAAAAAAAAAAGATGGGTGGGATGAGAGACAGTGCTTGTTTTTTTTGTTGTTTGTTTGTTTTTTTTTTTTTCAGCTCTCGGGGCTGCTGTGGAAAAGCAATTGTCTCTTCTGTTTCTTTGTGTTTCCTGTTCACTGGAGGAAATCGTGCTGGAAGCAGCCTCATCTGAGGCCCAGCAAGGAACATCTGCCCCGCATTGGTGTCTCAGTGAGATACCAGCTCAGCTATTGCATATGGCACCTTCCTGCTTGTGACCAAGTAAATAAATAAGGTGTTGCCTGGCTCTTTAAACTACCATGCAGGGTTTCTATTAAAAATTAGTGCACTCAGATTTTCCAGCCCACCCAGGAACATAAGTGGGATCTTAAAAGACAGAAAATCAGACAGGCAGATGCAAGAGAGACTGACATTCCCTGCCTGGCTGTTTTCTAATCCCAAAGGCTTCTTCATGTGATAGCATTTGTTCAACACATCTTTGCAAAAGCCCTCTCCCTCTCAACCTGGCCTCCACGCCCGCCTCTCCCCATATCATCAGACACATTCCCCTACCCGGTACGGATTTAACTGTGGACATTGAGTGAACAGACACCATAAAATGTAGTTGGTCTTGATGAAACCATCTCTTAGGAGTCACCATTCTGTTCATTCTTAAAACTTCAGCACAACGGGAGAATTGCCCAAACTGTATTGCACAGCCGGCTGCTTTATTAATTTCTGTAAGTAAGCAGCATTATATTATTTGAAAGAATTGCTCATGTACACCGCAGCTTCCATGGAAGAGTATCAATATTATTTAATCTCAAATAGACTTGTTAGTATATGAATGGTAGGCTTATCAATAAATTCTATTATTAACATCATATGCAGAGGCTTTAGATAAAGTCTTCCAGTTGTGAGTGACCATCAGCTCTTTAAAAAGTGAGAACTCATGATATCTGGCTTCACAGAATCTGGCCTGTGGAATGTGACATTAAATATTCATCTATTTAAAAAGCTGAAAATGTCAAGGAAAGAACAAAGCCATCAAACGCTAGGAGGGTTTTATGAAGAAAACAGCAAACCCCAAGGTAGGTCAGAAGAAGCAGACTCCCAAGCTTTGCCTACTGGTGATAACTACAGTTAGCTATTACTGAAATACCAAAGGGGCCAGAAAGAGTATGGTGTTCATGAAACCCTGCCTTGACTTTTATTTTCATTTTATTTTTATATTTGGGCAGATCTCATCATGCTCCCTGGCTAGCCTAGAATTCACTTTGTAGACCAACCTGGCTTTGAAAGCAGAGATCTGCTTGCCTCTGCCTTTTGAGTGACAAGATTAAGGATCATTGTGTACTTGGCACTCCAGACCTATCATAAATAAAACATTGATGTAATTAAATCAGTATCATCTTGAGTGAGAAATTGTAATATCGGTCTATGGCAAAGCTAATTAACATAACCAGTGAAAGGAGGTTAGCTGGCCTGAGCATGGCAAACGCAGCCCAGCAGGAGTTGCCCTTCTCCCCATTCCTTCTCCCTTGCCTAAAAGATGACAGATTACTTTCCCTAAAGCTAGCCCTCAAGGTCTGTTCCCTTATTTGGCTACTTCCTCCTCTGAGGCTGACTACCAAGGTCCACCTAAAAGTATTGAAGTCTAGCAATCAAAAGCCCGCTTTGGCTGCCCTAGTTAACCTGTCCAATCAAAATTAAATATGGGATTTCCCCTTTTACTTAATAAACTGCCAATTTCCTATTTGCCACATCTGTCTCCTCTCTATCCAGAGGTAATCCTTCCTCCTCTCCCTTGTTCCTGTTGTCTTCTCCTTAGTCCTCTATATCCTGTCTTTGTCTCTTATTCACTGCCCTGTATCCCTCTGGGGCAAATAAATCTTCTTTGTGCTGAGAACTTGGTCTTGGGGTGTCTTGTAACAAATATTGGCTCCTTCAATCATGATAAGAAGGTCAGCATAGACAGACATCACACAGCACCCAAGTGGGCCAGTGAACCTATTTCTTTTAATTTTTGCTAAATGATCCAGGTAGGGATGCTTCAGATTGCAAATAACAAAAACATCCAAGAAGCCGTAGCATAAAAAGTAGGAGGTTCAGGTCTTTTATTGTATAACAAACGATCATTGAAACTCACCAGCTTGAAATACCATTTATTTTTCTCATGTGTCTACAATTTGGAAAGGTCTTAGAAGAAGAGCCTTTTCCGTTTCCTTTGCATCAGTGAGGGCACCTCACTGCTCTGCAGGCTAGCACCCTCCAGTTTGGCCGTTCTCCCTGGCAAGTCTCAGAAGGGTGGATACTGGTATAGCTGGGGCTCCTCTACCACCTCTTCCTGTCTCATAGCCCCACATGGTTTCTCCAACTTCCAGTTTCCATGGAGTTCAGAAAAGAGACTTGAGCTTATACTTCTTGATGAGAGAGAACCAAATAATTTGTGGTAATGCAATGAAGCTACCAGAGCAGGGATTTGCTTTCCATGTATGACACAAGGAGGGAGGCGATCCTGAAGAGGATGGGACTCCGTGGTGTGGGAAAGGTGGTCTTCTGTGATTATCCATTGTTTGATGTGAAGGGTTTTGTTTAAGACTAGTGTCTCATTATGTAGCTCAGCTGGACCTGCAATTTGGGATCCTCCTGCCTTGATCTTTTAAGTACTGGGATTACAGGCATAAGCTACCACACACAGTTTGTGTGTGCTACTATTTTTAGATGACTCTATTGTCTCAAAGTTGCAAGATGAGTTTAGTAGCTACAGGTGGCATAGCTATGTCCAAGACTAAATGAAGAAGAGAGAACCCTGCCCACAGCTTCCAATCCCTGGATCAGGAAATAAAAAGCCCCTCCAAACATTCCCAAGCAGAACTTAGCATTTGTCCCTTGGGCAGAAAGCTGTTGCAAGGTTGTGCTTTGCTCTGGGAGAGCCTGCAACCCTCAAAGCTTAGCTTCCTCATTTGGTATTGCAAAGGTCAGTAAAGGGTCAGGCATGGCCAGTGGCTCACCTAAACCACAGACTTCCGCCCCTTTAAAGCTCCACGTGATCCACACATGAGCACTTCATACCTACGCGTTCACAGGGAACCTCAACAAGTCACTTCTCCTCCACAACCAAAGTCAACGAGATGGCCCAGAATGGTCAGCCGATGAGATGCGCACCCACTAATTTCTCGAACCTCTTCCAACCATGAGTTTACAGGAGCTTGATTCAGAACTAGATGGCTCCTTCACACAGCTTAAATGGAAAGTAAAATTGGCTCACCATATAGACATTTGGCCCAAAAGGAGGGAGGGCAAGAAGCCAGACCAATCACCTTGGGTTCAGAGACCAGGATCTAAAAATGTTCTGGAGAGGAAGGGAAAAGGAAAGGTTGCCTTGTAAACCTCATCCAGATTTCCTGCCTGAGCTTGGGGTACATCCTCTTGTACTTCTGTAATTTACTATTAAACTGAAACAGAAAATACTGTGAGTTGGTGGATGTTATGTAACCCGTTTTTGGTGAGCATTCCAAATTCTACTTTAAGGTTTAATCATAGTGGGCTTTAAAAAAAAATGTTTTTCTTTTCCTTCCCAGGAGCACAGTATTGCCCACGTCTGTCACTCACACAGTAGATGCTCAAGAAGGAAGAAAACACTTCTGCGGGTGTTCTTCCAAAAACTTCATTCAAACAAGTGGTCACAGATTAACCCATAACCGGACTTGCTGACATGGGTGATGTCCGGAACTGTCTCCCAAGGGTGTTATGAAAGCCCAGAAGGTCACAGTGAAGAAAGACTGTGGCTGCAATGAGGAACAAGGACAATCCCAGGCTGTGTGCTGCACAGACGTGAGAGGATAAGTAGCTCATTAATTACGTCAGGGAAAAACTAGGAACTAGTGAACTTTTCCCTTTAAGATGAATGTAATACAGGGGATTAAATAATTGGTGCCAAGTGACACAGCTCATCATTAAACAAGCAAGCAAGCATCCAGGCGCTTGCAAGAATTCCCATTGTGTAATTTGGAATAGAAAGTTATGCGGGTCTTTATTCTAAACAATGGATTATTTGATCTACTACAAAATAGACTCTAAAACGAATTCCTTTCATGCATACCATGGAAGTTACCATCTTTCTATCATTTATAAGTCAGTACTCTGTTTTCAGAGTTTTCTTTCGCCTGAGAATTTTAATTAAGAAGCAAAGAAAAGGCTTATGGAGGTCATAACCCCACATCTCTCATTTATAATTCAAAAGTATAATCAGGTCATGATGACTTTTGTGATATCTTCACAGACCATAACGAAAATAATAAATTTGAACTTATTTTAATTAAAAATACCAATTTAGAGACCTACTTGAAGACACTTCAATTATTCCCAAGCCACCTAGCAACATTTTAAAGAACAGAAACTCTCATAAACTCATGTGTAACTGTGAAAAACAGCCTCGGAAGGCCCAGAAGCAGCGCTCAGCTCACACAACATTTTAATGAACTGCTAGCATCACTCGCAAACCCATACCTTTTTGTATATGAACGTATCTCTGAGGAAGAAAATTTCTCATATTTGCTTCCAATGAGAGATTCCCACTGGGCTTTGAATGAAAAGATAGGTGGCAAGATAGAGGGTCCTCATAAAACACCAGCCTGTTTGTATTCTGCAGAGGCTAACACAAATGTGAAGCAAGGATTGCCCCCCTCTGGAGCACTTGCCAAAGAGTACAAGTGTGTTGATGGTAATCTGGTAAATGACCCGGTTATCCCTCAGTACTTTCATTTTCTAAATTACCAGTTTTGCCAGAAGTAAAATTTAACAACAAATGATTCTCTTTACTAAATCATGCTCAGCTTCCTTAATGTTAGAACTTGGAAATGCAGGGACCGTGCACTGAGTTTAGATCAGTGGGCACTTACCAAGTGTCCGTTACCAGATGTCGTGCTGGTGTTGGGTGTACAGGGGCAGCCTTAGGAGTGAGCTGTCTGAATTCAAAGTCATGTTCATCACCTACTGCATGAACATCCAACAGGTTCCTCGGCCTCCCACAGCCGTGCCTGCTTCCTCTGCTGTAGTTAGTGTTTACCACCACCATCACTACCATGACTACAACCACCAATAGAGTCACTGGAACTTTTTCCCCAGGTAAAGTAGGATGAAAAGACACATATACAGATCATGGTCATTTTTGTGCCATTGTAACTGGACCTCCGAAGACACGCATTTAGCTCAACATGGAATTCAGGTCCTTGAGTCCCGAGCTGAGTAATGAGCATGGTTAGACAAATGGAGAGGGGTATTACAGAGAAAACAGCTTGAGCAGAATCATGGGGAGGGGCACACTGCACACTGCACACAAAGGAACAGGATGTGGCTTTCTGTTTTGAGATGTGAAGTTCACAGTGGGAAAAGGTCATCTGAGGCTTCTGAGGAAGGTGAGGACCAGGTCATAGGAGGCCTGATAGGTTATGGTGTGAAAAACCAATTCCTTTCTATAGATCAAACTTCACAAACCAAGTCTTATAAAGCACGTTTAGAGATATAACATTCCTCAAAATAATAGCTTCCCTGTGACTTGTGTTTAGAAATGTCTTGACTATCACCCCTCTTAACGCTTTACATGGACACATTTGCATAGTATAGGCTCTGTGCGTTCCTGAATAAAGAGTCCTGTGTATGTCAGCTCAGCCAAAGAATCTTGAAATAGATTCAAGTACAGGACATCATTGGCATTGAAACACTGGAAGAGAGTTGGCCAGGTCTTCATCTGAATAAGACCTGACTCTCTCATTCCAGCATAGCGCTGGGTTTTTAAGGAGCAGGTCTGAGAATGGAATTGAGGTGGTGATGATCCAGCACAAAGGAAGCAGAATAGATTCAAAAAGAGAATCCACTAGGTGTTGTTGATAAAAAGCAAAGTGAATGAGACAGAATTCTCTAGAACAGCATCTTGAGTTCTTGCATAAGTCAAAAGAATAAGTGTCACTCATGATAAATAGAATCCAGAAAAACATGATTCAGGGGAAGGAACTGGAGGTGGGGAAGATGAAGGACTTAGTTTGGAACATGATAACATTGTGAAGTGGGATTCCCCCTCCGTATGCTGTGGATACCATTGGTTAATAAACTGCCTTGGCCTATTGATAGGGCAGAACTTGGGTAGGTGGGGAAAACTAAACTGAATGCTGGAAGAAAGGAGGCAGAGTGAAAGAGAATCCATGTAGCCCACCAGACACAGATGCTAAAACTTTACCTGGTAAGCCACAGCCTTGTGGCAATACACAGATTACTAAAAATGGGTTAAATTAAAATGTAAGAGCCAATAAAAAGCTAGAGCTAATGGGCCAACCAGTGATGTAAATAATATAGTTTCTGTGTGATTATTTCGGGGCTGAGCAGCCAAAAACAAAACAAGTGGCCTTCTCCAACAACATTGAGCATCCTTTAGACTCCCAAGTAAAATTACAGGTAGAAAGTAAGTCTGGGAAGGAGGCTTCAGCCTTAATCTAAACCAGAGTCACATAACAAGAGACTTCAGCTCCTTTTGCTCAAAATACCAAGGTTAATTTAACATTCCATAATGCATTCCATTAATTTTAATGGCCAGCTTACTACTAAGATTATTATTTAACTATATTTTAAAACTTGGACTTTTTTTTACTAAACTTCCAAATCAAAATGTGCATAAACACATACATAGGCAGGTGCAGGGCTAATAGTGAATCATTTAAATCCTCTAAAAAGCGAATCTGCTGTGAAGCCATCACAATAATTCAGATTCATTCCAAACAGTCTTTGGAAATGAGTGTCCCATCTGTTTTAAATGTCAACTTCACATAACCGAAGACACACCTGAGAGAAGAAACTAAATTCAGGAATTACCTCTAACTGATTGACCAGTGGGCTTGGCTGTGGGGGAGTGCCTTGACTGTTAATTGATATAGGAGGGCTCAGCCCACTGTGGGTAGCACAATCCCTAGGAATTCTCCATTCCTGTACTTCCTGGCTGTGAAATGAATTCCTTGGTTGAAGGCAATGCTGCATGGGATGGCAGGCGATCCTGCCTTCAGAGCTCTTGCCTTGACTTCCTTCAGTGATGGGTTGTGATCTGGAGTTGTAAGTGAAAGCAAACCTCTCCTCCCCGAAGGAGCTTTTGCTGGGGGTGTCTGTGACAGCAACAGAAATGAAAGAAGAATAATGAGTGAACTGATGGAGGCAAATGCAGAGATCCACACCACGCAGCAGGCTGAGCTCCGGGAGTCCAGTCGAAGAGAGGGAAAAGGGAGTACATGAGCAGAGGAGGTCAAGATCATGACAGAGTCGGCTAATTCAAGTTTGTAGGCGCTCACGGACTCTAGACGGACAGCTGGGGAGCCTGCATGGGGCCTAACTAGGCCCTCTGCATAAGGGTGACAGTTGTGTAGCTTTGTCTGTTTGTGGAACCCCTGGTAGTGGTACCAGGATCTATCCCTGGTATATGAGCTAGCTTGTTGGAGCCTATTCCCTATGGTGAGATGCCTTGCTCAGCCTTGATGCACGGAGGAGGGGCTTGGTCCTGCCTCAACTTAGTGTGCCAGGCTTTGGTGATTGCCCATGGGAGAACGTACCCTTTCTGAGAAGTGGATTGGGGGATAGGTGGGGGAGAGTGGGAAGATAGGAGGGAGGAGGAACTCGGGTTGGTAAGTAAAATTAATAATAATAAAAAAAAAGAATGAGTTTTTAGTTCATGTTATTTAGGAAAAAAAACACCGTGTAAAACTTATCTGCTTTCTTTTTATCTTTAAGCCTCTTGGGAAAAAAGAGACATCTTTGAGAGCCTTGAGAGTTCAAAACAGTTTCTGACATAGGAAAAGAATATATTAAAACTTTATTGAGGTAATAAAATTAATTGAGGCAAGTAACAGTAATAAATCCAAAAGTTTGACAAGTTTCAAACTGTACTCTCTCCCTAATTTACATCATGTTTTCTCTTGGATTTTAATGTAGCTACATGCTAATAACTTTTTATGATGGTTAATATAGTCTACTTGACAGGATCTAGAATGACCTGGAAGACGTACCACTTGGTATGTGTGTAAAGGAGTTCCTAGGCTGGGTTAATTGGTTAATGTGGTTCTTGTCACTGCAGACGCAACTTAAGAAAGCAAGGGTTTATTTGGGCCCAGAATTGGAAGGTACAGTCTATAACACTGGGGATGGCACAGCGGCAGGAGCAGGAAGCTGCAGGGCACATTGCAGTCACAGTCAGGAAGCAGAGAGTGGCACATGCTCATGCTTGACTTGGCCGCACCCTTTACTCAGTCCAGGACCTCCACCTGTGGAACTGTGCTGCCTACATTTCGCCTGAGTTAACCTACTCCTTGCTGTCTATGCCCAGAGGTTTGTTTCCATGGCGATTCTGAATCCTGTCGAGTTGACAGTGAAGATGAGCCACCACACTTCTTTACACTGTTCTTGCCAGGCGTTCTGCGGCAGTGATGAGCACAGCCAAGCTCTGGTCTTGCTTCTACTCTTCCTCCAAACTTGATGCCTGTCTTTCTAACCTCGAATGACTTGCTATTGGGATGTTCACCAGGAAACTGAATGCTTCCTTGAAGACACTGCTGGTTGCCTGGATCCACAATGTCCACTCAACTCTTCCCCAGCTTTGTCTAGTGGGCCAATGTGTCCAACCAAAACCCAAGCCTCCTTGGTTCCAGCATTGTACACACGTAATTCTGGTCCATGTGCTTTTAGAGTTTCTGGCAAAGCTTCTACTTTCCTGACACATACATTTCCCTTCCCTTCTTCTCCTATCCCATCTTTAACCTTGAGTGCTGATGCTGTTGAGGTTGCATTCATATCACATTAAAGAAAGTGAAAGACACAGGAAGAAGAGCCAAGGAGAAGTGAAACTCTTGGGATCTCGGCGCCATCCATAGGCTGCCATCCTAGCTAGGACTACCTTTGGAAAGATTTTTGAGCAGAAAATGATTAATCAAATAGCTTGCTTGCTCATGATATGGTTTGCTAGGTTCTGGTTCTTCACAGCTGAACACCGTTGCTCATGGCACAACATACAAAACAACAGTTTTGATTTTCTCGGTTGAAGAGTGTCTGATGACTGCCTGCCCTCCATCCATATCACATGTATCCCTCTCTCATCATAGATAATTTAGCCTCTGCTTTTGTTGTTCATTCTGGAACAGAGGCGAGATGAGTCTCATCTCCAATGCCTTAATTTTTATTGTACCGCTAAACTACACCTTCAAATGTTTCTTCTCTTCATATCTGTCCTCCTATCCCAGCCCACTGCCATTGCCTCTCAATTGTACCTCGTTGCTGTCATTTCCCCCTCCAACCAATCCCACACAACACTTGCAGAGTCATGTCAAAACTCACGCCATGTTGTGTTATGCCCTGCTGTAACCCTTCCGGTTGTTTCCTGTCTTCTTTAAGATATAATCCAGATGTCCGGCTGCTACAGACTGAATGTTTTGTCCCCAGAATTTGAAACTCCAGGATGGGCCTATTTGGAGATGGGCATTTGGGTTAATAATTAATTAGGTCTCAGTTAGGGGATGAATGAAGAGTCCAAGAGACACCAAACCCAGGGGTGGTGGTGTGCACAAGTAATCCTGGCACTTGAGATGTAGAGTCAAGAAGATTAGAAGTTCAAGGTCACACTTGACTACACAGGGAATTTGAGGCCAGCATTGGTTGTAAGAAACACTATCTCAAACAGAATAATAAAAAGGAGGAGTGGAAAGAAGAAAAAAAAAGAAGAAAGAGGAAGGAGTAGGAGGAGGAAGAAGGAAGAAGAAGGTAGAAGAAAGAAATCATTAAATGTTAATTTTTTCTCTCCTCCACCCCTCCCCTCTCCCTTCCCTGTCCCTCTACCTGGCCCCTAACCTCTCCCTCTGTCTACCATGTGTGTATACAGTGGCCTCCATTTATAAGCCAGGAAGAAAGTTCTCATCAGAGACTCTTTTTGAGCCTCCAGCCTCGAGAACTAAGAAAAATAAAAGCCTGTAGCTTAAGCCACCTCGTTCATGATTATTTTGCCACAGTATCCCAATGAGACAAAGATACCGCACATGGCTTCGAAGTCCCAAAGCTTCCGATCTCACCATCAGTTCACTGCAATCATCCACGTCACCCTCACTCTGTTCTTCAAAACCGGTGCTGCAAGCGTTTCCACCTTGTCCCTGGGCTTCCTGCATCTCTGAATCAGATCATCTGCTCCCCAGCCTCCTGGCTCCTTCTCGTTTGTCATGGTCTCAGCACGCTGTGCTGTTTCCTTCGCACATTCTTCTATGTAAAATTAGCTATTGCTTACAATTTTGTCATTTTTTTCTTTTAGACTAGAATCTTCATGAATACACGGGCTGCATCTATTTTATTCACTCCTCCATCCCCAGGTCTAGAACAACATTGGCTCATTAAAGGCCCTTTGTCAATAATGTTTTTTAATAAGCAGATAAACTTCTGAAGACCACAACCAGTCTTGGACACAATTAGGAGCCTGTCAAAGCTTATGGTTCTGAAACAATTCCTCTAAAATCTACAAAACACCAACTATTTTATATGTGAATAAAAGCTTATTCTAGCATGGTTGACTCAGAACTCTCCAAATACATTTAGTCCCACTGGTTACTCATTCTCCCAGTAAGTGGTTTTTTCTCTCCACAGAGTCTTTGGCCTCAATGGAGGATCATGGCAATGAATTGGACACTCAGTTCAGGCTGACGTGTGCCATGCTTTTATACACACAAGCCCTCAGGAGTTTAGAAGGGAGTCTCATTCTAAAGATTCCATACAAGTTTGCCCATGGCAGGGCTTAGGGCAGGCTGCCCTGCAGGCTGTTCCCATGGCCAACCTAAAACATCAGGAACTTCCCCCAACTTTCCAGTTTCAAGTCAAAGAAAGTAAAGTAGAGGAAAGATGTTCAAGGTAACTAATATAGCCCCACCAAGAGATGCTTTCAGACCATAAGCAGGAGCACATCTACTTCTGGTCAGCCATATTTCTAGAGGCTTTATTCAGCATTCTGAAGCAGATGCTAGTGTTTTCATTACCAAATCATTACAGTTGCAAGAAAGGCAGAAACAATCTACAGGAGCTGGTGGCAGAGCAAAGGAAGATGCCTGTTCAGTGTCAGGGGCTCCCAAAGGCTTCTAGTTGCACCATGGGTGGTCAGGACAAAAGAGGAGGACAATGGGCACATGCCAGGACACTTGTAGGACACATTGTCTTATCAATATGTCACTCTCATCTCCTGGAGTCTTTCATTTCCTCTGTCTTCCTTCCTGCGGGCGGCCTACAATGTCCTGGGAACAGTTTTAGGAAGTCTATGAAAACAAAATTATTCACAATAATATTAAAGACATAATTTGCCTTTCTCACTGTATTGGACATTTACTGATAGCAAAAAGCAATACTAGGTCAAAATGTCCACTCCTTAACTCAAGGAGCGGCAATGACCCCAAACTATAACTGAAGGATAATGTATTTTTCACCGTTGTGTTGACGATAAGTGAGTGACAGAAAGGAAGAGAGAAGTAAGGAGAAGACGAAAGAAAGCATTTCTGCTGTAACACACTTCTGTGATGCTGAGGCAGGAAGATCATGAACTTCAGGTCTGCCTGGACTATATAGCAAGACCCTGCTGAGACAGAGAAGGGAAAGTGGTTTAAGGGGACTGTATTCATCAACCCGAGCATTTTCCTACATACAGACTTACTAAAGCATGTTCCTGATGAAGCATTCAATCATCCATTTCACTAAATCTCAACATGCCAGTACGGCTCTTTACCACGTCCTTGTGTGACAATCTGGGAAGTGTGACTAAAGAACTTCTCCTGCAGAAAAAAGTATTATAGTTGTTCCTGGGGAAAATAATTGTGTTGTGATTTACGTCGCAGCATGAAATATTATTTTTGTTTTAAAGAAATCTAGTTCCAATTTATCAGGCATTGGTTTGAAAATAAACTGGGTAAGTTTGTCACTACAAAACAAACAAAGACCTGTGTTTGTGAAACTACATCTGGCTGAGGTCTGGATAGCAGACAGAATCACCATGGGGTCATTAACACAGAATGTGAGTGGGACAATGGTTTGTACCCTGTCACTTGTATTTTTAATAAATGCTGATTGGCCAGTAGCCAGGCAGGAAGCAATAGGTGGGGCAACCAGGCAGGAAGTAGAGGTGGGGCAATAAGAACTCTGGGAAGAGCCAAGTTTCAGTCTGCAGTAGCACCCAGACAAAGAGGAAGCCAGACACAGAGCAAGCAAGATGTGACTGCCTCGCTGAAAAAGGTACCAAACAACGTGGCTAACACAGACAGGAATTATGGGCTAATATAAGTTATAAGAAGCCTGAGATACTAGGCCAATCAGTTTATAATTAATGTAGACCTCTGTGTGATTTCTTTGGGACTTAAAAGCTGAGGAAACCAGGCATGACAGAAACCTCAGTCAACAAGTATGCCCTTTCTAAAACACCCCTGTGACTCCAGATTCCCTCCGTATACTTCAACAAAACCAATATATTGCACAAGAGCAAATGCAAATGTGTCTGCAAGAATTTATTTTGCCTTCTCAGTCACACATTAATGAGAATTTTAAAGGCACCAGAGAAGAGTGACAGATATCTGTGATTCAGGAAAGAATTAAAATATGTAGATAGATAGATAGATAGATAGATAGATAGATAGATAGATAGATAGATAGATAGATAGATAGATAGGTAGACAGACAGACAGACAGACAGACAGACAGATAGATAGAAAATGTTCTACACTATGGCCAAGATCTGAATGATGAGAAATGAACTCCAAGGCAAGATAATTTTTTTTGCATTAACATATTTCCCCATCTGTTTTTTCCTCTTGAAATGTGTTCTCACTCTGGAGAATTTGGGATGGAAATCCCTGTCTTTTATTTTCAGAAGACTAAAATAACAGTAGACTCCAGTTCAACTTGAGGGAGGAATACCCCTTTTCTACAATAAATTCTGAGTTGATGGAAGAATCAGAATCCAGGGTCTTCTGTATTCTCTCATAGACCCAAGGACATAGCAGGACCTCAGAGATGCTGCCGCTGCTGCACCAGGCAGTGACATGTTAGCAGCTGGAGAGACGCCCAAGGACCTGACTTCAGTCACCAGCAGTCACATAAAAGCTTGGCATTGTGACACACATTGTGTGTTCATAGTCCCAGTAATGGGGACCCAAAGACAGGAGGATTACTGGGGCTCACTGACCAACCAGCTTGGACTCACTGGCAGCAAGTTGCAGGTTCTAGTGTATGCATGCATACTTGCATGCATCCATACTCCCCCCCACCCCCAACTGCCCCCCCCACACCCTAGTTTTCGAGACAAAGTTTTTCTGTGTAGCCCTGGCTGTCCTGGAACTTGCTCATAGAGCAGGCTGGCCTTTAACTCAGAGATCTGCCTACCTCTGTCTTCCAAATGCTGGGATTAGAGGACTTTGACACCATACCTGAGCTTAAAAAAAAAAAAAATTCCCAGTAGAATGTTAGCCCTGGGTACCCCAACCACAGTAGTTCCCATATTCCAGAGATTAGCTGTTGTGTGATATTTTGATTGTGATGTGACAAATGAAGCTTGCTTGGAGTCAGAGGGCAGGTCTAACCATAGAGGTTTGGAGAACTGTAGAGAGAGGACAGGAAGTGGGAAGATGGCTGAGAGAGGATCTCAGCCTTTTGGATGGAGGAAGAAGGGAGCTAGGAAGCAACTGGCGGCTGCTCCAAGTTCTCTGAGTTTTCAGATTCTTACCCCAATATTTGACTCCTGATTTTTTAATTGATTAAGATCAATTAAATTAAAGCTTCAGTTAGAAAAACAGCATAAGGTTGACAATTAAAGAACCTCATAAAGGGGAACAGAGGCATGTCATATCCCATGTGGATAGACTAATGCCTTCCTGGCTCTCCGAAATTGCAGCTCTGCTTGGGAGTCCCAACACACATACAGAGCAGTAAAAAGACTGAAGTTGAGTCTCTTGACAGCTTGTAGGAACACAAGAAGCTGAATCAATTATTTGGTTACAAGTAGAAAAGTGTGAAAATCACTTGGCATTGAAAAAATAAAATACTGACACAGGTTAGACTATGGATGAACCTTAAATTCATGCTAAATGAAAGATGTTGGTTACAAAAGGCCACACAGTATCCCTGTGCAGAAGATGACTTCGGTAGGCAATCATAGGCAGAACATGGATTTCTGGGGGAATGGGGCTAGGAGAAATGAGAGATGACTGCGGAAAATAAAGATTTGAAGGGGAAGGTGGTATGGTGACATTCCAGAGCTGACTATGGTGGCGGTTATACAACCTTGTAAGGCAATTACCTTCTATATGAGTGGCATGTATGGCATGGGAATTATATTTCAATAAAGTTTTAGCTCCTGCCACATCTGAAGTGTACAAATATTCATGGTCACTTTGTGTTACCAGAGGCTTACAACATTATTCTAAAATTATGCCAAGGCAGACACTTGTAAAAATGCACATTTGACAGCTAAGAACTCGGTAAACAAGTCCAGGATACAAGCAATGTGAAAGATACAGGGGACAGGGGCAGACACAGGTTCATCATGATGATGAACGATCGGTGGCCTAGGCAGGGACTCTACACCCCTCAGAATGACACACACCAGCACAGCACCCTCTTAAGAAGATCATAGTCAGTGTCATTCAGAGACGGTAAGGGGGCCAACATAAAGGACCTCCACACACTGTGAAGCTCTCCCTGGGCAGAGAGGGACTCAGTGGCAGGGGTACCAGGCCCAGTGCATCACTGCAATGAAGGCTGCCTCTGCAGAGAAACAAGGCAAGTGCTAAGAAGGACCTACAGCAACTGCACAAGGATGAGATTAGTGTGGATAATTCATATGTAATTATGTCCCTTACAAATCATACAAATCTCCTTCCCAACAACCGCTGTCAGAAACCCATTGGAGTGGACATGAAGGCAAACTTTGTACTTTCTATGAGATGTGTATTATTTGTGTACACTGTAAATATGTGTCTCTGCTTAAGGCGCCTTCTGATTGGTTTAACAAAGAGCAGGATGGCCAATAGCTAGGCAGGAGAGGATAGGCGGGATTTCCAGGAGAGAGAGGAAGGGAAGGAGAAATCTAGGTGTGCGGATTTGGCCAGCAGACTTGGAGAAAGTCAGACACCATACTGAGAAGAGGTAACTAACCCATGTGACGGAACCCAGACTTAAAAATATGAGTTAATTAAGTTATAAGAGTTAGTTGGAAGCAAGCCTAAGTTAAAGGCCAAGCTTTCATAATTCATAATAATCTCTGTGTTGTTGCATGGCCACAGCAGTAGCTGCTGATGCTCTGGATGAAGAGTGGAAGATGGGGAAATGGAAAGGGGATGTGTAAGCCTCTTCAAGGTTGCCCGACCTGGTTGTTAAAAGACAAAAGGAGATAGAGAAGGCTATTCCTGGGCTGACAGGCACTACTGTTCCTCAGTGGTTTGGGTCTGAAAGAGCCAGTAGGATTAGGAACTTTGCAAGCATTCAGAAAGCCTTTGAAGTTTAAGATTCCCAACCTTCCAAAAGCTGTGACCCTCATACGGTTCCTCATGTTGTGGTGGCCTCCAAAACCATAAAATTTTTTCATGCTTCTTCATAACTATAATTTTACTAATGTTATGAGTCATAATGCAAATATCTGTTTTTCCTAATGGTCTTAGGTGACCCCTGTGAAACAGCCATTGGACCTTCAAGGGGGGTTGTAACCCACACGCTGAGAACCACCGAAGGTAAGAAGCCCAGGACCAAAGCATCAAGATTTAGTTCTGCCCTCCAGGCAGATGCCATCACGCTGCTCTGAACAAACAACGCACTAAGAAAAGTGAGGAGGCTTCACAATATGCTAAACTCTTGGGCAAGAAATGAAGGAAGCCAAAGAAAAACACCAGGAACAGATTGCCAAGACACGGAGGCTGTCCTCGCTGGGAGCTTCTACAAGTCTGAGTCCAGACAAAAATAAGAGTCCTTAAGAGCAACAAATAAGCAATCAAACCTTGAAGAAAAAAACAAAAAGGGCAGCTCTTCGTTTAAAACCCAAATGGCACGGCGCTGGTGTCTGATTTAGAGCAGCAGGCCACTCAGGACCACCAAGACTTTACCACCAGCTGGAGCGGGCTGGTACAGAATAGCTCTGAGTAAAGGTCTTTAACACCCTTTCTTTCAGAGAACCGACTGGCTGTGGAGGCTGGGCCTGAGGCCGGGGTAGAGCTGAGGGTGGGGCTGGGGTGGGGTTGAGTGTGGGGCTGGGGGTGGAGCTGGGGCTGGGGCTGAGACTGAGGGTGAGGTTGGGGTTGGAGTTGGGGGTGGGGCTGGGGGTGGGGCTGGGGGGTGGGGGTGGGGTTAGGGTTGGGGCTGTGCCTGGAGCTGGTGCTGTCGATGTGATGGCCACAGAGACACAAGCAGAATGGGACCAGACCACTGTCTTGTACATTTTGTCTTCACTGCAGTACTATTGAGTACTCTCTCAGTCAGCTTGAGCTGCTATAGCAATATATCATAGCATGAGTCACTTCTAAATAACAGAACTGTGTTTCTCATACAAGACGGAGGCACCAGCAGATGTTGTTTGTGATAAAGACCCACATTCTCATCTCAGTCTAACTTCACACAGAGGAGGAGGTGAGGGTTTCTCAGGGCCCTGTTACAGGAGTGTTCATCCTGCTCACTAGGGCTGGGTGTTTATGGCCTACCATTGCCATGGAAATAAACACTCCAACCAGATGGCTCTGAGAGGAACACAGACTTTCTGACTATGGCAGAGAGGTGATAGCCCTTTGCAGACAAGAAGACTGAGGCTCAAAGGGATGACACAGTTTGACTCTAAACAGCAGAGCAGAGAAAGACCTCACATTTTCTGGTTCCAAAATGGCAGCTATAGAATTCACAGCAAGTGATCTGGGGAGTAGGGCAGCAGAGTAGTTAAGAATATGAGCTAAAAACAATATTTCAAAAAAGAATATAAGCCAAAGTTCAGGTGCTCCAATTACCTTATGTGTTTTAAGAGATACTAATGTCCCTGGGGCTACCATCTTCCCCTATAAAATGGGCTTAGTAATAACCAGTGTCTAACTCCTGGAGCTGCTCTGGGAAGGCAACACAGCCATGCATATGGAAACAATGGACAGAACGCCCACGTGTAAGTGGGCACTCAGTAGTCAGTAGCCTTTTGAGTAGGCACTCATGTCAGCAGCCTACCAGCGAGGACAACGCTCAGAGTTCACCCAGATCCTTCTTCCAAGCCATTTCACCTCTTCCCTCTGCCAGGCAGCATCGGTGCTAGATGAACATTGATTTCATCTAGAGCCAGGTGTGTTGGTACATGCCTAGAATCCCAGCACTCAGGAGGCTGAAGTAGAGGGGAAGGTTGTTGAGTTTGGGGCTATGTTCTGAGACCCTATAATATAACTCTCTAATAAATTAGAGAGAGAGAGAGAGAGAGAGAGAGAGAGAGAGAGAGAGAGAGAGTGCTAGTGTACAATGTGGGCTCCTTGCAGCTGTTTTTTAGTTAGTTACAGGCAAAGAATTTACTTGCAACCAAAAAAAAATGGCATGAGATGGAAAAATACACAAGAAATTGGGACACTACCATGAAGGCTTCCAAACTGAGGTGTGACTTGATGGGAAAGGCAGCTGCTTTCCACACCCCTGCGGGCATCAGCAAGCTGAGTGAGGGGTCTTCCTGAGAAGCAGGAAGGGTTGCTTTAAGCTCCTCGTCCCCTATCATCTCATCCCCACCTTGTGGTATTGTCCCTGGGAAATGAAGGAAACTCTGGGCCTGGGAGATACACAGAGAAGTTAACCAAAGGCTAGCCACTGGTATCTTGGAAAACATGTGGTAAATATGAGATTAGTGCCAGGGCAGGGTCCAAGAAGAAAAAGATGTTCCTATCCTTTGACTGGGGCGCCCTCACTGGCTTGAAAACTGGCACAAAGGTGAGGGAAATAAGCATCAGGTGTTGGGTAGGTGCAGAATCTAGAGAAAGTGCTGGACTACAGAGGTCAGAAGCTGAAAAAGGAGGTTTGGGGAGAACAAAAAAAGACAACATACATTTAGCCGATAGTGCCTGGATTTTGCTTATGCCTTTTATATTTAAGAGCTGCCCTCAAGAGCAAATCAACTTATGTCTACTGTGTTATTTGAGAGAGGTGTTTGTGCACATGCGCACACGTGCGTGTGGGCGTGTGTGTGGGCATGCGTGTGTGCGTGTATGCATGTGTGTGTGTGTGTGTGTGTGTGTGTTCCTTGGGCAGTGGGAAACGTGGTGGGTGGGAGTGTGACAAGGCGAGGCGGTTGAGGACTAAGAGGCAGGAACGCCAAACTGAAATGCAGGTCTACCTGCTGTGAATTCATCACACCCGTTGCTGTCAGCTCAGTGCCAAGACTACATCTTTTAAGAGAACAGAGTACATTTGGGAAATAGCTGCCAAACCTTACTCAAAACAAACAAACAAACAAAACAAAACAAAAAACAAAACAACAACAAAAAAACTTTAGAACTTTGTGGTTTTCTTTGTTTGGTTGTATATGTTTTTGTGACTTTATTTTTTTTTCATTTGTATGGGTGATCTGCCTGCACGTGCATCTTTGTACCACATGTGTGCCTAATGTTCATAGAATCAGAAGACGGTGCTGGGTCCCTTGGAACTGGAGTTACCAATGCTTGTGAGCCCTAGTGTGGGTGCTGGGAACTGAACCCAGGGCCTCTGTCAGACCAATTAAGTGTCCTTAATCCATTTCTCCAGCCCATTTTGCGGAGTTGTGGGACATGTTCTCACTCATAGCCCAGGCTAGCCTGGAACTTGATAGGTAGAGCAGGTTGGCCTTCAATTTGTATTTTTCCCCCTGCGTCAGCGTTTCAAGAACTAGGTTTCACAATTATTAAACGTAACTCACCATATCTGGCTGAATTTGTGAAGCATTTTTTATTCCTTATTTTTATTGTGGATTTGTTGTTATTGTTGCTGTTGCACGCCTGCACGTGTGTGTGTGTGTGTGTGTGTGAGACAGAGAGAGAGAGAGAGAGAGAGAGAGAGAGAGAGAGAGAGAGAGAGAGAGAGAGAGAGATTGGAGGGGGTCAGACTTCCCTTCCATCGGAGGCTCTGGGAGCTGAACGCAGCAGTCAGTCTTACACTTTACCCTCTGTGCCATAGCTTGTCCAAGGTGGTGGTTTTTAATTACTCAGCTTATTAAAAGAAACCAGTTGAACTCATTTGATATAAAAATACACTGAGTAATTATCAAGCAAAGAAATCACTCCAAGATCTCAGAGCTTTCCACTGGTTAGAACCAGCATCCTAGCCCTGCCTTTCTGTGGTTGTTAGGTACCCATGTAATGTTAAATGGTGTATTGTTTGCACGGATTTGCATTTTGCATCCAACTGGCACTTGGTCCAAACACTGTCAGCATCCCTTCACTGTAACAAAGACCAAGATGATCAACTTACAAAGAGAGAAGGTTTGTCTTGGTTCATAGTTTTGGATGTCCCAGTCCATGACAGATTAGCCTTGTTGTTCCTCAGCCTACGGGGTAGCAGACCATCATGGCAGGAGCACATGGCAGAAGTCTCAGCCCACTAGCAAACGGGAGGAAGAGAAAAGCTGAGCGTGGCACTTGTAGCACTGAGGAAATCGAGGCAGGAAGAATGAGAGTTCTAGGGCCAGCCTGGACCACATAGCAAGACGCTCTGAAATAGACAAAGAGAAAGAGAGGCGGGGTTCTGGATTTCCACAATCCCCTTCAAGTACACACTCACATCAACTTGAAAAACTCTCCTAAAGGTCCCACCATGTACCAAAACCAACAGGCTGAGAACTGAGTCTTTAATACATACACCTTTGTAAGAGAGTTCAGAGCTAAACTGTGGAAAACATAAAGCAAACATGCAGTTCATATTGCAAACTAAAACTTGAAATGGTCACCTATAATCCCAGCACTCAAGACAGTGAAGTAGGAGGATCATGAGTTCAAGGACAACCTTGCCCATATGGCAAGAGCTCGTTGTTGCTGTTCTTTGAAGTGCGTGTATGTGTGTGCGTGTGTGTATGTATAAACTATCTACCATTGGCAGAGGTTTCTGTCCCACCCGGTCCCACAGCTGTTCAGATCCAAAGAATTACACAAATGTCTACATTAATTATAAACTGGTTGGCCTATTAGCTCAGGCTTCTTATTAACTAATTTCAACATCTTAACCCATAATCCTTGTCTGTGTTAGCCATGTGGCTTGGTACCTTCCATCAGTGAGACGTTCGCATCTTGCTTCCTATGTATCTAGGTGACAACTGCAGAATGACCCTTTCCTCTTCCCAGAATTCTCCTGTTCTGGTTGCCCCGCCTCTACTTCCTGCCTGGTCACTCCATCTATACTTCCTGCCTGGCTACTGGCCAATCAGCATTTTATTAAAAATAATACAAGTGACAGGGTAAAAGACCATTGTCCCACAGCACACCAAATACTGTTAAATGGTATACTAAGATCAACCTCAGAGATCACAGATTGTTCTGGAAATTTTCCCAAAAGATGGAATAGGTGTTTCAGGAGAAAAAAATGGCCCAAAGTTATAGAAAGACGGTGAATTACAGAGTGACTTTCAGTCAACACCCACACCTTCTCTAAACAATGATGCACACCTGTCCGCCAGTGACTCCCATGTGATGTTACCATCCATTGCCTACATGTTTGGGCCCCCAGTGCTCACACCCAATGTGGATAGTTCAGTGGGGCTGCTCAGCTGGCCGCTTGCAGCTCTCGTGAAGACATCTTTGTGGGGCAGCCTGCACTTGCTTATGTCCTCAGACTTCTGGAACTTCTAGTGCTTTCTGTCTTCACTGCACACAAAGAACCCCTTCAGTCTTTCTCTCGTTTACATTGTTTTTCCTGGACACGATTATAGGATGGTGAACTATTGCTAATGTTTGTCTGGGAACTTCTGGGTTTTCCAGCTTATGTTTATTTTTGTTCACTCATTATCTGGTTACAAATAGAGCTTTGGCCCATTGCAGTCATTTTGGAGAATTTGTATTTAGCCATACACTCACAAGGCAACATTTTCACAATCCTCTTCAGCCTCTTCCATCCTTTACATCCTTAGTCAAAACTGGTATGTACATATACACATGAGAGTAGCTGGAGTATAGCTTTGGTCCATTATTGTTGGCCACCCTTGGCCAACAGCAGTCTTTGTTAGTCCATCAAGAAAAGCATGGCCAATTTCTCTCGTCACTTATGTATACTAGGGAGGAAGCAGTAGCCAGGCTTCATACAGGGAAGATAGGAATTGGTAACATTGTTAATGAGATTAGATCCCGCCCTACCCCACTCTGTGTTCACAGCAAAATCCCTAAGCAGAGAGAACCTCCATTGACATCAGGATCCCAGAGGTTACAAGGTACAGTAAAACTCCAGAGGGTGATGTCATAGTTTGATGCCAGCTATTTCAGCAGAGAAGACATAGGCATCCATCCTTACATATTATAAGAGAGATGAAAGAAAAGAGAGGGGGCAGCTGCCCCCTAAGCCCTGTGAGGTCTGTCTTCTGCATATATGCAGGCTTACATTTCTGATGCTTCTATTCCTCCCACACTCTCTACTGATTTTTTGTTCCAAGAACTGAAGCCAGGGGCTGGAAAGGAGCAGTCTCCAGATCCTCCTAAACAGAGGTCTGTGCTCCAGGGACACCCAGATGACCTGCCACCGAAGCAGGCAGAAAAGAACAGACCTATCATCTCCAGGGGCCAGGAGGTTTGGGAGACCTTCATGGCCAACAACATCTATTAGGATACTCCCACATAAAACCTCTCATTCGTGTCTTCTCGGCGCTTGTCCTCCAGCAGGGTCTCCCAGGCTAGCAAAGGGCAGTTGTGCTGTTCTACTTGCCAAGACCAAAGCCTAAGTATCATTGCCGACTTATTGGTATCTGTACGACCCACACAGAAACCGTCACACATCCTGTTAACTGTTGGAGGAAGTATTTCCAAAATCCACCCACTCCTCTTTACTCCAGCTATGACCTTTCCTTATCATCTCTCAGATGGGTTGCTGCAAGAGACCCCCACTTCTCCTAACTTACACTCCTCTAATCCCTTCTCCTTTTAAAGCAAAAGCCAAGTAGGGCCATGCTTCTACTAACAATCCCCCACCCCAAGGCCCTCACATCTCACTGAAAGAAAATATCCAAACTTCCCACACTGACTTGCGTGCACCCAGACTCCTCCAGTGCTGCCTCTGACCAACTCTTGGGCTGCTCTCCTAAGAGTCATTGAACTGGCTGCATCCTTGACCACACACACTCTTTTCCCAGGCAGCCACATTCATACTTCCTCTTTCCTTTTAGGCATCTGGTCAAATGTCATCTCATTAAAGAGCTTACTGACTATAGCAGGATTCCATCTCAGATGATCCCCAACAGTCCCTCCCTCGTGGTTCTCACGTCATCATGAATATGAGATGGAGCGGGTTGCTTCTAGTAAATGAGACAACCATAATGGTGTGCTACTTTGCAAATGAGATCCCAAGAATCCTGTTTTCCATCCTAAGTACATTCTTTCATTTTCTTCCTTACTTTCTAACTCTGAGGGACACCAGCTATCACACCACGTGACCATATAGAGATCACCAGGGCTAGCGCTGGTGGAAGCCACCCAGCCAACAGTCAGCAAGGCACTGAGTTCTCTTTGCCCATCAGCAAGCCACCTGGATCCTACCAACTCTTCCACATCAAATGTGATTTCCTAAGAAAACTTGAAGCAGAGACATTAACCCGCACCACATTCCTAGCCCAAAAAACTATCTCATAATCAAATGTGTACCAACATATACTCACCCCTCTTATTCCCATTACTCCCCGCCCCCCGCCCTGGCACCATCCCCAAACTACTGCGTGCCATGACTGTTAGTTTAGTTCCACCCCCACCTGACTTGGTCCCTTTCCTGTTGCTGTGAAAAAGTACCCTGACAAAAGCATGTTTATTTTGCCCCCACCGTTCAAGGTACAGACCTTTATGATGAGGAAGTCATAGCAAACTCTAGAAGAAGCTGGTAACATTGCATCCATTTTCAGGGGAAAGAGAGCCGCAAATGGGGGCATGTTAGTGCTCCCAATGCCTTTTCATACAGACCGGGGTCCCCTGTCCCGGGAATGGTCCCACCTGTAATTAAGATGGGTCTTCCTACACTAATTATCCTGAGAAGACAGCCTTTCACAGGGATACCCAAAGGCCCGTGTCCCATGGTGATTCTAGAATCTGCCAAGATTAACAGCACTAGCCAGCACACGCATGCCCACACGTGTGTGCATGAGTGCACGCAATAACCATGGGTCAACAAGATTTGCATGTTTGATCATTGCTGTATCTCAGCACTCGGAGCACACCTGGTATGGAGCAGTGCCTTTGAAAACAGTTGATGAATGTGTATGTGAGGAGAGAGAGGCGCTTTGCAGCTTCACTTGCAAGGTCTTGGCTTGTGTTAAACGAACAAAGCAGACAGTTTGTCTGATCTTTAGCAGGTTCTTAACAAAGCATGTGTCATTATCCCCTATCCCCCGGGAAAAACTGAGATCAAACAACGCTGGTATAGAGGAGTGTGATGTTCAGATAGTTATTCTCACAATTCTTGGCAAGGTAAAGAGGTATCACTTTGCTTAAATTCAGATGCAAGCATCATTTCAGTGACTGATTTCATTTTAGGTCTCATGACACTCATTGTCTAAACACACACTCAGAACACTTAAGAAGGCACCCCACCTTTGGCTTTCAGAATTGTTCCATAGCTCCATCTCTCTTTGTCGTTAAAGATGTACATTTTATCACAGAAGGTCTTTCAGTCCTTTATGAGCTCTGAATTTGATGTTCACTTTGAGAGTCATTCAGAGAAAATTAAAAATTAGTTCGTCTGCACTCTTACTGAATGGCCTCTTAAAGCCCCACTGTCTCCATAGCGGCAGTCAGACAACAAGAACATTGGCAATTATTGCCATTTCAGAGCCACTGTGTGGTTGCACTGAAATGAAATCATTGGGTAGACGATCTTTGGCTATTATGGACCTGTGCCATTCTCCAGCAGGAAGCTGTGTAAGCAGATCGTTTCTGCAGAACAATAATGTTTAAAACCTTAATAGCGGCCAGGCAATAGGAGCAATTTTCCTAACAGGACTGAGCTGAGGATAAACGAGATGTCTGACAAGCCACTCTGCCGTACAGTTATTTCCTGAGCCCTTCGGGGACTTGGCTTTATTTATTGGTTTATTCTACATCGAGCATAGCTCCCATTACACGGGAGGCTCCCCGTGAATGTGTGTGGATTAGAAGGATGACTAGGCAAATGAGAGAGATGACAAGCTCCCAGGTGAAGGTTTCCTTGATTCATGAACCGCTCCAACCTGGGTGGTCACTATTTTACTGAATAACCTCCTGCTCTTCTGTCTCCATTGCCTTGAGGGTGAATGGATAGAACGGTCAAATCCTGGACAGTCACTTCTCCAGTGCATGGCATGGGTCCAGCTGCTTAACCATTCTGCTCAGCTTCTTCATTTGGAAAGCCAGCACCATAACTTTTATAGACTTATTAAAAGGATCGAATTAGCTACCTCAAAATACCAGTAACTAGTGAACATGGGCAATCAGTTATGTCTGCTGTCATAAGCAAGAAGCACCCATGTGACCTGTTCACTCCTGGTCAGTCTTCTCTCATACACCCCAAGTTAAATGCAAAGAAACACAATCCACTTGTAGTCTTCTGTTGGCTAAGCCCTTTTACTTAAGATTTATTTTCCATTGCCAAAGCACTCTCAAGGATATCATATCCTTGAAATTCACAAGATCCATAAACACTTGGTAGCAGACTCAAGAACAAATTTACAGATGAGAAACTTGATGCATAAACAATTAAATTCCTGGGGCTGGGAAGACAGAATAGTGGTGAGGATAGGAGTTCAGATATCCAGCACCTACATAGAAAGCTAGAAATGGCTGCACAGGTCAAGAAGTCTAGTAATGGGGAAGGGGTTGCAACAGTGACAGGTGGATCCCCAGAGCTCCCTAGCCATCCAGACTAGCCAATCAGCGTGCTCTGGCCTCAGCAAGAGACCTTGTCTCAAAAAGTGAGGTGGGAAGTCATAAAGAGAAATACCTGATGCTGACCCCTGGCCTCCACACTCGTGTACACCTGTGGACATCTTTGTGAGTTGGTGGAGGCTTCTGTCCCACCTGGTCCCACAATAAACACACAGAAACTATATTATTTAGGTCACTGCTTGGCCTATTAGCTCTAGCTTCTTATTGGCTAGCTCTTACATCTTAAATTAATCTATTTCTATTATTTTATATTTTACTATGAGGCTTGTGACCTACCAGTAAGGTTCCAGCTGGAGGTTCACGTCTTTCTCCTCTGGCAGCTACATGGCATTTCTTTGACTCTGCCTACTCTCTCCATAAATCTCTTTCAGCTTGGCTTTACTCTGTTAAGCCATCGGCTGAAAGCAACTTCTTTATTAACCAATGACACTAAAACATATTCACAGCATACATCATCTCCCCTTTTCTGTCTAAATAAAAAGGAAGGTTTTAACTTTAATATAGTAAAATTACATATAACAAAACAGAATTATATCAATCAAGAGTTATAATTATATAAATTATATAAAATACAAATATAATATACAAAATATAAAGCAAGAATTATAGTTAAAATATTTATATCTACTTTGTCTTTTATCACAACTAAGGAAAACTATAACTATCTAGTCTTCAACTCCATCAAAGAGTTGAAGGATATACTATTACCTAAGTAAACAGGAAGTGCATTGTAAGCAACTTTCAAAATTTTAGAATTGACAGAGACATCCCACTACCTGGAGAGTCACCCAGAGCTCTTCTGTATCATTGGGGCATCCATCTTCAGCCTACAGACCAAATAGTATCTGGCAGACTTTTCCATGAAGCAGGAAATTTGAAGATCTGTTCTGCCTTGTAATGATAAAGTTCATCTGTTGTTTTCTTCTGTGTCCTACAGAATGTCTGGCAGACTCTTTTATGAGCAGGAACCCCAAAGGATGGTCTCAGCTTTAGGCAAGTTCAGCAGTCATTTTTCTGTGGGTCCTACATGTCCAGTTCATACAGTATAACATCAAGCAGTCCAGGCAAGAGCAGTTTCTTGCTCAAATGGCTAACAAACTCCATAAGTAGACTCTTTGATGCCTATCATCCTCTTGAAGCACATTGGTGCTGCCAGGAGCAGATGTGTCTCACTGTCATGAAAAGTCCTAAGTTCTTAAAACATTTTAGATGACATAGTCTGTTAGTCTTTGAAAGATTTGAAGAATACCTATCTAACTGAAATATATCTCTATATATCTAGAAAACCTAACTAACATGATTACAAGCTTGACTATTATAGATGACTATCTATTAACCTATATTTCTTAATTATACATTACATTTTTAAATGAACTGAACAAACACAATACCTTAATCAAGAGCAGAAATATACATATAACAAAACTGACCTAAAATTTGTATCAGTAGACTGAGAGCCACACCAATGCAAAGTGTTGATCCCTATACCATATTCCCATTTAAATGTAAACAAACATTTATGAACAATATTTGGGAATTTGGGTATAGTTCTCTCCAAACTGCTTCCTGCTTTTTGTTGGGCAAAGTAATCTTGGGGGTGTTCACAGTAACCTTTTGGAGTGTCTTGGTCCACCAAACCACATTAGTCTAGAAGCAATCCACAGGTTCTCATCCTCTGTAGAAACAAAAGAAGAACCTCTTTTACAAAGTAACAAATTCTTAGACCCAAATTTTGAAGTCAAGATACCTTTATATTGGTTTATCTTAGCAAGCTCCAGAATCAAATATCTCTCTACAGTCAAAAATTCAAAGAAAACACAATAATATACATAATCCAAACTCTCTGTATATAGTACATCTTTACATGGCTTATTTTTCTTTACTCCTTTTAATCTATGATTGTACTCTGTTTCTTTAAAGACTTTGTTTTATTTTTAAAAACAATTTACTTCTTTTTATAACTCTCTATACTTTTTTCTTCTTTCTCCCAAGCCTATATACATTTATTTAACACTGTGACGCATTTAGAGGTCTTTTTTTTTATCTGAATCTGTCTTTATTGTGTATCCGTAATTATTTTCTGACCAGAAGCACCTTTTCTTTTTTTTTAATGCTAAGTAGGCATGGCTAGGACTAACTCCATGGCACTGCCTGTTGGTTCCACCCAGTCCAACATGGTGGAGACATATTCACTGTCTCTGAGAGCCATGTACATTGCCCCATTTTCAGGCACACAAAGGGGTTTATGCTGCCATATCGCAAGTTGTAGCACTATGCTCACAAAACCCATTTAAATGCTTCATAACTGGGACCTACCGAAAGAGTCAGAGTTTGCTGACAGCTCACCTCAGGAAGCAGCTGTTTCAAAACCCTGGAGGGGGAGAGCTGCTATCGCTGAATCAGGAAGACCTCTCTTTTTTTCTTTTCTTTTTCTTTTTTCTTTTTTTAATTGATTTTTATTGAGCTATATATTTTTCTTTGCTTTCCTCCCTGCCTCTCCCTTCCCCTTCAGCCCTCTCCCATAGTCCCCATGCTCCCAGTTTACTCAGGAGATCTTGAGGAAGACCTCTCTCTCTTTCTTTTTTTTTTTGATTTTCGAGACAGGGTTTCTCTGTAGCTTTTGGTTCCTGTCCTGGAACTAGCTCTTGTAGACCAGGCTGGCCTCAAACTCACAGAGATCCGCCTGCCTCTGCCTCCCGAGTGCTGGGATTAAAGGCGTGCGCCACCACCGCCCGGCCTAAGGAAGATCTCTCTTAAGGGAGCTGCAGCACACTGCCAGCCATAAAAAATGTGGATAAACTTTGGGTTTTTTATATCTAGATTCTCAGGTTTTATGTGGCTGTAGTCAGCCCACATTAGTGTGCAAATTTTGGGGGGAAAGCATCTGTCCCACATGGTCCTGCAATAAACATACAGAAATTATATTATTTAAATCATTGCTTGCTTATTAGCTCTTAAATCTTAAATTAACCCATTTCTATTATTTTATATTTTACCACGAGATTCATGGCCTACTGGCAATGTTCTAACTGGCAGCTCGTGTTTTTTTCCTTTGGCAGCTACATGACCTCTCTTTGACTCTGCCTACTTTCTATATATATCTCTTTTAGCTTGGCTTTACTCTGTTAAGCCATTACATCACCTCTCACATCATGAGTGCACATATTCACACATACACATAAACACATAAATGTGCCATACATTCACAACTGCATGTATAAGAATTAAATCATCTATGTAAGATCATAATGACAGTAACGTGAGGGCTCAGGCTCAAGTGCAAAGCCTTTTCATTGGTTGCTACAGTTTCTAGCAAGTGAAAGGAGTCAGCAACACCAGTGTGCTAGCCCTAATTCATCTCTTGACTACAAACATCATGTGTGAAGCTACCTGGGAAACATGAAATCCTTTGCAGGCAGCCCCTTTGGACCACTAAACTTTGAATGATTAAAGAGCGAATGGCCCATGGAGCTCTATGACTAAGGAAGTGAGCTTTTGGAAAGCTGGGGTCAGCCTTCTTTCATCCAATCTCCTGGAGGCTGAGAGTAAGGGTCACACACATGAACAACTGCTGTGGGTGAGACGAATCTTGAATTGAGAGGTGACTTCTGTATTCACATCTCAATCCTGTTTTGTAGAGAGGAGCTGCGGGCTGCATTCCTGTCACCCGGCTCCTGGTCGCCAGCTAGCTTATCCTCCGAAATAATTACACAGAAACTGTATTCATTTAAACACTGCTTGGCCCATTTCTATTAATGTGTGTAGCACCACGAGATGGTGACTTACCAGGAAGATTCTAGCCTACGTCCGTCTTGGGACGGAGCTTCATTGCATCTGCTCTGGAGAGGGGAGGCATGGCGTCTGCCTAACTTCCCTTCTTCCCAGCATTCTGTTCTGTTTACTCCACCCACCTATGTTCTAACCTATCAGGCCAAGCCGTTTCTTTATTAATTAACCAATGAAATCAACAGATTGATATATGACACTCCCACATCACTGTTTTACTCATCCTGCAAAGGCAAAGCCTTGAGACATCGAGAGGAGAGATCTCTAGAGCCATAACACAGCTCAGCTGACTAAATCCAACAAGGAAGAACAAGTGAGTGATGATCACTACCTGCTACTTACCAGCATTGTGCAGAGCCCGTTTATGTTATTTCATTCCACTTAATCCTTCAAACAATCCCCTCGTCCCCTGTATAGGGTATGCTTTCCTGATATCAATTTCAATTTTTATTAAAACATCACAGTCTCCCCCACATACACAATCTGTGAGAGCTACACTGATTTTTGTGCGAGGGTCAGGATAAATGCTGCTCAGTATTATCCTCTTTTCCAATTGTAATTACAGGAAGCAATGATCACAAAATAGACCAATCAGTCTTCTGGGGATAATGGAAGTAAGTCTCCCTCACCCTCCTGGAAGGTGTGGCAAGCCATTTTTTCACCTTTAGGGTTGAATAAGCTCTAAGTTGAAGCTAATTTCATGAAAAGCAAAGCAAAGGAATAAGGAGAAACAGATTCTTTGAAGATGTCGCTAACCATTGAATCAAGTGATCCTAGAGTTTTACTCTTGATCCTTAAATTTTCTCTTACATGGGAGCTAAAAGTAATATTGTTTGGTGTGGGAGGTCCTTCTGTCTATGTGTTGATTTTATTGGTTAATAAATAAAGAAAACTGGCTTGGCCTATATCACAGGGGGAGGAAGGTAGAGTTAGGAGAAGCCATGGATCTCCCACCTGAGACAGACACTGGGAACTTTTGCTGTAAGCCACAGCCACGTGGTGACATACAGAGACTTAGCCACAAACTAAGTAAGATATTCACATCTGTAGAGCAAGTTCCGGACCCTTATCTTCCCCTGTGAGTTAAGAATGCCAGCAGACTTAACAGGCCCCAGGACTCAGAAGTAATTAGCACTTCCCTTGTAAACATTTACAGACACTCAGCATTTCCTTATCTCTTCCTATAAGCTAGGGATGTCTCCAGACCTGACATTCCAATATCCTACCCTCCCCCTGCCTTTTTGCTATATAATGCTCCTGAGAAAAAATAAAGTTGGCAGCTTGATCAGAATACAGACTTGCTGTCTGTTTCTCGTGTCTCTTGCTCCTTTCATTCCTCTCCCTTCAAGGTTCATACTCCTGTTTGTGTCCCTCTGGTCAGGACAGGTTAGTTTAGGATATGAGTTTAGCCAGAAATACACTTAAGCTATTGGCCAAACAGTATTGCAAATAATATGGTTTTCTAAGTGGTTATTTCATGGCTGGGTAGCCAGGATGAACAAGCGACCCTTCCCCCATTACAATTGTTTACCAATGATTGTAAGGTTGGCATACAGCAAGCCCATTTTCTGTTACTGTAACAGCATACCTGCGGCTAGGCAGCTTATAAAGCTTTATCTAGCTCATTGCTTGGGAAGTTCAATGTCATGCTTAGTTCTAGCATTGGCTCGGCTCTGGGGAATCCCCATGACAGATGGTATCACACTGTCATAAGCATGAGGCAAAGATCACATGGGGAAACAGGAAGCTAAAGAGGAACATGAGATTTCGTGAGAACAATTAATCTCTTCCAAGGATATATGCTTCATTGACCTAGTAACCTTCCAGAAGTCTCCACCTCTTAAAGGTTCCACCGAGTCGCACATCACCACACTGAAAACCAAGCTCTCATCACAAACACCCTGAGGGAGCGAATCGCATCTAAATCACAGTAATACTTTATTACCCAAGCCCTCTAGGCTCTGGTAAGACTGGACAACCACAACAGTGACACCCAACCATAATCACACAAGGTCAGACTTCATTCTTCTTTCGTGGACCTGAGGGTGGATGCTCAGGCATGTCACTATGCTCTTTCTGGTCATTTAGACCCTGCTGCTTCCCAGGGATTACTGTGTTAGACCAGTGATCTTGCTCTCATCTCCATGGGCAGGTGCTGCTCTCAACCCTAACTCATCGTCAAAGCAAGGGCCATGGAAGGGTCTCATGTCCCAGAGCCAAATGTAACACAAACAAGACTTCTGCTCACCTTTGCCAACACGCAGCAACAAGAATGACCAGGAAATGTCAGTGGCCATGTGCCCAACTCCATATCTAGTTCCACAAGAAGAAACTAAGACACATCTATTATTATACCCACCATTTTATAGGGATGCTACACTAGGAAAACTTACCTAAATCATATGCCCAGTAAGTTGTAAAGATTTGAAGCCAACTCATCAATTCTTCTTGCTGCTCCATGTCTGTGTCACACATCCTCACAATTCCAGCTCCTAAAATGACATCAGACACCATTGTCAACATGCATGACATAGGTTGCTGATGCCTGCTCATACCCCACAAATAGATAACAAGCCACCTGCTGAACTGTCAACTATGACCCTTTTCTCCTCCTAGGGATGAGGTGCTGGGTCAGGGATTAAAGGGTGAACACCTCCAACCTGACACATTGAAGAGATCTGGGTGGCCACATGAAGACGGAAGGGTTGCTACTGCACACCTATAGAATGGTCAAAAGGGAAAACAAGATTAGAAGCAAAAAGACATGCAGCCTGAAGAAGAAATGTAGCCACTAAAGTCAACAATAAAACAGGCAGAAAAAAAAGGGCAAGTAAGGGCATAGAGAGGATGAATTTGTATCTTTTCAGACAGAATGTGTCAAAACATTTTTATTATTTAAAAAATTGTTGACTGACTTGGATTAGCAATGCACTTCTTGAGGGGAGGTAAAGGGAAACACACAGATCCCACTCTGCTACCCTACATCCAGACACCATCAACCCCTTGGCCATCTTCTTTGAATAGTTCGCATATAGAAATATTCCACTCTTACTTCCTGTTGCCCTTACTAGAGATGCCACTGGCTAGCGTGTTATAGCGGCCCAGGGTTTTTTGGACTTGGAGGTGGTGCAAATCTGCTGGACCTGGGTCCGGGGAGTCCTGGTGATGGGCTGAGCCTGGCCGCGCCCAGCTGGGGTGTCCCAGAGGAGCCAAGGATAGAAATGCTTCATGGAACCACCATCCTGGCCTTCAAGTTTCGCCACAGAGTCATTGTTGCAGCTGATTCCCAGGTCACAGCAGGTGCTTACATTGCCTCCCAGACAGTGAAGAAAGTGATCAACCCTTACCTTCTGGACACCTTGGGTGGGAGTGCAGCCGACTGCAGCTTCTGGGACCGTTGTTGGCTTGGCAATGTTGAATCTATGAGCATAGAAATAAGGAACGCATCTCTGTCGCCGCAGCCTCCAAGCTTCTTGCTAACATGGTGTATCAGTACAAAAGCATGGTGCTGTCCGTGGGCACCACGATCTGTGGCTGGGATAAGAGAGGCCCCAGTCTGTACTATGTAGACAGTGAAGGGACCCGGATCTCTGGAAATGCCTTCTCAGTGGGTTCTGGCTCTATGTATTTTTAGGGAGTCATGGATCGAGGCTACTCATGATCTGGCCCGCCGAGCCACCTACCAAGTCACCTACAGAGATGCGTACTCTGGAGGTTCAGTCAACCTCTACCACGGAAGGGAGGATGGCTGGATCCAGTGACAATGCTGCTGACTTACACGACAAGTATAGTATGCCTGTCCTCTGAAGGAGAGCAGATGTGGCTGTCTGCACCCCTCTGGGGGTTCCTATAGGTTACAATAAATAATAGCACTCATTCCACAGTGAAGCCCACAGTTATCTCAACACCTTTTGTAGTGTGTTCACAGTTGATGGGCTCCTGATGCATTAGCTGTTTGTTTTACTCTCTTGGATGCTAAAATTACACTACTTTTCAACTTCAAAAAAAAGAAAAGAAAAAGAAATACTCCACTCTTTTGTTGCTTCATTTTCTGCACCCTAGTTTTTGTTTGTTTGTTTGTTTAACTTAATAAAAATATCTTGATGCTATTTCAATGAGTCTTGTCATTTTATGACTCTATCATACTTCATTGTATAGGGTGCCCTAATTTAGCTACTAATCCTGTTGACGAGTGTTTACATCGCTTTCCATCCTCTGCTGTTACTGTAACGCTGTGCGCATTTCAGTCTCTCTATATAAATAAGCCTATAGTATAAATTCCTGCCACTGACTTTCATAAGGTGAAGCATTAAAGATTATTTGCAATTTTGATGGCTAATTCCAAAAATAACCTTTCATAAAGTTATACAGAGTTATTATTCCACTAGCAATGTGTGAGGGGACCAATGTTATGTTTGTGCGCTCCTGACTTCCTTATTACCCAACAATAATGGGTCTCAACCCCTTTGGGGGTCAACCAACTCTTTCACAGAGACCACATATCAGATATTTACATTACGATACATAGCAGGAGCAAATTTACAGTTAAAAAGCAGCAACGAAAATAATTTTATGGCTGGGGTAGTCACCACAACATGAGTGTAGTAAAGGGTTGCAGTGTTAGGAAGGTTGAACATTAAAAATGGCTACCTGTATCAACTCAATTCCTGTAATATTAGAAAGCTAGCTATTTTTTAATATGCTTCACAAATACATCCTCTTTTCTATGAGTTTTATTTCGCACATTCTTCATTGGGCTGGTGGTCTTTTTCTTATTGATCTATGAGAACACTCTATACACAGAGGTCTCCTCTTGTTCATTAAGTGAACTGAATGTTTTCTAATTTTGTGTTTATCTTATGACTTTGTGATGGTACTTTAAAAAAATGATGTGCTTTATTGTGTGTGTGTGTGTATGTGTTTGCATGTTTATGAGCTGAGCATATCTGTGAGTGCCCACAGAGGCCAGAAGAGGGTGTCAGATCCCCTGCAACTGAAGTGTCAGGTGGCTGTGATGCGGATGCTGAGAACCAAAGCAGAACCCTCTGCCAGAACAGAGAACCTCATCTCTCCAGCCCCGGGGTTGCTTTTTGCATTGCAGAAAAGGATTTCCTCCATCTGCTTTCTGGAGCATCACACTGAATCAAGGCGCGAGAGAAACAAGCTGAACCTTGTTAGGAGGAATGAAGCTCGGTCACTTCACTCTCAGAGATATCTTCTTCTATTTCACATCATCACTGACCACTCTGATGCTGAGACTGCCACAGAACTCAGCCCACTGAACAAACTGAAATCATTCTTCATAGCATCAGCAGTCGCAGAGTCTGAAGGAAGACAGATTTCCTGCCGTTGGCTTCCTGGCTGAATCAGAGAGAAACGAATGCTTTGAGGTCCCCCCAGAGAATGCAGCTGCCACACCAGTTTTCCCTCTTTGTGAAGCCACCTACTCCAGACAGTCCAATTATAGGAGTCCAAAGACTCGACCTACAGATGACTTACTAAGTGACTGAGAAAAGAAAATAAAGACGGGACAAATGAGTAATAGCAGTCACCCTGCAAATGAAAGGTCTCCCACACTGGACCCAAACTGATAAGCCTCGGATAGGCAAGTAACTTTTCTCAAATGAAGGGGGAGCAAACCCTTCTCAGAGGATCAGGCATCAGGGGATTTCTGGACCAGAGATTACAATACAGATGTGGTGGCCAGAGGGGATGATGCTTCTGTTAAGAGTTTAGCAGAAAACTAAGCAATTCTACAAACACTGCCAAGAAAACGGGCTAAGGCTTCTCCAGAAAAGAATGCTTCCTCCGTTTCTCAGCTGGATCCGTGGCAGATGCTGGAAACCTCCAACGTTCTCACATCTGGGGCCATTCTACCTCAGCTTTGTACGATCCCCGAAGCCATGCCCTTACTCCCTACCTAATCTAAGCCTCCAGAGATGTACTGTTGCCTCGCTCTGCACTTCTCTTCCTCCCGTGAGCCCCTCTCTGTAACTTTTGTGCTCCTTCTCATAACCCCACGCCTTGGCTTCTGCCTAGCTTCCTGACCCGTGTTCAGGCAGGCGCCAGTTCCTGCTGGAGCACTTTCCTGAACTTCAGCCTTCTTGGCAAGGGCACCAGCAGCCTGGCTGGCCTTCAGCCACCATCCTGTTCCTCTCGGTGACAGGACAGAGTCCTTTTCCTTTTCCAGCCCAGACAGTACCTCAGGAGCCCACATTGCCACTCTTCTCTTCCTGACCAGCAGTTGGTTATTTCCATTTTCCAGGGTTCCGGTTGGTCCTTGTTTAGATTTCCCTCCTCCCCTATCCGGGAACTCACAGATATCTAATAAGCAAAATCAGGTCCAGATTCGCCACATGCAAACTCCACCCACTTTCAACAAATAAGTGCATTTATTTAAAACAAGAAAACCGGAGCTACAGAGACTCCAGATTTGATTGGTTCTGCAGCTTGTAGGTGTTGTGATGAAGGAGACCTGGCTTTCCCTGTCTTGCTCTGCCATGCTGTGCTGCCTTCAGAACTGATCCGTGGCAGGCTGGGATGACGCTAAGAGCTCAGCCCAGGAGTCTGGTCAACCCCATGTTCTTGGCCATAGTGGGAGAATATACAGCACAGGACTGTAGATAGACAAGGCCAGTCAAGGCTTTGGGGTTTGGGGAAAATGGTTTGCAGCATGCTATACTGTTGACTTGCATGTTTACTGGCAGCTTGGCATGACAACATCTAGAGACAGAAAGACATTTTCTCAAACGCATCTTTTATTTTATATGCACTGGTGTTTTGCTTGCGCACGTGTCTGCCACAGGAAATCCTACAGCCAGTAGCCTTTAAGTTACCCGCCCACTGGGGCGTGGCCTCTCATACTGTTTATGCCAATGTAAAGCGCGCGTCAGGCCTCTTTTCCGGCCACAGGATTCAGTTGCTGTTCTCCGTTCCAGCAGAGGATTCTGACTTGTGAGTCTACTCCTAAATAAATAACCATCTATTAAGCTCAGTTCTGAGCTAGTGTGGGATTTCTTTTAAGCGTCCCTCTTCACATGTCTGTGTAAGGGTGTCAAATCCCCTGGAAATGGAGTTGCAGACAGTTGTGAGTTGCCATGGGTGTGCTGGGAATCAAACCCAGACCCGCTAGAAGAGCAGCCAGTGCTCTTAACTCCAGCCCCAGAAAAGATTTTTCTAAAAGCATCACAGACTACCCATCCATTCCTGCCATCTTGGCCTGATTGTGTCCCAGATATGTTTTAGCCAAAGGTTGTCAACTGGATGGAATGACAAGTTCCCTGACATATATGGGTACCTCATGTTTGACTACCCTGCTCCCCTAACTAGACACAGGTGGGAGACAGCCTTCCTGCTCACTGTAAGGTAACCCAACCTCACCTGAAGAATAAAGGACAACAGAAATGGCAAGAGGAGCCGAGGTACGGAAAGAGAAAGGGGAAAACTATGTAATATAGTACTCATGTATGAAAATTCTCCAAAAATTACAACTTAAAAACATTCAGAAAAAATAAGGTCTATGAAATATGAACAGATTTTATCTTGCCTTCCATTAAATGATAAAGCATTTAAAAAAAAAGACTTAAATGTTATCCAGGAAGAGAAATACTTTAATTTTTGTGTGCTCAGATACTGTTTAAATTGAGCTAAATAAATATAAGTCTGGTGCTCATGAAGCAGTTGACTCAGAATTAATTTTTCTCCATCCAGGCTTAACCTGCTCTTCTCTCCATCAAGGATGTGATCTGTGAACTCAAGTGTACCTAGGGCTTTTTCTGGAAGAGCCGCCTGCAGGCTGAGTTGAAGTTGCAAAGTTAGCAGGGTACTGTGAAGTGTTGGACCGCTTGCCGTCTGTCTACACCCGCCTGTTGTCTGCACTGGCTTGCTCTCAGGAAGGAACCTTAACTCGACTCAAGATGACTGCTAAATCACCCTTGTCTGTATCCTGTCCAGCAACACGGACCTTTCTCTTCTATTAGTGAAAACAAACCTTTTGTTACTTATACCTATGGTTGACATGAAGAGCTAAGCATAAATATATGAAAAAAAACTCATGCAAGCTTTTATAGGTCATAAAAGATAATTCAGAACCCAGGCCTTGGCTACTTCTCTGTTTTGAGTGACCACTGTCCAGAGATGCACAAATAAACAGGGTCTGCGGGAAAACCACAGACATTCAGGAAACAGAAATCATCCCCGGATATGTCTGAAATTTCTTGTCTTTATTAATGTTTTCTACCATTTGATTTTAGTATGAGCATGTTCAAAATACACAAAAGTTGAAAGGCTCACACAATAAATGATATATCCCTGTAGGTTATGTTAAACACCTGCTAACTCTGCCACATAGCACTATAAATCTTTTGCTATTTGTTTTTATTTTATCCTATGTCTATGGGTGTTCTACCCACATGTACGTTTATTGGTTTGGGGCTCAAATAAGATGTTGGAGCCCCTCAAACTAGAGCTACAGTTCTAAGCTGCCATGTGGGTGCTAGTACTCAAATGCAGGCCTCTGCAAGAGCAGCCAGTGCTCTCAGTGGCTAAGGAGTCTCTCCAGCCCTTTTGCCAGACATCTCAAAGAAAGGTACAGTCACACTTGGGCCTCAGTGACATTGATAAGTACGTCTTTAAGAAAAATTGTGGGGCTGAAGAGATGAGAGGAGAAAGAGAGAAAGAGAGAGAGGAACTAGGTTTTCCCAAACAAGGGTGGGTGGGGGTGGGTGGGTGGGGGTGGGGGTGTGGGTGTGTGGGTGTGTGTGTGTTGGTTATTTTTCTGGCAGATGTAATAAAATTCCTGCCAAAGGCAACTTAAGAAAGGAGGGGTTTCCTTTTCCTCATAGTTTGGGGGTACATTCCACAGTAGGAGGAAGTTACAGCTGCCAGAGGATGAAGCCACATTGTCACACTGTGTCTCCAGTCAGGAAGCAAAGAACTGAATGCTGATTCTCCGTTAGCTTTCTCCTTTTGACTCAGTCTGGGACCCCAGCCCATGGGGCAGAGCCATCCTCATTTGGGATGAGTCTTCCTCACTTTGTTAAACCCTTCTGGAAACACCTTCCTGTGCTTCCATAGTGACTCTAGATCCTGCGTCCAGTCCTTATCCCCTTAGCTTATTTTAATCTAGAAGAGTTTTCTTTTTTTTTAAATGATGATGATCTTTAAAAGATTAAAAAAGAAAGAAAGAAAAAGAAAAGAAAAAATGTCCCAAATTCTTGACCTGCTGGTTTTTATCCCAAGGCATTCTTTAATTTGTTTTTCTAGTGTGGGTGTCTGGTTAAAAGACAGGCCTGATTAGATTCAGGTTGTCTTTGTCAAGGGTCCTGAGTAGAAGCAGAACGCACACTGGAAAAGTTTAATGGACGGAAGTTAAAAGAAAGGGCTGTTTCCAGATGTGTGCCAGGCAAAGGAAAAAACGAGGCTGAAGGCGCTCTGGGGACCATGTCCTCAGGCCAAGGACTGAGCTGATCAATAGAAACTGTGAGGACTGCAGTTTTCCAAGAGAGCGCCCCCCCACCCTCTGTTCACAATGAATCCTATATCTAAAAACAACATGGCTGTCACCTAGTCTGTGCCTAGGCAGGCTGGGGAGCTTAAAACCACAGTTCCTTCCACTCTCAGCATTTCTGCTGGAGCTCCACCCCCTCAGTTGAAACAGATCCAATCAAAAGGCAAACTGCAAAGGTTGTGGCATGATCATAGTCTATAGGGAAAGTCTCCAGCAGCCAGGGCTAGACAAAAACAGACACCACATAAGGGTCCAGAAATTACTATCTTACAAGTGCTGGAGGGAAACTTCGTTCTCCACGGTCTTAGCTCAGGAGGTCATACACAAGAAATTCTCTACAAATATTTTCAGGGCATAGTGGCACACACCTTTAATCCCAGCATTCCGAAGGCAGAAGCAGGAGGATCTCTGAGTTCGAGACCAGTCTGGTCTACAGACTGAGTTCCAGAACATCCAGGGCTACACAGAGAAACCCTGTCTTAAAAAACAAAAACAAGCCGGGCGGTGGTGGCGCACGCCTTTAATCCCAGCACTCGGGAGGCAGAGGCAGGAGGATCTCTGTGAGTTCGAGACCAGCCTGGTCTACAAGAGCTAGTTCCAGGACAGGCTCCAAAACCACAGAGAAACCCTGTCTCGAAAAAACCAAAAAAAAAAAAAAAAAAAACAAAATTTGCTGTGTTTAGTTCCACTGTGGAAGAACCCAAGCTGAACCTAACAAGTTTGCACTCTGTTGTGGAAACTCTCCCAGTTAAAGACAACATTCCCGTCGCCCAAGCATCTTCACACAATTTCTTTATTCTGAAGCCTAGGGCTTGTATTATTTCTAATTGTGAAAATACGTTCAGCGTCATATATTGCACCCTTCTCATTCGCCTTGCAATGTTTCAGCTTGCTTGTAAGGTTTCCAAATAACAGTCTGAACCGCCTGTAAGTAGATTAGTTTGTAAACAGACATCTACATGAAATCCGCCTGTAAGTAGCTTCGTTTGTAAACAGACATCTACATGAAATCCACCTGTAAGTAGATTAGTTTGTAAACAGACATCTACATGAAATCCGCCTGTAAGTAGATTCGTTTGTAGACATCTACATGAAATCCGCCTGTACGTAGATTAGTTTGTAAACAGACATCTACATGAAATCCACCTGTAAGTAGATTCGTTTGTAAACAGACATCTACATGAAATCCGCCTATAAGTAGATTCGTTTGTAAACAGACATCTACATGATCTACATTTACATGAAAAAGTGTCATTAGGTTGAAGTGTGAACGATGCTCAGTGTTTCTCAAAGAAGGTGAAGTTCCTTCTCTGTGGACTGTAAAAACAGACAAGCCACTGAAACTCTCTAAACTCGACCTGAGAGAGGCAGATGGATATGTTATTATAGGAAACCTAGAGGCCCCCTTCAGCTCAAAGAGCTTAATTGAGCTGTGTAAATTTACCAGCCCCACCTGTCTTGTGATGAAGTTAAATTGGTTTGGATCTAAACCTCATTATCTGTACATAGTGGCTTCAGTGTTGCTCGGCAGTATAGACATCTGTTGGCCTCCATTTTCTTAGCAATGCAACAAGAAAGCTGAATTGATTAATCTCTATGGTCTCCATGCACCATCATATTCCATAAATCTTTCGGAACTCTATAATGGCTCAGATATATACTTCCTATGATACTGACTGAAAGTATCATAAATATATATATGATATATAAGTATCATATATATTCATATATATCCTAAATCTTCTGGATAGAAGGTAGTTTGTTTTCTAAAGAACATGTTTAGCTTATTATATACCTTTAGATTCCCAACAGAAGTATTACAGTGTGAAGGGATTAGGAAGAACTAATAGACATACTGAAAAACCACATGGAAGCAAATCCTATCTCTGCCATTGATAAACTTCACAAACTTGGTCAATTTACCACTCTCAGCAGAATGATGTCAAAACCTGCATATCAAAGCCTGCTCACCAGTGTGTAGTGGGATTTGGAGGTGAGACCTCTGGAAGGGCATAAGTTCGTGAGACAGAGCCATCCTGAATGTGTTGGTACTGGATAAATGCAATCCCAGAGAGCTGAAAATAGCAGTCCATGACCAGAGACTGGGGAGATACCAGATCAGTGTCTGGAAATTCCTTGATCTTGGGACTTATAGCCTCCAGAAGTCTGAGGAATGAATTGTTGTTATTCATAAGTGTCCTGCTCTATGACATGCTGTTATAGCTGCTAGGAGAGACTGAAACATCTGACTTTTCCATCCAAAATGAAACAGCTGTCTGTCCCTATCTCATGTTGATGTGAATAGCCCTCACGACAATTTCTGGTATCTTATTTGGAACCGTGTGAGGAGTAAATGTTTCCTGGAAGTTCCTTACTATAGTTTTGATGAAAAGAATTGATTGACATCTGACATCCTCTGCGTAAGACTGCCCATCGAGCCAATTAAGGTTTATAATTGTTAATATTATCAATTTAAATAGATCTAGAATCACTAAGACACAAATATCAGGGCATGCCCATGAGAGACTATCTGAACTGGGGTAGCCACTGGGCATGCCCGTGAGAGACCATCTGGGCTTGGGTAACCACTGGGCATGCCCGTGAGAGACTATCTGGACTAGGGTAGCCACTGAATATGCCTGTGAGAGACTATCTGGACTGGGGTAGCCACTGAATATGCCCGTGAGAGACTATCTGGACTGGGGTAACCACTGGGCATGCCCATGAGAGATTAACTGGATTGGGGTAACCACTGGGCATGCCTGTGAGAGACTATCTGGATTAGGGTAACCACTGGGCATGCCTGTGAGAGACTATCTGGATTGGGGTAACCACTGGGCATGCCCATGAGAGATTAACTGGATTGGGGTAACCACTAAGCATGCCCGTGAGAGACCATCTGGACTGTGGTAGCCACTGAGCATGCCCGTCAGAGACCATGTGGACTAGGGTAGACACTGGGCATGCCCGTGAGAGACCATCTGGATTGGGGTAGCCACTGAGCATGCCTCTGAAGCATTTCTTCAGTTGGGTTAATTGAAGCGAGAAGACCGTCCTTGAATGTGGGTGGCGTGGGGCCATGACTGGGATCCCAGACTGGATAAACCAGGGAAGTATTGACCAGAGTATTGAAGCTCTACGTGGACACGATGTGACCAGCAGCCTCAGGTTCCTTCCTCTCCACAATGTGCTTTTCCCAGATGTGTGAGTGTAACTAAATCCCTCTTTTTCTGAGCTGCTTTCTTCAGGTTTCACCAGGGTGTTGGTCACAGCAACGGGAGAAGCAAATGCATAGCTGCTGACTGTCAGCGTTAGAAATCTACTTTGAGCCGGGTGGTGGTGGCGCACACCTTTAATCCCAGCACTCAGGAGGCAAAAGTAAGTGGATCTATGTGAGTTTGAGGCCAGCCTGGTCTACAAGAGACTCCAAAGCCAAAGAGAAACCTGACTCAGAAAACCATAAAAATAAAAGAAAAAAAATGAAATGAAATCTACTTTGACTTACGTGAAGAATCAGAACCTTCCTAGAAGACTATGAACTCACTCAGATCAGAGAAGGCTAGAGAATCAGGGCCAGGAGGGCAGAACAAAAGGAAGACGCCCTGAGGCACATGTCACAGGATAGTGTCACAGTCCATGTGGCGTTACTACTGGAGTGAGTGAACTCTCTTCGGTCTCTGTGTCACCGTGTGGGAACAGGTTCCAGGGTGGCATCTGTTTGGGTGAGTCCTATAGCGTGTCTTCAGAGAGGCTGGGCTGAGAAGGCGTCTCCAGTCATTAATAGTCCCACCAGAGTTCACCAATGAGAGACAAGCACGTCCCCAAAAGGAAAATATTCCTGTCACTGCCAAAAGATACCGAGCAGATAGAGGGCTGCCAAAAATGACAACAGGAATTTCCACTCAACACCAGTGCTTTGTTTGTTTGGAATCTAGGCAGCACTTGGGATCCAGAAGTGAATGTGGAAAACCCGAATATCACTGTGCATGCCTACAGTTCCGGCACTTGGGAGGTAGAGGCAGGAGGGCCGCCACAAAAACAAAGCCAACCAGGTCAACAGGAAAAAGGAGGGAGGAAGGGAGGGAGGGAGGGAGAGAGGGAGGGAGAGAGGGAGGGAGGGAGGGAGGGAGAGAGGGAGGGAGAGAGGGAGGGAGGGAGGGAAGGAGGGAGGGAGAGGGAGGGAGGGAGGAAGCGGGGGAGTGCTATGGGACAATGGTCTGTACCCTGTCAATTGTATTTTAATAAATGTTGATTGGCCAATAGCCAGGCAGAAAGTATAAGCAGGACCACCAGGCAGGAAGCAGAGGTGGGACAATGAGAACAAGAGAATTCTGGGAAGAGGAAAGCTCATTTTTCTGCAATCGTGACCCAGCTACAGAGCAAGCAAGACCAAGCCACGTGGCTAGCATAGACAAGAATAATGGGCTAATATAAGATATAAGAGTTAAGAAGAAGCCTGAGCTAATGGGCCAACCAGTTTATAACTAATGTAGACCTCTGTGTGATTTCTTTGGGACTCAACAACTTCAGGAGGAACTGGGCAGGACAGAAACCTCAGTCAACAGGGGAAGGAGGGAGGGAGAGAGAGAGCTTGCCAATGCCATCACTTGTGTCAGTTGCTTCCCCCAAAGAATCTTGGGTTCAGCGACACAGATACCATGTGTGTGGCAGGGGTGCCAAGGACAAGGGATTTCCACTTTACCTGCCTGCAGTCCAGTCATTCTCTATCGGCCACCGGCCTTCTCCACCCCTCTGAGCCACACTGCGTCTGCTTCCCTCCAAAGCCCAAAGCTTGTGCACCTCTGCCAGACCTGGGACTCCACTCTCACCTCCCTGTCCCCCAGATCTGACCACTCTGGGATAGCGCTGCAGCTGGCCCAGCTGCTGTCTTTTCATTGGCCACACCGGTTGCCCAAAGGAACCCCCTAAGCTGCGTGAACAGTCCCCACCCCCAGGTAAATGATGAGCAGAGCGTACTCTAGGGATCACTGCTCACACACACCAATGAGTCAGACTTAGCGTCTTCATCTTTCTCTGTCATTTGCTCTTCCTGTTCTCCTTGGTAAGCTGTTGTTACAGTTTAAAGTCACTCAGAGTCTCACAAGCATTGAATTTGCCTTTCTGTCCAGTTCACACCAGATCTGTGGGCTCCATACAGATCTCACGTTCGCTCTTGAGTGACCCAGATAATCCTGTCTGCTCTTTCTTCTTCTTATCCCCTCTTTATGAACCTGACTTGTAAGCCATCTGGTCATTCAGATCCCCCAGACTCTCCTACTTCACGAAGATCACATTACATACTAAGGGCCCAACTGCATCAACCTAACTCCCCTGTGAACCAAGTCCTGTCCAGCCTGGTTTACTGGGCCTCAGACACTTTCCCTTAAATGCTCAGTCTCCCTCAGCAATACTAGTCCATGCTCTATTGTCTTCAAGTCCCTGATATTCTCGGCCAGTGATAACCAAGTATTCGGGATGACGCGTATGAGCCAGTCCCCAGGCGTCTTGTTTCCCTCATATTCCTCAGGTTGTGCAGCCTTTGTCCCAAGGATGGAGGAGGAGTCGTGTTACTAAATTTCTCTGCTGCTGCAGCACTCGGCCTCCTCCCACCCTTCCTATGCCTCACTGCCCCGTGAACGAGGCTCTGAGGGACTCCTTATTTAAAAGTCTTTCCTGATTCAAGCAGTTCAGGGCAGACAATGCCCCAGTTACAGTTTCCTGCATTGAGTCACTATTAAACCTCCATCCTGCATGCTGAGTCATGGGATTTTTCTCTTCCTCTGTGATAAATGTCAGGCTTGTAGGTATTGTCTATCATTTCTGTGCATCCCCCCCTTACTCCTTGCTTTCTGATTGCTCTCATAGACTAAAAGTTTGGGGTTCCAGAAAGGGCTTTTAGCACACTTTGGGGTTCCAGAAAGGGCTTTTGCCAGTTTGGGGTTCCAGAAAAGGCTTTTAGCAGTTTGGGGGTTCCAGAAAGGGCTTTTATCACCGTTTAGGGGTTCCAGAAAGGGCTTTTAGCACATGCTTAGTTTGTATTCTCTTTCTCTCTTGAGCCCTAACTCTAAGAAAAGCCAAATGTGGGTCTCCATCTTATCCTCTCTCCTTGCTGCTTTTCCTGATAAGTAAAAGGATAAGCCAGAGATTGGCATCCATCTGTCTTCTTCTTGTACTTCCTTTTACAAGAACTTATAAGAATATGTTCTTTCTGAGCAGCCGAGCCTCGGTTATACATTCTTGTAAGCCTTAGTATCCACAGCAAAGGCCATGCAACTGCTACCACAGCTGCTTCTGACTCCACTCTATCCAATACTGCTTCCAACAAATGGAGTGTGTTCTCCAGTCCATCAGCCACTGGGCACAACTCCAAACCCAAACAGCAGACCACATGCATCAAGGAGACATGCCATGCCACACAGAGGAAGACAGCCACTCTGGTATTCCCACAAAGATGCTCCACCCTCAGATGACTCAACCTGGCTCACGTGGCTTGTCATCCAAATCACAGTGCACACGACTTCCACTATAGCAAAGAAGTACACAATTCCATGCCACACAGGGAAAGGCAGCCATCCCGGATAGGCCTCCGTGTGTGCTCTGCCCTCAGCTACATCAGCCTTATTTGAATGTTTATCACCCATCATAGGGGGCATGCAACTGCTCCTCACTCTTGGTTCTCTTCCTCCTCAGGCACTAATTGTGTTGTGTGGCCTTCCCTGGGGAAGCATAAACATCTGTTTAACCCAGATATGGCACTGTAGTAGGAGCTGCTGGCTGTGTTCCTGCCGCCCCAGTTCCTGGTCGCCTGGCTAGCTTATGCCCCGAAATAACAACACACAAACTGTATTCATATAAACACTGCTTGGCCCATTTCTATTAATGTATGTAGCACCTCAAGGTGCGCTTACTGGGAAGATTCTAGCCTACGTCCATCCTGGGTTGGAGCTTCATCGCATCTGCCCCAGAGAGGAGAGGTATCGAGTCTGAGCTCACTTCCTCTTCCTCCCAGCATTCTGTTCTGTTTACTCCACCCACCTATGTTCTAACCTATGAGGGCCAAGCAGTTTATTTATTATTTAACCAATGACCTTCCTCCATCATTTCCCCTTTTTCTGTTTAAACAAAAAAGGAAGGCTTTAACTTTAACATAGCAAAATTACATATAGCAAAACAGTTATCAAGTAAGAATTACAGTTACAATATTTAAATCTATTTTATCTTTATTATAACTAAGGAAAACTATAACTATAACTAACTATTCTTCAACTCCATCAAAGACTCCAGAAAGATACAATATTACCTAAGCAAACAAGAAATAAGCAACTTTCAAACTTTTTTTTTTTTGTAAAAATATATACAGCTTTAGTGGGGAAATAGACTTACAGAACCACCGTTCAGCGGAGACCAGGAAAGCAAAAGAAGTGCTGCAAGCATGCTCGCCAGATTTATTGGTAAACATTAGCCCGAGGCGAACACGCCCCCTAAGGGGCGAGGCTTATCCCTACATGGCACTAATGACACACCAAGGAAACTATCCCACCCAAGTCTAGTTCGATGACTGGGGTGGTTAAAAAGACAACGGTCCCCACAGGGAGTGGCACTTTTAGGAGGTGTGTCCTTGTTGGAGGAGGTGTCACAAGGGGTGGGCTTCGAGGTCTCATCTATGCTCAAGAAACCACCCAGAGTTACAGTCCACTTCCTGTTGCCCCCTGAACAAGACGTAACCAGCACCATGTCTGCCTGCACACACTGTGCTCCCTGCCATGGATGACAATGGACTGAACTTTTGAACTGTCAGCCACCACCTCAATTAAATATTTTTTAGAGTTGCCATGGTCATGGTGTCTTTCATAGCAATAGAAACCCTAAGAGCTTAGTTGGGATTTCTTTTATTTTTTATTTTTATTTATTTATTTGTCTTTGGTTCTTTTGAAACAAGGTCTCACTTTGTAGCCTTTACTGTCCTGGGACTTTCTCTGTAGACCAGACTTGCCTCAAACTCACAAAGATCTACTCTACACTCTTGCCCTAGTACTGGGATTAAAGGCTTGTGACACCACATCAGGCCTTATGGGAGTTTCTTATGGGAGTGGGGGATTATTCGTTAGGAGCATTGGTGATTTGGTGGTTGCTGCATCACCAAAAGTCATGCTGCATGGGTAAGAACTCACAAAGTTGCATTTTTAGAGATTCCTGACCAGCTTTCAGGCAGCTATACCAAACTCTCCTTACTCCTAGCAAATGTTTGCTGTTATTATAACCTTGGGAAGGGGTCTTGTAAGCCTTGTAACTTTCTGAGCTTCCTCATCCTCATGAGACTCCCACCAGGAGTGAGGTGGATTGAATGAAAATGTCCCCCACAGGCTCAACAGGGAGTGACATAATTGGAGATGTGATCTTGTTGAAGTAGCTGTGACCCCATTGGAGGAAGTGTGTCACAGGAATGGCCATTGAGGTTTCAGAAGCTCAAGCCAAGCCCACTGTCACTCTCTCTTCCCACTGCCTTTAGATCCTGTCCAGAACCCTATCTGCCTAAACACTACCATGCTTACCCAGGAGGAAAATGGACTAAACCTCTGAACTGTAAGCCAGCCCCAATTAAATGTTTTCCTTTATAAGAGTTGCTATGGTCATGGTGTCTCTTCACAGCAATAAAACCCTAAGACAAGGAGAGAATATTTCACTTCACAGGAAGTGACCACACTATAGCATCATGACCACAGTTCCTCTGAGAAGCCTATCACAAAGGCATAGATGAGTTCAGCACCACAAACCATGAGGAACAGATAAGCATCAGGATCTGGTTTCTAATCTAACTTTGTTATGTAGGTCACTAGGGAATATTTACCTATCTCTTTGGTGTGTATTTCTCCCTATAAAATTAAAGAGTTAACTGTGGGTGTCATTTCCCTGTCCCAACCTTTTGCTCCCAAAGAACAGACAACTGCTTCCCAAATTACCAAGTAGAAACTTAATATTACTTATAAATGTTCAGCTGATAACTTAGGCTTATTACTAGCTAACTCTTACACTTTAACCCATATTTTTTATCTAGGCTTTGCCATGTGGCTCATGGCTTTTTACCTCATTTTCTACACATTCTGTTTGCTCAGAGACTGACTGGTTCTCTTCTGTCTCCACTCTTCCTCCTCCCAGAGTCCTCTGTGTCTGGCTGTCCCACCCATACTTCCTGTTTGCCCACTAGCCTGTCAGCTTTTTATTAACCAATGAGAGTAATACATATTCACAGTGTACAGAAGAAATATTCCACAGCAAGCTACATCATATCTGCTCTCTAAATCACCTGGGCTTTTATAGTCTATAACCTCAAACAAAGTAGGAAATCCTCTGTAAGAAATAAGAATAGGAGTCCAACCCAATGGAGGGGAACACAGTTCTGTTTGAGATGCGACCATTTGGGGAAAGCAGAGACTGAAGGGGGTGAGGGAGTCACCTGTGGCTGTGTTGCCTGGGAATGCTTATAGCAAGGGGGCTGGAGAGATGGCTCAGTGGTTAAGAACATTGACTGCCTTTCCAGAGCCCTGGGGTTCAATTTCCAGCACCCACATGGCAACAAACAACTGTCTGTAACTCCGAGATCTGACATCCTCACATAGACATACAGGCAGGCAAAACACCAATGTACATAAAATAAGAATAAATATTAAAAAAAAAAAAAGCAAGGTCTTCCTTTTTACTTGATAGCCCTCGGCTCTGTCCAGCATGAAGCCGACTTCCATGCTGTGTCAAATGTTGCATCCCTGTCAAGTGAAAACGGAGTTGAACGTGTTGGGCCAGGAGCCAGATGGGAGGATGCTGACGGTCAAATGCACACAAGCAAATTTTAAAGAGGCCATCAAGTTGAATGAGTTAAAAAAAAAAAGTAAAAAAATAGAAGACCTAAGAAGTCAAGTTGTTGACCAGAAGCTGTCCTGGAATGATGTTTTAAAAACTGAGAGTAATGATGCATGAGAAGTTAGTGCAGTGGTTTAATGCAGTAGCCATCTGTAATCTATTGCATGTATCTGTGCCAGCCTGAACAAAGTCTCATGTCTGACTGTCCCTATGTCTGTCTGCCCTCAACAAAGGACTTTGCTCTACATTTATCAAATATTGCAGAAAACATGGCATGGGAAGGGGATTCTTTATGAGTTTTACAAGAGAAGAAACTTTACTGAGAGAACAGTACCGTAACAAACACATCATCAAGCCGTATCCACAGATTGCTTCCAGCGTTTACGGTGGCTGTCTGCTGCACAAGGGAAGAGGCAGCCTGCTGGCAGCTTTCCGCAAGCGATTACCACAACACACACAGATCCGTATCTCTGGGCCAAGGGCACAGAAGAACTCATAAGACTAATGATACACATTCCATTTAGGTTATAAAACTGATTGCATGGGAAATCCAAGGCAAACAAGGCTAGTTGTTATGGTCTCCTCTTTAAGGCAGGTTTAACACAGACTGACCACACAGTAGGATAACAGATTAAGTCTTAATTGATCTCAAGGTGGATTGTTAATTTGGCTGAAAGGTCCAGCAAAAGCTCACTCTTTGCAGAAGGTCATAAAAGTCGTAAAATTGTACCACTGTGTGGAATGTTTTCTTAGACTTCTGCCTTTTAAAATAACCAGTTCTAGAACCTTCTTATTGGTGCCCTGTAACTACTACCTCCTTGTCTTCCCTCCTTCCCACCACTGAACTTGTCTTCCTACTGCGCTCAACCCTCCCCAGTGAACTTTGACCTCAGAGAAAGGTCGGAAAACTCAGAGTTTTCCTAATAAAGAAACACTCTGCAGCCACTAAATTCTATCTCATCTTGATGGGGAAACATTTATACCAGATCTGGTTGGGTCAAATGCAGAGTCCTACAAAGAAACCAAGGGGTCAAGAGGAAATGATCTGGGACAAGAATGCTGTCTTCACTGTTAAGCAATCATGAAAGTAGGAGAAAGAGTTCTTTTCTTTTCTTTTTTTAATATTTGTGTGTCAGGGGGCCATTGTTGGGGGCTGCAGACCCCTGGCCCTTGACTTTCTTTGCCTGCCTCTGCTGGAATGAACAGAGTAAACAACTTGTTTTCCTGTGCCTGCAGCTGCTCTGAGCACGAAACCCTCAGGAGTTCCTGATGGCAGGGGAGTGGGTTCTGGTGGATTCTATAGCTGGAAATCCCAAGAGCTGCAGCGTGGATATCAGTTAAGGATCCCTATGTAAGCTTCCCTGGAGCACAATAAAGTTGGCGTTCTTGGTTGAAGAATGACCTGTGTCCCCGGGTCTCTGTCTCTGTGTGCGCACGTGTTTAAATCTCCAGCCCCTTTCCCAGCTTGCGAACCATCGTCCTGTAATGCAGGCTCCACAGGCTGCATGCACGGGTGTGTGCGGTATCCCCCAGAGGCCAGAAGACTGCATTAGATCTCTGGAGCTGGAGTGCAGGCATTTGTAGGCCATCCAACATGGGTTTTGGGGGGCAGAATCCTAGTCTTCTAAAAAAGCAGCAAACACCTGTAAGGACTGAGCCATCTCTCCTACAAGGTATTTTCTGAATAAACTGTTTGACTGCTTCATAGAAACATGGCCACCATTGAATAAATAATGTACAGGGTAGGTTAGGGGTAGGTAGGTTCAAGAAATAAATCTTCAACATAGAGAGCTTGTTGAAATTCTAGGTGGCCTAGGAAAGGAGTACTAGAAGGCAGGAATGAAGAGCTGGACACCAAAAAGTCAGAGGGACCCTCGTCTTTGTCACCACCACCCGGAAAAAGTAGGGTGGCCTCTGAAGCGGTGGACAAAGGACTGTGTCTAACTGAGAAAACTCAGTCACCCGCAAGGACTTGAATACAGCAATGAAATGAAGTTGACCAAGTGTAAGAAGAAGGGTGGAGGGAGGCCTGGGGCAGACATCACACACCGCCCTGCCCTGCCCTGCCCCGCCCTGCCCCGCCCTGCCCCGCCCTGCCCCGCCCTGTCTGGGAAAAGCAGCTGCTACGCAGCCCTAACAGCTGTTGCCTTTCCCAACACTCTCAGATCCTCTTACTCTTTCAAGAGTGGCCGTAGGCTGAGGAGAACTGTCCCGAACGTGGATGGCTGCTGCAGGCTTCAGGCTCGCTTTGATTTTCACTCTTTCATTGGCCTTCAGGTTCTAGAATTTTAACAGCAAGCACGCCGTTGCTTCTCCAATCAGGAAACAGCACTGGTGCCATGTGTTAAATATTTCAAGGTGAATTAACTGAACAAGGCATTAAAATAAGGATCAAACAGCATATGTTCCAGGAATTGTGTCTGGGTAGACATTAATTTGTGCTAAGACTTTTACATTTTCCAGTTTGAGTTCTGCCTGCGTTCTAACTAAAGTGTATGCAAAGCCTCCATTTGCCCAGTCCTGGTCACTATCAAGGTCTTGTTCTAACATCAGGATTGGTGACAGATTGCTCCAGAATATTATCATTTCTGCTTAATTGTTTAGGCCAGAATTTATTGGATGGTTGACTAAGGAACAAGGAGAGGCGACAACATTTCTAAGCACTCTAGATAGGTGCTGAGCACAAAGTAAACACAAAATAGGTGCATTTTAGTTGGCGTTTCTATTGCTGTGAAGAGACACCATTACCATGGCAACTCTTATGAAGGACAACATTTAACTGGCGCTGGCTTACAGTTCAGAGGTTTGGTGCACTATCAAGGTGCTGGATCCACAGGCAGCAGGAAGAGAGAGTGAGCCACTGGGCCTGACTTGAGCTTCTGAAGCCTCAAAGCCCACCCCTGTCCCCCAGTGTCACTCTTCCTCAACAAGGCCACACCTCCAATGATGCCACTTCCAATAAGTCTATGAGGGCCATTTTCATTCAGGCCACCACAGGATGTTACCTAGGTATTATTGTTTTGGTTTTTGGGTTTTTTGTCGTTGTTGTTGTTTTACGTACATTGGTGTTTTGCCTGCATGTATGTCTGTGAGGATGTTGGATTTCCTGAAACTGAAGCTACAGAGAGTTGTGAGTTGCCATGTGGTTGCTGGGAATTGAACAATGGTCTTCTGGAAGAGCAGGCAGTGCTCTTAACGATTGAGTCATCTCTCCCACCCCCCAGCTACCATCATTAATGGGACCTTTGTTAACATCCTCATTGTTACTACTCAGGAAACAGCACTGAGGAAAGATCATACCTTACTAAAGAAGGAGAGAGAGTATAGGAGTAGAGAAAAGAAATAGAAGGGGCCAGAGAGATGGCTCGGTGGTAATAAGCATTTGTTGTTCTTCCAGGGGACCTGGGTTCAATGAACTACATGGTGTTCATAAACATCTATAATTCGATTCCAAGCGATTCAATGCCCTTTTCTGACTACAAAGGCACCAAGAATAAAAATAAAAAATAAATATATAAAGGGGAGTCTGTAAGGAGTTGGGGAGGGAAAAACATGATCAAAATACATTAAAAATCTGAAATAAAAAGAAATGGAGAAGGGTATAAAAATTCAGAAAGATGTGCTTTTGAATTTTCTGCTTTTAAGTTGGGGGACAAGAAGAAAGAATATGGCAAGTGTTCGGAGTCAGGGTGGAAGCCAAGGAGACAGCACGGGGTGGAGGAAAAGCAAGTGACAACCCATGGGGTCGTGGATGAGTTGAGTGGATGGCATCAGCACCTTTCTGATGAAAGAGAATGGAGCACAACACAAATCTGAAGTTTTTGTTTGTTTGATTTTTGAGACAGGGTTTCTCTGTACCTTTGGAGCCTGTCCTGGAACTAGCTCTAAAGACCAGGCTGGCCTCAAACTCACAGAGATTCACCTGTCTCTGCCTCCCAAGTGCTGGGATTAAAGGTGTGTGCTACCATCACCCAGGAAATCCCCAATTTTGAGGGCAAGTATTGTTTATTGAAAGTTTGTTTTCCGTTTCTATCGGTGTATGCGTGGGTGGCAGTTACGGTGTCAACACTATTTGGAAGCTACCTCACTATACCAACACAAAGCCCTGGCCTTTCCCTGAGTTTTGTCTGCGTTCAGGTGATCATCCTGGAAGAACCTCAGGTAACAGAACTTTTTTAGAGGGTTGTAGCAGGGAGAAGGTCACTCAACTGGAATATTCTAGATTTGAGCTTGTTTATTCTCAGGGAAAACTGTTCACTACTAAGAACTCGTAGGTACTGAGCCCTTACAGTGTGCCAGGCACTGAGATAAAGAGTCCCCATCGATCCTTCCAGCAGCTCCAGGAGGGGAAGAAACATCAACAATACAACAAAACCCTAGACCAACAAACCTAGATCTAGAAGCCCCAGAAAACACAGGTGGCTCTTTTTCTCTCCTTTCTTCCTCCTTCCTCTGTTGGAAATATTATTTTAAGGTGTGTTACTTTTGTTTATATTGCATTTGTTTAATTCTGTGAAGCTGTGGTACTTTGCCTGTCTAGACACCTAACAATAGCAAGGCAGGAGAAAGGACAGGCGGGGCTGGTAGACAGAGAGACTGTATAGAAGGGGAGGACTGGGAGAAGGGGAGGAGGAGTAGCCTGAGAAGAAGGACATCAGGCACCAGCCATCTAGCTACACTGCAATCTATAGAGTAAGATTTGAAGAGAATGGGAAAGCTCAGATGCCGAAGGGTAGACAGAACAGTATAAGTTAACTAACAGCTGGCCGGCAACAAGCCAAGCTAAGGCCAGGCTGTTATAACTAAGAATAAGCCTCCATGAGTAATTCATTTGGGAGCTGGGTGGCGGGCCCACCAAAAGAGTCCAAAGAGCTTAACATCATACTACAACATTTCACTCTCTTTCTCAGTCTCTCTCTCTTCCCTTTCCCTTTCTTCCCTGACCCTCATTTCCTATGTCGGGAAACAAAAGAAAGAACATTCAAGTAAAATGAAAAAAGAAGAAAGGAAAAGAAAACCATGGAAACAGACGGGATCAAGAGGAAGAGGGAAGACGCCAAGAAACAGGAAAGGAAGGGAGTGTTGACCTTGGTGGACATCTAAATGGCCTGTAGTACACGGTCATCCCAAATGTGGAACCTTCAGGAAACCTGTTTGAAGAAGTCTGTTTGGGGAACAATGAGAAAGGCAGAGGAGTACGGTGTGCCAACACAAATGCAAGCTTCCTCTTTCTGTTCAAGGTCAGCCTTGGTGACTCAGGACACAGCTTGATCCAAGGGAATGGCGCCAGCTTCAGAGGACTGCTCCTGAGGCGCCCCTCGCCAGGGCAGGGGGCAGCCTGAAGTCGCAGATTCTCCCTCTCAGAGGAGCCCCTGGATCCAAGGCGAGACCGTGATAGAGACTAGAAGATCTCACCAAACATCAGCAGTTTTGAGCTGTGAACCTTTTTGGCTTCCAGGAATCTGTTGCATGGATGTAACTTCAGCCCAGTAAAGTTTCTGCTGTGACAGAAAATGTGGGAAGGTCTGCAGCCTGTCCTCTGCCCAACATTGCTGCCCAACACAACTGAGATTTATCACAGGGAACGTGAGAGAGAGATTCCATCTCCAGGGCTCCGGTCATGACACTTCATTGTCTAAAGAGAACACAAGCCATGTGCTATTATGCACACAAACTCCAGGCCAGAAAATGGCCCCACTCTGGCTCGAGTCACAGGGGCTAACATGACTAGAGGGATGTAAATGTAGCTAACCTACCTGGCGGTCATCTCTCAGTAATTCCAAGGGAGAACTCAGGCTGATGAACAGCTCTGTGGGGTGGATGTCAGTATCTCAATATACTTACATTTCCTGTTTTGAGGAGGGCCTGCTCTCTTGCCCTTCCTACCCACCCTTCTTCCCTCTTGGAGCTAAGAAGACACCATAGAAAGATGCCTGCTTGTATTTACTATGACATCACTAAAATCTGTTGTCAGCAGGGAAAACCAGTTGCTATCGCTGTTACATGTTGGCCCAGAAACTCACATTTTAATGACTCCCCTTTGCTTCATGTACTCTGAAGAGGGCCCAGATTCTACCTGTGTCAATGACACTCAGTGTAGGATCTCTCAATGCCTTGGGCCATATGAAAGAAGCAAAGAAAATCTCAGACAGAAATACACCACACTTGGATTCCTGACTCAGCCTTGGGGAACTCCCCAAAGAGTCTCAATATATAAGAAAGGGAAGAGCAGAAGAAAATATTCTCAAATAAAATTTTAATATCCTCTAATTAAATCCCTTTTAGTGCTTTGTTGAGATAAATGAGTTTCCTTATGAAATGAAAAATCAAGTGACTCCCAAATCTCTCTTACCAGCTTTCTGGGGTCTACCTTTAAGTTGCTGAGTAAAATGTGGCCTCTCTTGATATCCCCCAAGGTCCACCTCTCTCCTGACCCCTCCTTTTGCCACTCTATCCCCTCTGGCAGTTCCTCTTTCTATGCAGACTCAAGGTCAGCCTTCTCATTTGCTCCTTCTGCCTGACCACAGGCTGACTCGGTTCCATGGCACCCCTGCACATGTAGAGAGAGCTGGCATGCAAATCTCCTGCCAGGGCTTGTCACCAACCTTCCAGCCCCTATGTGCAGGAAGGCTGACCATTCAGCTGCCACCTTCTGCTGGGACAGTGGCCACACATCCCTGTGGCTCCAGCTTCACAATGAATAGAGTCCACTCCCATTCTTGGGAAGTCTCAGATAGTCATTGCCCTGAGTATTCTCCTATTTCCTGGCCCCACTTTTTTCTCTGAAACACCAGCCTTCCTGGAACACTACCCACCCCTGCCGTCATTAAGTGTCCTGTTCCTCCATTCTCAGAAGCCAGAGGCTGTGGCATCTTACTGACTCCTCATAATCATAACCATCTAAATGAGAAACCGGACACAGTTGACTGCCACCAGCTCTGTGGTCTCCTCCACTTCAGTCCCTGTACCTCAGTGGCATAGTTTATAAAAGGATGGGCATGTGACAGGGTTGTTGGAAAGAACAAATGAAACAGCGAGGGAGACAGCACTGCACTTGACACAATAATTCTGATTATTCTGGTCACATATCCATTCAACACATTTATTGATCACTTTCTATGCCCGGTACTGTTCTAGGTCTTGGAGATACATCATGAGAAAACAAAATAAAATATCTGCGTTCCTAAGGCTTACAAGCTGGAGGGAACAACAGACAGTGAGCAAATAGGTCATGTGTTGGTTGGACCATGGAGTAAAGGTCAGGCAGGATGAGGGCAAGAGGGAGTGCTAACATGGAGAGAGGCTGTTGGGGTTTTTCAAGATGTTTGAGGAAGAGGGCATTAATAAGACGACATTTGAACAAAGAGACAAAAAAGATTAAGGAATTACCTAGCCAGAGTTTTACAGGAGGAATAGGCATAAGGGCATTCCAGAGATAAGTCTGACCCATCTGAGCCACAGCCTTATGGAATGGCAAGGACAGGTGGGTGTGCAGTCAGAAAGGAAGCCATCAGTCTTTGGGTTCCAATTGTATAGGTCTTATGGATCCAGCAACGAGCAGCTTGTGGCCAGAGGGGTTAAGAGCTGTCAGTAGGCTATGCCTGTATGAACCAAGAAGTGACCTCATTGAAATAATGATAGTAGTAAAGCCTAGAAGTCAAGAGAAGAATGCCAAATCCAGGAATGGGTGGTGTTAGCCTGGACCAGGATAGACACCTTTTACTTGAAGGTTCTCACTGACTTTCTATGGCATTACCCCATGAAAGCCAGAGTCCTGATCTTGGATTCCATCACCTAACCCCTTCCTTGTTAGACCATGCAAATCTCTCCCTCTCACGTTCAACCGTCAATACCCGGCAGTTGTTTCCCCATCCCAGCTCCACTCCAATCACTGGGACCTTCCACTGAATCCTACACTCAATACTCTTTCCTACCATAAGCCAATCCCTTCCAGGTTTCCTCAAATTCAGCAGCAACTGGAATTCTTAACTACGAAGGGATATCCCTTTCAATGTGGCCACTCAAAATTAATGGTATGACTCTTTTAAGTGGATCTTACCACTAGGTTTCCATGACAACAGTTAACATCAAGCACATGCTCAAAAACTTACAAAATACTATTTTTTTAAATTCTCTTTAATCCTTACAATACTCCAAAGAAGTAAACAGGATTATTAATCCCAATTGCACAAATGCAGAAACTAAGGCACAAAAAAGGTTATCAATAGTACAAAGTTAGTAAGGCAAATGGAGGGTAGGGGCTAGTGTTGGAATCCTGAAAATCTAGCTCCAGAGTCAGTCTTATCTGTCTTCCCATTCTCCATCATCCTGGCTTCCCATTCTCCATCATTCTGCCTTCCCAATCTCCATTATTCTGTCTTTCCATTCTCCATCATTCTGTCTTCCCATTCTCCATCATTCTGCCTTCACAATCTCCATCATTCTGGCTTCCTATTCTCCGTGATTCTGGCTTCCCATTCTCCATCATTCTGCCTTCCCATTCTCCATCATTCTGCCTTCCCAATCTCCATCATTCTGGCTTCCCATGCCTTTCTGCGGATTACATGAACTATAATTCATGAGCACTATAAAACTTTTCTACCCTTTGCTTCAGCCTTTTTCTCCTTCTTCTCTCCTCCCTCTGCCTTTCCAAGTCCCTCCCAACTCCCAATATGTCAATGGACTTCCTGTTCCTCCAGGAAGTTTCTCTGGGTAAGACTGACCACTGCTCCTCAGTTATTTGAAACTACTACAAATCGCCATGTGCCTTGTCTTCTTCTTCTCCTTCCTCCTCCTCCTCCTCCTCCTCCTCATCCTCTTCTTCTTCTTCTTCTTCTTCTTCTTCTTCTTCTTCTTCTTCTTCTTCTTCTTCTTCTTCTTCTTCTTCTTCTTCTTCTTCTCCATGAATCTTCTCAAGTACACTACAGACTGTTTATGTGAAGCAACCATAATTTACATTGTTTTGTATATCCCCACAGTATGTGTAGCAATCGTGGGCAATTCAGTTCACCATATATTTCAGAAAAAGCCTATGGTGAGCTAGATTCTGTGCTGGTCCTGGAAAACACAGCTAAGATGGCCCTCAGATTGATTTGTAGACTATGTGTATACCCAGGGAATTGCTTCCTGAAAAGGATCATCCATTTCATCCCTTATACAATCCTTTATTACAAAACTTGACAAAATCCCCATGGACTTCCAGTTTATGCTGTCATCTGTCTCAGGGTAATGGTGGTAATGGAGAAAGTACTCAGTGTGCAGAGGCGAAAGGGAATACAGAATTCTGTTGTAGAAAAACAACCAGATGAAACACAGAACAATCAAAGAAATTGATTACTTCACTCTTGGAGGGTCTTCCTCAGCCCTGCTATCGCATGATCCATCATGGCTTCCACAAATTGGTACCGTCAGCCTCTAATCATCTACTTCCTACCTAGTGTCCCAGGTCCAGCACCCCTGCATACTAACTACATTTTCCATATTCTAATGCCAACTATCCATCAAGAGAATATAACATCTGTCATACAGAATTCTATCCTTAATTCAATTAGCTATGTCTGAGGACTATGGGAAAAATGTCCCAAATCATATCAAAGGGACAAAGTGTAACATGAGGGCATGCTTTGTTGGGGGTTTCTGTCCTCCCATCAGGTCCCACAGCCAGCAAGCCCCAAAGAAATCACACAGAGAGGCCTATATTAGGTTATAAACTGATTGGTCCATTAGCTCAGGCTTTGTATTAGCTCTTATAACTTATGTTAACCCATTATTCTTATCTATGTTAGCCACATGGCTTGGTACCTTTTTCAGCAGGGTAGGTCACATCTTGCTTCTTTAGTGATTTGGGCAGGACTGGGAAAGAGCTTCCTTCTTCCCAGAATACTCCTGTTCTTATAGCCCCACCTCTACTTCCTGTCTGGTTTTCCCACCTATACTTCATGCCTGGCTACCAGCCAATGAGCGTTTATTTAAAACGTAATTGACAGAATACAGACAATTCTCTTGCACCAACAAAGGGATGCAGGAATCACTCTAAATGGGATGGTAGCTTTAAGAGAAGATATTGTGGGATGAGTGGCCTGATAGTTGCTCTAGCATACAGGCACACCTCAGATTTTCATATCACATTTAATAGATTCATGGAATTTTAAAAATAAAGGAATCTAGGGATCCTTTGATGCAATCTCCATGTGTCAGCCCTATGAGACTAAAATCCCTTAGCAGGTTCAAGCGACACAAAGAGAGTGTCATGTAGTCTTGATTCTTAACTTTTGCCAATAATTACCAACAGGTAAGATCCTTGTTGACATGCAGGTACCCAAAGATAGTCCACATATAATACCCACATAACAAAGTGGGCTTGTTTTTCCTTTTTAGTGTTATTCCTAAGAACTTTTCACATGTATATCTTGCTTGTTTTCACAATCATCATGAGACTTGTTCAATTGTGATAAACTGACTCCTAAAGAAGTTGAGATAAGTCGGGCGGTGGTGGCACACACCTTTAATCCCAGCACTCAGGAGGCAGGGGCAAGTGGATATCAGTGAGTTCGAGGCCTGCTTGGCATACAAAGTGAGTTCCAAGACAGTCAGAACTGTTACACAGAGAATCCCTGAGGGGGAGGGTGATGAGAAGAAAAAGTTGAGTCAAACCCAAGCCTTATTTATATCAGTATTGAGCACAGCCAGCACTCCATCTGATTCCAAACACTTGCTTGTTCTGCTATGTGTTGCAAGGAGGGCCTGCTTGTTTGTCCCGGCTGTCCTGCTAGCTTAGCCCCAAAATAACCACACAGAAACTGTATTAAATAAATTACTGCTTGGCCCATTAGCTCTAGTTTCTTATTGGCTAATTCTTACATCTTAATTTAACCCATTTCTATGAATCTGTGTATTGCCATGTGGCAGTGGCTTACCAGGTAAAATTCCCAGCGTCTAGCAGATCCATGGGGTATCTCCAACTCTGCTTTCTTCCTCCCAGAATTCAGTTCTGTCTTCTCTGCCTGCCTAAGTTCTGCCCTATCAGGCCAAGCCAGTTTCTTTATTCATTAACCAACACAAGCAACACACAGAGGGGACTCCCACATCAGCTATGCCATGTTTCTTACACTCTCCAGGAAATTAGACAAATGTCAACATATACTGTGTGGGTCTTTAATTTTCTGTATGTTTTTAAACATTTACTTAATTTGTGTGTATGTGTAGACATGGGTGTCCAAGTACCATGATATGCATACAGAGTTAAGAGGCAACTTGCTGGTGTTACTTCTCTCCTTCCACCTGTGGGTTCAATGAATTGAACTCAAGTAGTTAGGCTTAGCAAAGAGTGCCTTTACCCCCTGAGCCATCATACTGGCTCATATTATAATAGGTTGACACCTTGAGAATCTAGCTGAGAAGATTTTGACCATCCTGGATCTGCTCAATTCTCAGAGGTGGCAAAGATTCAAGGAGGAAAGGAATCAATGTAGAGCCATCCTCCTCTGTGTGGCCAGACTTGAATCACACCCACCCCACAATCCCTTGGCCACAGTCATCTCTTCTAGCTCCCTTCCCTTGTCATTCCGAGTACCAGACATGGAAACAACACCTATAATACAAAGCCTGCCACTCCTGAATGGTTCACTCTGTACTATCTTGCCTTTTCCAGGGAAACCTGCGATCCACTATGCTATCCCTTCATTCCCTCCCCCACCCTGCCATCTACCCCATCTGGTGCTTTCCCACATGGCCCTCCCTCCAGGACCTCTGAAGACAACAAGCCATTTTCCTGAACTTTTGTGTCACCTCTGTAGGTCACACAGATTAACCAAACACATAAGAAAAATGAAAAAGTGAAATTTATGCTCTGGCAACGTTGAAGCATGCATGGGCAGCCCACACATGGCGGTTCTGTTGGACTTGTCCATATTGGGTTTCATGGTCTAAGTTGATGATGACTGGCCAGATCTCTTTCTCATGAAGGCACCAGATCTCATTACAGATGGTTGTGAGCTACCATGTGGTTGCTGGGAGTTGAACTTAGGACCTTTGGAAGAGCAGGCAGTGCTCTTAACCACTGAGCATCTCTCCAGATCAATACCTAAGAGGTAGAACACAAACCTTGAGGGTCCTTGAGCAATGCTCAAGGGATCAGCATGTGCATTGGAGGATGGTGTGTTCAAGCCAGGAAGTCAGTCTCCCTTAAGCCCCTGGAAGCATGGCTAAGACTGTCATCCTTCTGCATTCAAGTCTCTAATACAACAGAAGGAATGACAGTGACATTTTTCAATGTCCAGATCAACTGAAATGGACAGCTGGTCCTCATCCCTGAGACTGCTCTGCGGCAGCAATTTATCCACCTTATGAAAGGTTTTGCTGGTACTTTTTTGGAAAGGTTTTTATTTTTTTTAATGTGTATAGGTGTTTTGCCTGCATAGGTCTGTGCATCACATGTGTGTGTGCCTGTGGAGGCCAGAAGAGGGCACTGGATTCCCCTAGAACTTGGCTTACAGTCAGTTTTGAGTGCTGGGAAATGAACCCTGGTCCTCTGGAAGATCAGTCAGTGATCTTGATCACCGAGTTATCTTTCCAGCCCCTGATACCAACACTGTCCTAATCAGCTATTTTGGACTGAATATTGAAATAGGAGAGGTGTTTAGAATTCTGGGGTAGTGCTTCATTGTTCTCCGAACTTCAAATGCTTCTGAGCATGATTCTGAGTTTCTTGAAGCAAAAAGAAACAACTCACAAATGTCTAAATCCTAAACTGCTTCTAAAATATGCCACTTCTAGGAACTCTGCAGGAAGCAATTCGTTAAAACACGTCTATGTGTGCCCTATTGACTGTTGTTTCTTGGCCTGTGGCTGTGATTCATTAGCCTTGAAAGCACAATACTGGACTCAAAATCAATTGCATGCCCTGGTTTTAAGAAATACTGATACGGTCTCTCAACAACATAAGAAGGAAAGAGTGACCAATACACTCTATTTACCCAGGTCTCCAAGGGTCCCTGAAATATGGGAATTTCCCCTTTAAAACTGGAAGATCCTTAGCAAACTGTGGCATGCTGGTGATCCAAACCTAGGCACCTTTTTGGGCCTGTGAAAATAGTGGTTTTTATTTTTACTAACAGGTACTAATTTCATATATGTATGAACAGTGTCTGGTGTGGTATATACACATGCACACAGCATGCACTGATCAAATCCATTTTTTTTTGATCAAATCCATTTTTAAAAGCAAATATTTTCTTAGCCTTTAAGAGGTGTTCTAGAACCAAACACTGCTGCAAGGCAAGATGATAATCACCCTTTAATGTCTTTAAACAGCATATTTTTGTGGCCTTGTAGAAAACCCAATGTATAAATCCGTGACAATGAATAAATAGATTAGTGATTCTTAGGGCTTCCCAATGCAAATGAAATACATCAAGCAAATGAAAAGCAAACCTGACACAGGCGACAATGATTCATTTCAATATGTAAAGCCCTGGCAGGGACTTCTACATAAAGGCAAGCCTTCAGCATCCGCCCAGGAAAAGCTGGGCCAGACTTCACTCTTCCAAGGATGGGGGTGGGGGTGGGGCTTCATCCCCATTTTCCTTATTCAAGGCCCTTCCTCTGGCTCTGCCCTGTAGTATTGGAATGAGCAACCCCAATAATGTGCACATTAATTAGACCTTCAATAGAGGTGGAAGGGAAGGAGCCTGGCGAGAGCCCAAATTGCTTTAATTCTTCCCAGGAAAGATGAAGAGTTAAGACTTTACCAAATCTAGACAAAAAAAAAAAAAAAAAAAAGAAAGAAAGAAAGAAAGAAAGAAAGAAAGAAAGAAGAAAACTCTAATCCTTCAAGACTCAAACTCCATAGATCTAATTGATTGACATCAATTATTTGTAATCTCACAGCACTGAATAATTTATTTTAAAATGACAGATGTTGAAAACATAGAGCTACACTAATCTGTGTCAAGCAGAGAGTATTTTCATGACTATCGTGAATATCATGCCAAGTCTGAGTTTTTGGTTTTGCTTTACACAATCTTTTGAATACCTTGTTTTAGTATTTAAGATAAATTTAGGAAAAGGGTAATTTTGAGCCAATGGCTGAGACTGGATTATAAATCTTCACCCCATGAATACAGGCCATCACACTAAGCACTGAGCAGGAAGTGGACAAATGGGACTAGCTGGTTCACGGTTTCTGGACCACGGCTAGGTTAGTGGATAATGGCGTCTAGTCCCTATCCGCCAGGACTCCAGTATCTGCCTTGGGGAATGAGAAGCCCGGTAGTGTCCGTGCCCCAGCCCACAGCTGGGACCTTTCTGTGCCCTTTGCATTGTGCTTGCTGTGGGGCACAGTTTCCAGTCCACATTTCTGTCCATTCTGATCTCACCCTCTACACTTCTGCCACAATAGTGGGACAGAATACCATGGCAGGGACCAAAGCTGCTTGCCTCCTGAGCCCAAGAAGCAAAAAGAGCTAAAGAAAGAGGCGGGCAGTCTCTGCAGGGGCACACCACAGAATGTATAACTTGCTCTAGGCCCTGTCTCTTTTTGGTGGTGGTGGTGGGGGCGGCTGAGACAGGGTTTGTCTGTGTAACAGCTCTGGCTGTCCTGGAACTCACCGCATAGACCAGGGTGGTCTTGAACTCACAGAGATCTTCCTGCCTCCCGAGTGCTGGAACTAAAGGCATGTGCCATCACTGCCCAGTGGCCCCGGCTCTTAAAGGTCCCAACAACAACAACAACCCTACCACTACTCCAGTAGCACCACTGTCTGGGAGTCAAGCCTTTAACATGAGCACCTCTGAGGACTATTTAAGATCCAAACTATAAAAAGTGAGGAAAAGTAACTCTAAATACAAAATAAATAGAAGAAATAATTTCTGTGATAAGGAGTCATAGGAATCTACTCTCATTTTTCACATTATAGCTCCTTGAAACCATTTATAATACCTATGAAATCTCAATTTAAGCTTCCATTAAAACAAGAAAGTTGAAAGGTTTTCTCAATGTGGTCTTTGTTACCAATTCATTTTAAAAATGCATGTGTCTTCATGGAGAATGAATTAACATAATATTCTAATTTCCCCACCAAAACAACCTATATTACCCACCTTAGGCTATTAAAGTATTACATTTTTATTTGTTTTATCAACATACTTAGAGTCCTATAAATAATTTATAACTTCAAAATACAAGACTTTACCAACAGCCTGACATTTTCATCCTCACCACTAACAAACACTCTTTTTCTTTCTAGAAAGTTTAATTTGTTCTTTCTAGCTCCTAGAACAAATAAGCCACAAGCCACAAAACATTTCTTTCAGTGTGGGACAGATTATAATGGAGCTGAATGTTTTCTGGTTTGCGGCATCGCCTTCGTAGGGTACACGTTTGTGATGAAGTTTGTGATGAAGTTGGACTAGACAGGCTCACTATGCTGCCACTAGTGTGAACTGAAGAAATAGAGTTAGGTACAGTCTGCAACACTTGCTGGTGCCAGTAAAGGACTAACTGGGCATGGTGGCACATGCCTGGCATCTGCACACCGGGAAGCAGAAGCAGGAAAATCAGGAGTTCGATGTCAGCCTCAGCTACAGAGCAAGTTTGAGGCCTGGGCTACGTGTTTATTCTTGACTGTAGTGTGTGTGTGTGTGTGTGTGTGTGTGTGTGTGTGTGTGTGTATGTGTGTGTGTGTTTGATTTAATCTCATGCTATTTTTCCTCATTGTGGCACTAAGAGCAATAGGTAATATCTCACACACACACACACACACACACACTGAAGCCTAGTTATGAAGTCAACTATGCCATCTAAATGTATGATGGACACTCTTGAACACTCACACACACACAGGCTTGCTTAATGATGCATTTCACATAAATCACCCCCAGTGTTCCTTCATGGCTGTAGAGGGATAAGGGAGAAATCTCTGTTTGGACTCCATCAGTGCAACCATTGCCTGCAAACAGGAGAAAGGACAACAAAGCTGTATTAAGGACATAACATGGTCCTGTCAACTTCCTCTGATAGGAGAGTTTTAGGATGGCTGTCCATCTTCTCATCCCTGCAGCCCCCAAATCTCCATACAATCCTTTAATTCCCTGTAGAATGGCTACTGCTCCTCAGCACTTTCCTGTGAACTATCTCCTCCAGAAAAGCTTAATCTGCAAATAGAAAACCAAAGTTACCCTTACAAATGTGTCAGAGATTGATGACAACACGGATATTACCATTTTAGTAAGGTTCGAAAGAATTGAGACTAAGAATAGGTCTCAGCCTCGTGACTGACAGGAAGAGGACATATCTGACTGGCCCCAGAGCTCCTGTTAACTGCTGTCTTCTGGTCCAGAAACCAGTGGCGCTGGGTGCTGGAAGCTGAGGAGAGCTTGCCTTACACATTGTCTCCCAACAATAGAAAGTGGAATTTTTTGCAACATTACTACCAGGGAAATTAGGTTCCCTTTGGGGTTCTTAGTCTCATTAATAAAAGACTTTAAAAGCAGACTCAGAAGGAAGGTCAAAGACCTTTTTATTAGCCTTTGGAAAAAAAAAACTGTGGGCTGGAAAGTGAGCAAGCTGTAAATCTTGGTAGCTGCCAGGAGGAGAGAGATGAAGAAGAAAAAGGACCCAACTTTTGACTTAGGGTTTAAGAAAATCAGGGTGTTAAGCAACAGAGACCGGTCGCACAGTGGAAGGAGGGCTTTGGAGGACAAGTGTGAAAGTCCAGAGTCAGGGAACGCATGCTTAGACAAGGAAAGCACACATTAGGCTCCTGGGAAAAGACAGAGAAACAGAAGGGAAATTATGCTTTTTGAATTTAGAACTCATAGACCAAGCAGAGCCTGTGGGGAAGATCTCCAAACTAGTTCCCTGAGAGAAGGGCCTCTGGGAGGCAGAAGTACATTGTCTCATGAAGGGGATAATTATTCCTCCCATCCCTGGAACACTTCCTCAGGTCTATCCAGATTTCCCAAGGTGTGGTCTTCTGGATGATAGGCCCAGCTGAATTAACTCTTAAGGGAAGAGATGTATGTATGTAATGATGTCATCTTACAGAATGGCTTGTCCCCTCCATTCAGGGCCAAAGGTTTTGTTCTTGCTGTGTTTTTTTTTCTTTCATTCAGGCTTAAGTGGTTATGGGAGATGGCATCTGTGATGTTTTCCTTCTTAGTGTCACCAGGGAGTTGAAAGCCAAAGTCTTCCATGAGGCAGAGGTTCATCCTCGATGGCTTCTAAGGCCCTGGCAATATGTTATGGGGTGACATCTGCTCAATTAAATAACAACAATAACAGCTGCACAGGCAGAGGTCAGTTCGGATTGTCTTGTTCAGTAGCTTTTGATTTACTGAAACATCCTTCATCTATGGCATCAAGATTTAGATTTTTACATATACTAACCCTTGTCTCTCCCTCCAAGTCAGATGGAAAATATTGATGGGTAGCCTCTTGACTATTAAGCATAAACCAATCTTTTCAGGACTGGGTTCAAATGTCATTTTGTTCTGAGTGCTTCCCGTGTTATTATTAATAAAAACACTAAGAGCGATTATGTCTATTGGCCACTTGCCACACACCAGGTGTTCTCTGCTTTTGTCTGCTCAGGCTCCCGACAGCCTCTAGAGCAGTTATTATTGTCCTTTTTCCTGTATCAGGAAGAACAACCAAGATCACACACAGACGCTCCTCTGAAGACGCTTGCCTCTTTTCTGGAAGTTTCCAAAGGGAATTAATAAGGTTTTAGGACAATAAAGTAGAAAAGATGCTGTGTGCCCTGGCTACTTTCCAGGACACACAAAGGGACAGGAGAAAAAAAAGCAACTTTGGAAATGTCTGTGTTTCCTATGGGCTATTTGTGCGTCTGGAGGTGTGTCAAGGATGACACAAGCAGCTGCAGAATGTGAGGCCTATAATCAATGCGACGGGGCTCAGCAGAAGCAGTTAACCAAGGAAAAGCTTAGATTCAGGCTTGCTCTTTCCAAAGCAAGCAACAATAGAGCATCGAACTGATTGCCAGCCGTGAGTTGAAAGTGTGATGTCAGAACCAACCTCCCAAGCAGATACAGCCTTACCCCAGACTAACTCCTAAGCACGTGTGTTTATTGGGTGGTATTATTAGCTTTGCTTTCACAGATAAACCAAGGTTTCAGTCAGAGGAGGGCTGGGGGCGGGTTAACTATGGTTCTCTGTTCCTCCCTCCCACTCTCTCTCTCTCTCTCCTCCACCCTGCCTGAAAACTATCCTGATAATAGCCCTAACTACCACTTAGAGACTCACTAGGTCCAAACAGTCTTCCACACACCTCGTCTAACTTTGTGGGTTGAGTTTTACCAGCAGCCCCCAGGACTTCCGAGATGAATCCTGTTAAATTACCCATACCTGTCTTGAACTCACGATCCTCCTGCCTGCTACCCCCTCCTTACCTCCCTTGCATTTGTGTTACCACACCTGGTTGGTACCTAGCTATCTTAAACTGAAAGATGGCTCAAGCTAAGAGAAAGGGAAGGAGAGAGAGAGAGAGAGAGAGAGAGAGAGAGAGAGAGAGAGAGAATGACAAACTCCAAATCATACCACTAAGGAGGATCAGAGCCATAACTGAATCTAGGTTTTCTGAGTTTTCCAATTTAGGAGCCCAAAGAAAAACTCATCAATAACAAAGCACTGTATGGTTGTTCTTTGCTCTGTACCATTGTTGGACATTTCGTATTAAAATTAATAATAATTTGAGGGATAGGTGATGGCTCAGTTGGTAAAGTGCTTGCTGTATAAACATAAGGGCACCCAAATTTGATTCCCAGCATTCATGAAGAAGCCATCTATGGCAGCGTGCACCTGTACTTGGTGTGTGGAGGCAGAGAAAGGGGGATCCCTAGAGCTTGCTCGCCTATCAATCTAGCCAAGTCAGCAAGCTTCAGGCTCAATGACCTTTATTCTGGTTTCATTCTGTTGCTATGATAAGACACCCTGCAGGGGAGGCAGAGGATTTCTTTGGCTAACACTTCCGGGTCATAGTCCATCATTGGGAAACACAAGCAGGAAACTGAGGCAGGCCTGCTTGGTATTCCACACGTTCACCCCTAACCAGGGAAAGCATTCACAGCCAATGAAGTGCGTTCAAACCATGGGTGGGCTCTGTTGACTGGCTCAGGCATGGTTTATGCTTTGCTTCTGTCTTAGTTGGGGTTTCTATTGCCGTGAAGAGACACCATGGCCAGGACAACTCTTCAGTTCAGAAGTTTAGTTCCTTTAGTCATGGCGGGAAGCAAGGCAGCGTGCAGGCAGACATGGTGCCAGAGGAGCTGAGAGCCACTACATCTTGACTCACAGGTGTCGCTTGAGCATAGAAGACTCAAAGTCCCCTCCACAGTGACACACTTCCTCCAACAAGGCACCACTCCCTTTGGGGGCCATTTCCTTTCAAACCACCACAGCAAGCTTTCTTCTACATCCCAGAACCATTTACCCAGGGAATGGTGCCACCCACAATGGTCTTGAGCCCTCCTATAACAATGAACAATCAAGATAACCACCTTCCCCCAGTAGATATAACACAGGCCAATCTGATCCAGGCAATTCCTAAATCAAGGCTCTGCTCTCAAATGACTTTAGGTTGTGTCAAGTTAAAGTTAACCAGGGTAATAAATAAATTTAAAAAAAAAATTTTAAAAAGTTCACCAGGATACCCTGTCTCAAAAAATAAGGTGTATAGCAACTGAGGAAGACATCTGATTCTGGCCTCTATGTTCATATGCGTACATGTATGTGTGCATTCAAACATGTATGCACACACATGCACACAAGACATAGTAACAACTTATTGTATTCTAACGGTGTTCTACTTTAATCCCATCTCCTACCAACAAAAACATATCTCTCTGCTAGAACTCTCCTTCAGCCTTCATCTTACAGCTTATTCGTCATCATCATTATGTATATATGCAGAGAGTGAGTACGTGCCACCCCACCGTGCAGATATGAAGGTCACAGACAACTCTCTGAACTCAGCTTTCTCCTTCCACCTTTCGTGGGTTCTGGAAGGCTTGGCCAGCCATCGCTGTGTCCACTGAAGCCATGTTGCCAGCCCTGCAGCTCAGTGTTCATCCAAAGCATCACTGTCCATCAGACCCCACTTTCCCCGGATGAGCATAGCGCATTTGAAGTGCTCAACATGATGTAAGAGCTACATCTTCCCACCGGTCCTGTTTGTGTCTGGGATGGCGTTTCCCTGGTTATGAACTTCTGAGGGAAATGGTTTTTGTAGAGCACACAGTCTCTGGTGGAGAGGTGGCCGTCACCCTACCACCATAGAAGCTCATTCACGACAGAAAGTCCTCACTTGAAGTAAAAAGGAAGAGAATGGTTTTAAATTACTGCAACCCTATTTAGGTCAAGGTCTACTCAGAGTCTGTCATCTGCTATGGGGGGGGGGGTGAGGGGGTATTAGAGGAAAAGAAGGAAGGTAATATTCAAGAGTAAAATTTCAATAAATGTTTGTCCACACACTTGCTTTGTGAGAGAGAGAATAGCTGGGAGCCCTAGAGAGAAATAGAGAACCCTGCTTGTGGGAACAAGAGCCCTGCTGGACAAATACTGGATGGAAGGCATGTGTGTGTGTGTGTGTGTGTGAGTGTGTGTGTGTGTGTGTGTGTGTGTGTGTGTGTGTGTGTGTTCAGAAAGCAGTCATTGTGGAGAGGAGGAAGGAGGTAAAGACACAGAATGGACCTTTCTCTTATACTGGCACTTGAAGTCCGGGAAGAAGCAGAGAAGGTAAAGGATATAAACACTCAGGGGACAGAGCCCTGAGACTAGAGAGTGAGTAGCCACAGATAGAGACAGAGCTCTGTGGATGGTGACCTGACATCTGGCTTACCTCAGTCTCCTCCAACTTCTGGCCAGTATGTCATCAACATTGTTACTACACCACCCTCCTCACTCTCAAGGGTATCTGTTTCTGGGGCCGACGAAACGCTCAGCCACTTAAAGCTCTCACTACACAAACCTGACGACTTGTGCTCAATCCCCGCATCTCATGATGGAAGGAGACAAGTCCCAAAAGTTGTCTAACTTCCTCACGTTTGCTGTGGTTTGTGCATGCTCATATTTACACACACACAGAAACACACACACACACACACACAAGAGTGGGGCGCAGGAGGTAAAATTAAAAACTCCAAGTATCTTATTCTGGATAGTCAATTACATGACCATGAACATTTCTTGCTAATTTTAGGCTCACCATGATAACTACTGAAAATATCACCCCTGACAGCAACACAGACTAGAATTAGAAGCATATACATATGAATGCTACAAGCCAGAGAGGTTGTAAACGACAGTTCATGGACCAAAAAAGATACTGCTTTTTTTCTCATCTGGCCCAGACAGGACATTGTTTTAACCCTGAAACAACAGTTACTATAATAGAATTCTGGGTTTCCGCCTTTATTTTATAAATGGTGAAATCTCAAGCACGGGTCTTACATGTTCCACCATGCTGATGATGAATGGGGCTCAGCAGTAGCTAGCGGTATTGGGTCTCATCTCTACCACAGTGGGCAGCCTCCAGCATAGTCACCCAGGGCCTTTGCTGCAGAGTATCCACATCCATCACTGTATCGTAGGTTTGTCCCACAGAATGACAGCGTCACTCCGAAGCTGAGATCACAGAGACACTTGGCTCTGGTTATCCTCGCTCACTTGATCTGCACTGTAGAGTCTACCGGAAGTCAGCTGACATCTTGTAGAAAGAGACCTCCATGGGGAGGAACCAAAGCGTCCAGCCAACAGCCATGTGAGCTTTCTGCAGTGAAGCATCTAGCTTCAGTCCCTCACTCAGATGACAGAAGCCCCACTAGCACCCTGGATGCCACTTTACTAAGGCTCTGAGCCAGAACAGTGCCACCAAACTAGCCTCGCCCTTAGAAACACTGTGACTACAAGTACCATTGTTTTCAGCCACTGAGTTCAGGAAAGGGCTGCTTGTTCCACAGCAATAGCTAACTAATATATGAACACAGTTGTCCACAGTGATAGCTAACTAATGTATGAACACAATTGTCCACAGTGATAGCTAACTAATATATGAACACAGTTGTCCACAGTGATAGCTAACTAATATATGAACACAGTTGTCCACAGTGATTGCTAACTAATATATGAACACAGTTGTCCACAGTGATAGCTAACTAATATATGAACACAGTTGTCCACAGTGATAGCTAACTAATATATGAACACAGTTGTCCACAGTGATAGCTAACTAATATATGAACACAGTTGCCCACAACGATAGCTAACTAATATATGAACACAGTTGTCCACAGCGATAGCTAACTAATGTATGAACACAATTGTCCACAGCGATAGCTAACTAATATATGAACACAGTTGTTCACAGTGATAGCTAACTAATGTATGAACACAGTTGTCCACAGCGATAGCTAACTAATATACGAACACAGTTGTCCACAGTGATAGCTAACTAATGTATGAACACAATTGTCCACAGCGATAGCTAACTAATATATGAACACAGTTGTTCACAGTGATAGCTAACTAATGTATGAACACAGTTGTCCACAGCGATAGCTAACTAATATATGAACACAGTTGTCCACAGTGATAGCTAACTAATATATGAACACAATTGGTTTATTTAAATTTTTTGAGATTTTAATATAGTTGCATCATTTATGACTCTTTTTCTTTTAATTGTTGTTGTATGTGTGTTTGTGTGTCTAAATACAATCTGCTCAGTCTGCATAATATTAATGTGTGTTTTCAGGACAGACACATGGCTTTGGGTAACCCACTCTCAGAATTCCTCAGGTGCCTACTTTCATGTCCTGTGTATATGTATGTGTGCGGGGCAGGGGGGTGTTGCCTGCTGAATGTTGTTGAGGGTTCTAAACAAGGAAGGTAGAAGTGAGCTCGGGACTGGTTCTTGACACATGATGTTGACATTTATGAGAAGGTGAGACTGGTTCGTTTTAACTCAAAACATGAAGCAATCTAGAGCAGTCGTTCTCAGCCTGTGGGTCTCTACCCCTTCGGGGAATCAAACAGCCCTATCACAGAGGTCGCCTAAGATCATGGGGAAACACAGATATTTATATCACAATTCATAATAGTATCAAAACTACAGTTATGAAGCAAAAACAAAAATAATTTTATGGTTAGGGTCAGCACAATATGAGGAACTCTATTAAAGGGTTGCAGTGTTAGGAAGGTTGAGAACCACTGATCTCAAATCTCAATAAGGGATTGTCTAGTTCAAGTTGGCTTATGAGTAGGTCTGTGGAGGGTTGATTTGGTTGCATTAATTGATGCAGGGAAACCTGGCCCACTGTGGGCAGCACCATTCCCTGGGTTTGAGAAAGTTAGCTAAGCAACACACATCCTCACATCTATTTTCTCTGCTCTTGACTGTGTATGCAACATGATTGGCTGCTTCTAATCCTTCCCCCTCGTCTTCCTGCCCTGATCAACAGTGACCTGGAGCAGTGAGTGACAATATCCCTACCTTCCCTCAGTGACCTGTGTTGGTGTGTCTGACGGGAGTAATCAGAAACAGGACTTGGACAGAACAGAAAGAGATGTTCAGGTTCAAGACCAAGCTTCCCGGCACAGACACGGCGGGGGGCCCAAGACCGGCACGCAGATGCAGCGGAACCTGAGACCAGAACGCAGACGTGGAGGAGCCCAAGACTGGAGTGCAGACGGGGCGGAAGCGGGATGGTCCAAGCATGAAACAGTGAAGCCCATACTGAGAGCAGATCGCCCCACTACGATTAAATCAAGTAGGTTTTTTGGGGGCTGGCCTGCAGAGTGGTAGGCCTTTTATTGGCGAGGTCCCTTGGTAAACGGGGAGCCTGGTCCTGTCCCTGAAAACCCTCCTGAGTGGGGAGAGTATTCTTGGCCTGCGGCGGGACCCAGGAAACCGAGCGGGGGCATTCCCTGACCCCCTTGACTCGCCGGTCAGTCTGTGAGGACTGCTCCCCTCTGCTGGGGCTGCTCCTCCTCTGCTGCAACCTCTCTCTCCCTGGCCCATCCCAGCTTGCGTCCAGGAGCTTCCTTCCTTCTGCCTCCCTTCCATGGGGCTGCAGGATCACCCAGTTTAGCCTGTTTGGGCACTGGGTCGGGAGCTCGGGGCACAGGGCAGCGGGAGTTTCTTGGTTTTGGTGGCTAGCCTGCAGAGTGGTAGGCCTTTTGTTGGCAAGGTCCCTGGCGAACAGGGAGCCTGGTCCTGTTCCTGAAGACCCTTCTGAGTGGTGAGAGGGATTTTGGCCCACAGCGGGAGCCAGGAAAAGAAGCGAGGGCATTTTGTTAGCGGGGCCCCTGGCCAGCAGGGAACCCTGATCCTGTTTTAAGAGACCCATTAGATAGCATCGATAGGAGGAGATGGGTAGGCGCCAAGGCAAGAATTCACCCAACAATCTGAAAAACAACATGAAAAAACCAGAACCCAATGTTCTTACAACAGAAGGACTTGAACACCCTAACACAGAACAAGTGGAAAAAATTGACTTTATGAAAGCAATAGAGTCCCTTAAACAACATGTAAAAAATGTTATATGAGAAGTATAACAAAAAGTTTGAAGAAATGAGTAAATTCGTAAATGATACCCTGGGAAACCAAGAAAAAACAATCAAACAGGTAATGGAAACAGTTCAAGAATTGAACTGAAAAGGAAGCAAGGAAGAAAACACAAACTGAGGACCAGCTGGATATGGAAAATCTAGGTCAATGAGCAGAGTCTACAGAAACAAGCATAATCAATAGAATACAAGAGATAGAAGAATCTCAGATTCTGAGGACACCTTAGAGAAAATAAACGCACTGATCAAAGAAAACAGCAAAGCCAACAAATTCTCATCACAAAACATTCAGGAAATATGGGACACAAAAAAAGACCAAACCTAAGAATAATAGGGATAGAAGAAGGAGAAGAGTCACAGCTCAAAGGCCCAGAAAATATTTTTAACAAAATTATGGAAGAAAACTTTCCCAACATAAAGAAAGATATTCCTTTGAATATTCAAGAAGAATATTCAAGAAGAACACCAAATAGACTGGATAAAAAATAACAACATCCCCTTGCCATATAATAATCAAAACACAAAATATACAGATTAAAGAAAGAATATTAAGAGCTGCAAAGGAAAAAGGGCAAGTTACTTATAAAGGTAAACCTATCAGACTTACAGCTGACTTCTCTATGGAAACCATGAAAGCCAGAAGGTCCTGGATAGAGGTACTGCAGAAACTAAGAGACCATGGATGCAAGCCCAAACTACTATACCCAGCCAAGCTATCATTCACTATCAATGGAGAAAACAAGACATTCCAGGATAAAAACAAATTTAAACAATACGTAACCACAAATCCAGCCCTACAGAAAGTAATAGAAGGAAAATCACAACCCAAGGAATCCAACATTGCCAACACTACCTACAATAACTCAGGCATCTAGCGACCTTTCACCAGCATAACTCAAAGAAGGGAGACACACAAACTCTACTACCAAAAACAATAAGAATAACTGGAGTAAACAACCACTGGTCATTAATATCACTTAATATTAATGGTCTAAATTCACCTATAAAAAGGCACAGGCTAAGAGATTGGATACGAAAACAGGATCCAACATTCTGCTGTTTACAAGAAACACATCTCAACCACAAATACAGGCATCTACTCAGAGTAAAGGGTTGGGAAAAGGTTTTTCAAGCAAATGGTCCTAAGAAAAAAGAAGGTGTGGCCATACTAATTTCTAACAAAACTGACTTCGAACTAAAATCAATCAGAAGAGATTGAGATGGACACTTTATACTCATAACAGGAACAATTCATCAGGATGAAGTCTCAATCTTGAATATCTACGCCCCTAATATAAAAGCACCCACTTATGTAAAAGAAATATTACTAGAACTCAAGGCAGACATCAAACCACACACACTAGTAGTAGGAGACTTCAACACACCTCTCTCACCAATGGACAGGTCAATCAGACAGAAACCTAATAGAGAATTAACAGAATTATTGGAGGTAGTGAAGCAAATGGACTTAACAGACATCTATAGAACACTCCACCCAAATAGGAAAGAATATACCTTCTTCTTCGCAGCTCATGGAACCTTCCCCAAAATTGACCACAAACTCGGTAACAAAGGAAACCTCCACAGATACAAAAAAATATCAGTGTCCACCTGTGTCTTATCAGATCACCATGGATTAAAATTAGAAGGCAACAACAATGCTACCCCCCAAAAGCCGACAAACTCATGGAAACTGAACAGTCAACTACTGAACCACACTTGGGTCAAGGAAGAAATTAAGAAAGAAATTAAAGTCTTCCTTGAATTTAATGAAAACAAAGAGACAACATACTCAAACCTATGGGACACGATGAAAGCAGTGCTAAGAGGAAAGTTCATAGCACTAAGTGCCCACTTAAAGAAAATGGAGAAAGCATACATTGGGGACTTAACAGCACACCTGAAAGCTCTAGAAAAAAAAAGAAGCAGACGTGCCCAGGAGGAGTAGAAGACTGGAAATAATCAAACTGAGGGCTGAAATCAACAAAATAGAAACACAGAAAACAGTCCAAAGAATCAATGAAACAAAAAGTTGGTTCTTGGAGAAAATCAACAAGATCGACAAACCCCTATCCAAACTAATTAAACGACAGAGAGAGAACATGCAAATAAATAAGATCAGAAATGAAAAGGGGGACATAACCACAGACACAGAGGAAATTCAGAGAATCATTAGATCTTACTACAAAAGCCTGTATGCCACAAAACTGGAAAATGCAAAAGAAACAGACGTTTTTTTAGATAAGTACCATATGCCAAAGTTAAACCAAGACCAGGTGAACGATCTAACTAGACCTGTTAGTCACAAAGAATTAGAAACTGTTATCAAAAATCTCCTTTCCAAAAAAATCCCAGGACCAGATGGTTTCAATGCAGAATTCTACCAGAACTTCCAAGAAGACCTAACACCTATACTCCTTAATGTATCTCATAATATAGAAATAGAAGAGTCATTGCCAAATTCCTTTTATGAAGCTACAGTTACCCTGATACCAAAACCACACAAAGACCCAACCAAGAAAGAGAATTACAGGCCTATCTCACTCATGAACATCGACACAAAAATTCTCAATAAAATACTGGCAAACCGAATCTAAGAACACATTAGAAAAATTATCCATTATGATCAAGTAGGCTTCATCCCAGAGATGCAGGGCTGGTTCAACATATGCAAATCTATCAATGTAATCCACCATATAAATAAACTGAAAGAAAAAAAAACATATGATCATTTCATTAGATGCTGAAAAAGCATTCGACAAAATTCAACACCCCTTTATGATAAAGGTCTTGGAGAGATTAGGGATACGAGGGTCATACCTAAATGTAATAAAAGCTATTTACAGCAAGCCAACAGCTAACATTAAATTAAAAGGAGAAAAACTCAAAGCCATCCCACTAAAATCAAGAACACGACAAGGATGTCCACTCTCTCCGTACCTCTTCAATATAGTGCTTGAAGTTCTAGCAATAGCAATAAGACAACATAAGGGGATCAAGGGGATTCGTATTGGAAAGGAAGAAGTTAAGCTTTCGTTATTTGCAGATGATATGATAGTATACATAAGCGACCCCAAAAACTCTACCAAAGAACTCCTACAGCTGATAAACACCTTTAGTAATGTGGCAGGATACAAGATCAACTCCAAAAAATCAGTTGCCTTCCTATACACTAAGGATAAGGAAGCAGAGAGGGAAATCAGAGAAGCATCACCTTTCACGATAGCCACAAATAGCATAAAATATCTTGGGGTAACTCTGACCAAGGAAGTGAAAGATCTATTTGACAAGAACTTTAAGTCTTTGAAGAAAGAAATTGAAGAGGACACCAGAAAATGGAAGGATCTCCCTTGCTCTTGGATTGGGAGGATCAACATAGTAAAAATGGCAATTCTACCAAAAGCAATCTAAAGATTCAATGCAATCCCCATCAAAATCCCATCAAAATTCTTCACAGATCTGGAGAAGACAATAATCAACTTTATATGGAAAAACAAAAAAACCAGGATAGCCAAGACAATCTTATACAATAAAGAATCGATCGACTAAAGACATTACCATCCCTGACTTCAAACTCTATTACAGAGCTACATTATTGAAAACAGCTTGGTATTGGCATAAAAAAGTCGACCAATGGAATCAAATAGAAGACCCGGACTTTAACGCACAAACCTATGAACACCTGATTTTCGATAAAGGAGTATACAATGGAAAAAAGAGAGCATCTTCAACAAATTGTGCTGGCATAACTGGATGTCAATCTGTAGAAGAATGAAAATAGATCCATATCTATCACCATGCACAAAACTCAAGTCCAAATGGATTAAAGACCTCAATATCAGTCCGAACACACTGAACCTGATAGAAGAAAAAGTGGGAAGTACTCTACAACACATGGGCACAGGAGACCACTTCCTACGTATAACCCCAGCAGCACAGACATTAAGGGCAACATTGAATAAATGGGACCTCCTGAAACTGAGAAGCTTCTGTAAAGCAAAGGACACTGTCACTAAGACATAAAGGCAATCCACTGACTGGGAGAAGATCTTCACCAACCCCACAACTGACAAAGGTCTGATCTCCAAAATATATAAAGAACTCAAGAAACTAGACTGTAGAAAACTAATTAACCCAATTATAAAATGGGGCACTGAGCTGAACAGAGAATTCTCAACAGAAGAAGTTCAAACGGCCAAAAGACACTTAAGGTCATGTTCAACTTCCTTAGCGATCAGGGAAATGCAAACCAAGACAACTTTAAGATACCATCTTACACCTGTCAGAATGGCTAAAATAAAAAACACCAATGATAGCCTTTGCTGGAGAGGTTGTGGAGTAAGGGGTACACTCATCCATTGCTGGTGGGAATGCAAACTTGTGCAACCACTTTGGAAAGCAGTGTGGCGGTTTCTCAGGAAATTTGGGATCAACCTACCCCTGGACCCAGCAATACCACTCTTGGGAATATACCCAAGAGATGCCCTATCATACAACAAAAGTATATGCTCAACTATGTTCATAGCAGCATTGTTTGTAATAGCCAGAACCTGGAAACAACCTAGATGCCCTTCAATGGAAGAATGGATGAAGAAAGTATGGAATATATACATATTAGAGTACTACTCAGCAGTAAAAAACAATGACTTCTTGAATTTTGCATGCAAATGGACGGAAATAGAAAACACTATCCTGAGTGAGGTAAGCCAGACCCAAAAAGAGGAACATGGGATGTACTCAGTCATATTTGGTTTCTAGCCATAAATAAAGGACATTGAGCCTATAATTTGTGATCCTAGAGAAACTAAATAAGAAGGTGAACCCAAAGAAAAACATATAGGCATCCTCCTGAATATTAACCTTTATCAGGCGATGAAAGGAGACAGAGGCAGAGACCCACATTGGAGCACCAGACAGAAATCTCAAGGTCCAAATCAGGAGCAGAAGGAGAGAGAGCACGAGCAAGGAACTCAGAACCGAGAGGGGTGCACTCACACACTGACATAATGGGGATGTTCTATCGGGAACTCACCAAAGCCAGCTGGCCTGGGTCTGAAAAAGCATGGGATAAAACCAGACTCGCTGAACATAGCAGGCAATGAGGACTACTGAGAACTCAAGAACAATGGCACTGGGTTTTGATCCTACTGCACGTACTGGCTTGATGGGAGCCAAGGCAGTTTGAATGCTCACCTTACTAGACCTGGATGGAGGTGGGTGGTCCTTGGACTTCCCACTGGGCAGGGAACCCTGACTGCTCTTCGGGCTGACGAGGGAGGGGGACTTGATTGGGGGAGGGGGAGGGAAATGGGAGGCAGTGGCGGGGAGGAGGCAGAAATCTTTAATAATTAAAAAAAAAAAAAAAAAAAGACCAAGCTTCCCAAGAAGCTGGTGAGTAGATAGCAATCCCGCATGTCTAAGGGAGAAAGCTGTTTACTTTGGGTGAGACCACGGAGGCCAAATTCTCAGAGCACCCCGAAACAGTGTAGAAATGTGGCAACTATTTGCCGTTTCATGTTTCCCTTATCTGGAAAATATGACTGGTGATATTTTTAGCTGAAAAGTCTCTGAATCTCCATCTAACAAGGTCTTAAATAGTTTCTCTTTCTCCCATGACTGAAAAGATGTAGCTGCTGGACCAGGTCAGCAGTTCAAAGACACCCTCGGGATCTCAAGTTCCTTTTACCTTCCGACTTTAACTTCCTAAGCATGTTAGTTCATTGTCTTGCGTTTCCAAGACAGTTGTTAGAGCTCCAGCGCTCACATTTGTATCTATAGGAACAGAAAGAAATGAAAGCAAGTTGAGTTTGTTTTGTTTCCATTTTTAATTTTTGTATATGTACATGTGTCTATGTGCATAGGTTTCCGTGGAGCTGCAGGTGCAGACAGTTGTGAGCGAGTAACGGACAATCAAACTCAGGTCCTTTGCAAGTGCAAACACACTCTTAACCTCTGAGCCATTTCTCCAGCCCCCAGTTATGAGTTTTAAACTGTTTCATTTTATCAAGAAAAATCAAAAGTATCTGCTTGTGATAGAAGCCATATTAGCAGTAATAAAGGAGGGAAAAGTATTAGTATCTTGACACCAAATAAAAATTGAGTTCTTAGCCAGATGGTGGTGGATCTCTGAGTTGGAGGCCAGCCTGGTCTACAGAGGGAGTTCCAGGACATCCAGGGTTGTTACACAGAGAAACTCAAGCCAGAGCTGGAGAAACACTGAGTGTATACTTGCTTCGATTGTCTGAGGCTGGCGGAGGCCTGCAGCTGGTGAGTGAGTGCCCATAGCTGTTGGAGCTGCAGTAATCCAGGCTCAGAAGCTCCATCACGAACAAGGCAGAGGAATACGTTAAGACCCAGTTAAGCTAATGGGCCTGAAAGAAGATGAAACTATTGCTTTAATAAAAAGCCAGGACTTGGCAGTGCTATTTTCCTTACCTTTATTTCTCCTCACAAAAGAGTGTTTCCCTCACTACCTGTTCTTAAAAATTAGCTTTAAATTGTGCCCCTCGGCACTTTCAAAGTCTCTCCATGAGAATATAAACTTCTTTTTAAGTTTGCTCCACGAGGACTCCACCCACAGCAATTGTCATCCCAACGAGCACCTGAGGCCTCCACCGACTTTGCTCTTCCAGACATCTCTGCTTTAGATACAGCTCAGTAGCATGAAGAAGCAATACCGCCTACTGTGGTGATAAAACGTCACAGGCCGGGATGTTTCCATAACTCAGGCGCAACACAGAACCCTAAAACTTTGAAATGCGTTATTGAACAGTCTCAAGGCTGTAGGTTAGAGAATTAAATAATTGATGGGCAGTCACCTACTTCCCTAGTCAAAGACAACAGTCCAGGGGCCAGGACACAAAAAAAAAGCTGACGCTGTCTTAAGACGGGAGAGACAAGTTGTGGTTGACAGTGGTTTTAAAGAAAAGGGAGGTTCTAGGTACCTGTTCAAAAGAATTCAAAACAGGGCCTCGGAGAGAGAGAGTTTCACCCCCCACATTTGTAGTAGCAGTACTTATGACAATTGTAAAAGCTACCAAAGAACGAATGACTCGGCAAATGTGCCCTAGGCACCCAATGGAATAGTATTCCGACTTCAAAGGAAGGAAATGCTAACACACGTTACAACATGGATGGACCTTGAGGACATCGGACTAAATGAAGCAGAGAAACAGCAAATAGAGTTAAGAGTCCACCTAAGTGAGGTTCTAGAGTAGTCGGGTGTCTAGAGACAGACGCATGCTGGTGACTGCCAGGGCTGGGCACTAGTGTTGGGTGGGAACTGAGTTTCAGTGGGTAGTAACAACGGTTGGCAGCAGTGGAAACACATTCCCAACTCGGAAGTGTGCACTAAAATATGTGCCTGCGTGTGCTCACACACACACACACACACACACATGTTCAAAACCCCCATTTCCACTATCCATCAAGTCCTTGAAAGTTCGGTCATGGGGAAAAGATGGGAACAAAATGGAAGAGCCTTCTAGGCTCTTCCTAGAAACATCTTTTTGCCACTTTGTGGTGTTTTGTTGTGTTGTTCTGTGGTTTTGCTTTGTTTGCTTAAATATACTCGGCATTTCTGATCGGTGGAAAGAGAACACACCCCGCCAGAGTGGTCTGAGCTTCTCTCAAGGCCCCACCACACCCCAGGTCAAGACCACGACCCCGTGCCGTCTGCTCTGCTCAAAGGCCTGAAATGCCACCACCCTTACTTTTTCACACCCAGCATTTACGGTAACTCGGGTCAGCTGTTACACGCTGACCTGGAATGGTGTGACTCTGTGGCTGCCTCGGGCTCCTGGGGCCTCAGATAAACTGGAGCAGTCAGCAGCTTCTGGGGCATCCGGGAGCAGAGCTCAGGACAGCCTAACTCTTGATTCCGATTGGCTCTCTTACATTTCTGTTGTGGTTTCTTGGAGAAAACAGGGGTCTCTCATTGAAACGGTTGGGAAATGACTGAATTTTAATGGAATCTAATTGGCCCCCGAGGTTATCTCAAAGGAGCAGTGGTCATAAAAGTTAATTAAGTTGGATTCATTTGCATATTCAAGACCATTCCCCCCCCCACACACACACACACTTTGAAAGGCAGAGAAACAGAAACTGTGGCTCATGCTGGCGGGGTTAGGACACACAGCGGTGTCCAGGTGGCTCGGTTGGTACTCGGGGAATTAGAACAGACTATTATTTTAATCCTCCTGCCTCGAGACCTTGCATTCTGTGCTGGTGTCAAACGAGAGGCAACTGCTTCACATTGCTCTTCTCACTTTGAGATGTGGAACAAGCCCTTTACAGAAAAGGGTTTGCCATGCTAAGCCACCAAAGCAGTTTTCTAGACAAATGGTGACTTCAGAACCTTCCAGCCACAGGGCTGGCCAACAGCAAGCGCATTTGTGAGCTTGCTCGAATGCTTATTGGCAACAGGAGTGCAACTTCATTTATTATGGGTCAGAGGAAGAGAACAATCGGACCCTAAGAGGATGTCTTGTCTGCCCCGCTGCCTGGTGTAAGCCTAAAATAACCGGCTCAAATGAAACTCTGGCCTCTTTTCCGTAGCCCCTGGGGAAACTTTTCCACAACCACCCCCTATTACCTGACCTATTTTTAACAAACCTTAATATCATACCAAAAGCGTCCCCTGAGTCAAACCTCTATTCCCACTGCTGCTGACTGACCATCGGTTCTCACAAGCAAACACAGAGAACATGGGGAGTCAGCACCCCCAGCCCCAGCTCACCTGCATGTTTCTTCTGAATACCTGCCAGCCTGGGTCAGTAGATGGCAACTGACGTCTGCCCTACTTCCGCCAGCCACTTCTGCTTTTTAACTCAAGTAAAGACTTAGTATCCCCACTCTCGTCTTGTAAGACAGCAGGATTTTTAATGATGCCAAGTTCTTGAGGAATAGCAGAGTTTACAGGTGACTCCAAACGGGAGACCTAAGAAGCACGCTACAACAGGCTGGCCCACCCAAGGCTGGGAGCACCAGAAACGCTTTCTGAATAAAGTGACATTGCACGGGGAAACCTCAAGAGATGACCAGGGATTTTCAAGGCAGGGGAGGGGATGAAGACAGCAGGATCCCTAGCGTGAGGGCAGGTGGAGCTGGTTTGAGGGTTCGCAATGCAGTTCAGACCACAGGCAGAGGCCGCGGTGATCAAGTTCTGGAGTCATCAGGTACCAGTCCCTGACAGTACCTGCTCCCTCTTGCCCAAAGCCTCGGTCCTGTCGGACTGAGGACCTGAGCACCTGAACTGGAGCATCTGGAGTCCCATCTCAGCATCCAGGGAGCCTGGACTGTTCCAGAGACCCAAGTGATCAGTGTGACAAAGGGCAATGGGTACCACATGGCTTAGGGAGTCACACTTTCAGGGTCTCCAAACTCTGGCCTGTCGAGTGAGAATCAGCGGCAGTGGTCCCTTGTAGCCCTTAAGTGGGTCCCGTTATTCCTGAACTGGCCTACACTGGGGAGGGGAGGCAGTTATCAAACAGCTGGTAGGCCTCTCTCCCCTTTCTTTCTCTTGACTGTGGTAAAGCATACATGCACAGTAGAATACTTACCATTTTTGACTCTTAAGGCACACGGTTCGATAACAGTTCACAACCTATGCAGTTATCTGTTGTGAAGATCTTCCTTCCATCTCACTTTTAAATGAGTCTGAGCAAGTGCTGCAGACATTTGCAAACCAAGAACCTGACCATAATAACTCTAAAATAAAGTTAATATGCAAAATTTTATATTTTTTGAATGGCACACATACATAAGTAAGTTTTAATCATATCCCCTGTTTGGGTTGAAGTTCCAACCCAAGCCCCCTCCCCTAGGAGTTTACTCAGCCCAGACCCCACCTCCGAGAAAGCCTGCCGAATGATGACCTCTCCCAGGAAATGCTCAAGACCACTCCCACAGCATATTTAAACTGCGCCCCAGAGAACAAACACGTGGTTTCCAGGTCTTCTTTCCCTGTCTCCTCTCTGGGGGGCTGGAGAACCACCTGGGAGTGTTGGCATCCATTAAACCTGTTTTTTTTTTCTAATTCAGTTTGATTTGATCTTATTTGGATTATTGCATCAGCAGAGAGGCTTATTGAGACACAAAAATTTCTCACCCCCCCCCCCAACTTTCTCACTACAGTTTTCCAAACCCCACAACTGCCTTTCAACTTTGTCTTTTCTATTTTTAATAAAAAAAGTCAAGTTGGGAGCGTAGGCCCCAGACCCTCACATCTATCCCAGCCCCCAGGCCTGGTCTGGACTCCAAATCCCAGCAGGCCAAGTCAGGACCACTCCCCAGGGTATTTAAATGAGACCCCAAAAGAGGAACACTTGGTCCCTTTTCCTTCCTCCCTGTGGTCGCGGGGCTTCCTGGATCCCCCTCGGGGCCACCCAAGAGAGCAGAACTCCCATTCAACCTGGATATTTCTTAATTTGGCTTATTTTGATTTGGCTTGATTGGGAATTTTGCATCGGCAAGGAGCTCGCATTAGAAAATATTCCTAACAACACCCTTGTCCCATTACTGCTGCCCATAGACACATGGAGGTGGTCATCGTGACTTTTTTGTGTACCTTAAAAGACCAGTTATGACTCTAACAGCAACTGACACTTATGTCACCTGGTCAATGAAATGGAGGGGCACAGGTATCCAGTAAGGGACAGTCCACCCTGTCCCTCTGCTTCTACAAAAAGTTCCCAAGATCACAAGGCCAAATACCCCAAATTTACCCCACCCCATCTACCGTACGAAGCCAGCTGCCTTGTTCATCATCTCACAGGAAGGCAATGCCATCCTCGTTTCTCCCACAGATAGACAGTAGAATCCGACGTCCAACTCAAGTTAGCTTGGCTTTCAAATTTAGTTCCATCCCTACCCAAAAACAACTACCAGCAACCAACGGGTCCGTCGTGAAGGGATGACGACTGTTGCGTTCTGACTGCTCTGGTCACGTGCTTGCCTCTTCCCTCTTCTACCAGTCACTTCCTGTCTCCCTTGCCCACAGAACTGATGGCATCCACTGCCCCATTTTCCCAGGGTGCCACGTGGCTCCATTAATTAATTAAGAACTAATTCTGAGAGCACCGGGAGCGGAGCAGTCAGGAAGGGTTAATAGCCTGAGGAAGGGTTGAGCTCCCACACCTCAGGTAGTGACAGAAGGCCAGGAGTAATGAGGCTGGGGAACCTACCAGCAAGCAGAAGCCTTCTCTGCGAGTCTTAATAGGACCAAAAATAAATGTTGAGACCAGAAAACTGTCAGGCAAATTAATGTGAAGGGTGCAAGGTCTGTTTCCTCTCAACAGGTAAGGATTCAGAGCATATGGCCGGAGAATGGGCTAGGAGAAGAAGGACAATAGCTAACTGATGCTCACCCAATACAAGGGATGTGGTACCCAGGAGGGCTACAAGAAAGAGCTGGAAAAGAATAAAAGCTACCACAGACACTAAGCCATGAATCATGCAGGACCTTAAAAGCTTTAAAATGCAAACAAATTGGGACACTATAATTTTGTGTGTGTGTGTGTGTATATATGTGTGAGTGTGTGTGTGTGTCCAAAGATTTTTTAAAATACAAAATATTTACCCCTTGTAGTAGTCAAACATCCTTATCTTGACTTGCATAGCACATACAGTTTCTCTCCCAGGCCTACCCCTACTGCCACCCAGAGCACCCCACAGCTGGAATATCTCTCCTTCACCTCCAGGTCCCTCCTTCCTTTCATTCCTCAGCCTATGCACCAGCTCCCAGTCACGCCTAACCACTCCATGCCAACCTTATCCTTGTCAGTGTCTCTAACAATCTGCTTTCCTGTTACAGAAGTACTCTTCAAGGGCACACTCACCATCGCCCTGACTTGATGCTAGAACTCCTGACGAGCCCAGTCTGTTACAAAAGTCTACTCTTCAAGGGCACGGTTGGGGAAGGCCAGCCTCAACAAAAATACTCTTTTCAGAGTGGAGGCATGGGAATTTAGAAATATGGTAAAGAATACGAAGACACGAACGAAAATATGACATGCAGAAACATATAGGATGTATCAGGAGGGAATTTCAGTGAGTACTGAAAATTTACCCACGTTTAATTTCCAACTGGTTAATACACACCTGATGTCAAAAGGTGGGAGTAGAGCAAAAGGACCGCATTGATACACAGACTGACAGTCATGGGGTCCTAGACTCACGCCCTAGACCAAACACTCTGTAGGCAGACCACTCCCTGGGTGGAATCCCAAGTTATTTTCACAAAGGGAACCGGAACTTAGTTGGATCCTTAGACTTCTGTTTTAGGTAGGAACCAACTACTTCTCTATTTCAGGAGCACAAGGTCTGGCAACTAGTCAACTAGTTGATGATAGTCTTGAGAGAACAGAACTCTGATTTACATATAGGTGGGACTTTTGCTTGAGTTAGAAGCACAATAACTATGAATGAACTAAAAACAAGTCCCAAACTCTGACCTTTGGCCTCTTTGGGCCTCCACACATGGTCCACATGGCCCTGACTTGATGCTAGAACCCTGCCGAGCCCAGCTGTAAACTAATGGATGTGATGTGCATAAGTGACCATCTACCTTGCCTAAGAAGATCATAAGTTCAAAGGTCATCTTTAGCTGCAAGGTGAGTTAGAGGCAACCTGAAGATACAGGATACCTAATCTTTTTATAAAACATTAATTAAAAAAATAAACAAGGGGAGGGATTGTTGTAGGTGGCCTTCACCGGTTGATTTGTTTTTGTACACCTCCTGAATGCTGGGACTTCAGGCATGCATCACCACACATGGCATTTGTGGTGCTGAGGATTGAGTCCAGAGCTTCACATGCACCAGGCCAGCACCTCTACCAACTGACCCCCATCTCCAGCAGAGTACTAGCCTTTTTTGACTAATTTAACTGATCTGGGACATTACAGACTCAAAAAATCCCTTCAAAGCTTCACCTAGGATTGAGTTTGATTAAATAATCGAGAGTTGCTAAACCAGCCTACCAGGGAACCACCCAGAATCCTGGAGGATGTTCTTCAGCCTAGCCAAGGGCACACACACACACACACACACACACACACACACACACATCATAAAGCCATCACAGGTCATCACACAGAACAGCTTTGTCCTTAGCCCTTGTCTTAGGGTTTTTTATTCTGTGAGGAGACACCATGACCACGGCAACTCTTATAAAGAAAACATTTAATTGGGGCTGGCTTACAGTTCAGATTCAGTCCATTATCCTCCTGGTAGGAGAGCATGGCAGTATGTAAGCAGATGTTTTACTGGAGGAGTAGCTGAAAGTCCTAAATCTTGTAGGCAAAAGGAAGTCAACTGAGACACTGGGTAGTATCCTGAGCGGAGGAAACCTCAAAGCCCACCCCCACAGTGATGCACTTCCTCCAACAAGGACACATCCACTTTAACAAAGCCACACTTTCTAAAAGAACCACTCCCTATGAGATTATGGAGGCCAATTACATTCAAACTACCACAACCCTGAAGAAAAGAAGCTTTAAAAAGCTAGTGATATTCAAAAGTGAGAAGGACTGATTTGCTTGCATAAGTCCTGACTCTGCTAAGGAAATGGGGGACTCTTCGTAGGAAAGCAGGGCCAACACCCTTACTGGGGTAGGTGTAATGGATTAATAAAAATGCTGCAAATCCCCAGCACTGGCAGGCAGCAGAAACGCTGCAGGTCTCCAAGTGGTGGCAGCGGGCCATGTGGCAGCAGGCAGTGGGCCCTGAGAGCAGCCAGTCCCAGGCAGGGACAGCTGCAGGTCCCCGAATGGTCGCTGGTCCAGGGCAGGGAGACATGCAGCAGCAAGCAAGAGACAGAGACCTGGATAGGCACGCCATGCAGAATGAGGTTGGATATTTATTCAGTGGGTTATGGAGGGAGAAAGGAGAAGGAGAGAAGAGCAGAGAGAGAGAGAGAGAGAGAGAGAAGGGAGAGGCAGAAGGGGAAAGGGGAGAAGTGGGAGAGAGGCAGAAGCGCCTCTTTGAGAGAGAGACAGAGAAGAGAAGAACTCAGGCTGGAAGGTGAAGATCAGCCTGCCTCAGCAGACAGGGGAGGGAGTGGGTGTGGCTTGTCTCTTAAAGAGACAGAACAGTTCATTATAGTAGGACCCCAGAGAAAAGGGCTTAGGAGAGCTTGTACGACAAATAATAGGTGTTCCATAGTTGTGTGTTCCTATTAAGATTGTTAAGCTTCACTGCCAACTTGACAGGATTTGGACTCTCCACCATGCTGTATCCTCCCATAATGGAAAAAGGACAAGGCATCTTATTTCACCCTTAAACAATAAGCTTCAAGCCAAGGGTTTTCTCCTAACTGTGACTTCTTGATTGACAGTGAATTGATTGTGATCAGGCCTATAGTAGGTGCTGTCTTTCTGTATTGCTACACACACACACACACACAGAATGCACACAATTCTGTGCAGTATCTAGCATTAAATTTGGAGCCTGAGATAAATGTCTGTGTGACAGTGACACTCTGATGATTATAGACCCGAGTATGACATGCCTTAAATAATCAGTGATTGACTCACATGCCTTTAGGCTTAGCCTACTCCAAATGCCTGGGAGTGGGGGATTAAGGGGCAGGCGTCCCTCAGAATTTGCCCTCTGGCATTCAGTGATTGAGTTATGCTGTGGGCCATGGTAAATTCTTACAGTACTAAAAATAGATGAAGGACAGATCAGTCACCCCAGGGAATTTTATCTGCTTCATTCATGCATCCAAAAATGCCGCTTGCATAAAGCCAAAATAAGCACAACCGAAAGGTCACTGGGGATGACAGATGAAGGTGATGATTCAGATAGAAACCTGGAAGACAAGCATGCACACAGTCGATGACAAAGATCAGGACCAGCTCCCAGTGCAGGGACCTGAACAGGAACTGGGTCCGTGAAATTGATGAATAGCTTGAATTTTCTGATAGCTTCTAAGGGACAAATTTAGAATTATCTGCTTAGAGAGAACCGTAGCCTCCAGCTGTTCTCTCTACACATTCTGGCACAGGATTTACACTTCACTCGGGCAGAGCCTTCTCACCATCCCTCCTTGATTCTGGCTCGTTCTCCAACACCAGGCAAGAACCAGAAATGTAATCCAGAACCACAGGAAAGTGTGATTCAAGAACTCATGAGCAAAGATACCCAAGAAGCTTCAGGGGCTCCCCCAGCCATGCTTACCACCAATCTATCTCGTTATGTGAGCGGTTTTAAAGGAAAATCACTCAGCATAAGGCCACAAAAAGCCAGTTCCTTGTTGTCAGCTTCTGTAGATACTAGGGAAGACTAACTAGAGCTTGGTCTACGAGGCGGAAAATCCAGCCCCTGGTCAAGTATGCAGTGTTTTAAAACATCAACCAAACAAATAGCACCAGATGTATAATTTGCAAGATTTCTTGCTATATCAGCTGGCCAAATGCAGAGCTGATTGCTATGGCTTCCATATAATACCATTATGTCACCAGGAAGTATGTTAAGTGGATGATGAATAGGCTTCTCTCTCGGTAACTATATTCAAATAACATCTTCTGTCTATAATATGCAAAGTTCCCAGTCAAGGGCCTTAGGAATTCCTGACCCTTAACTTAAGATTTCAGTCTTCTTGGATGAAGATATCAGTGCTCCCTCCTGCAGTGAGATTTAAGAAAGCGATTAGCTAGTTAAGGGTCACACTTTCCGGCTCACACACACCCATGCACAGAAACACCCAAACACATAGTGCCCATAAGCTCTGAAATGCATAACTCTCTCACTTAGCTGAGCATAGCAGACAAGATTTTTCTTTATTTAATTATGGCCTCTCCTCTAAAATGATTTTGGGGTTGAAAGTGGCCTTTTGTCTCATGAACAAATACACACAAGAAGTATAGTTTTCTACAGGAAATGTGTTCTCTCTCTCTCTCTCTCGAGGAGAGAGAGAGAGAAAGAGAGAGAGAGAGAATCAGCAAAGTAATGAAAAATCATTCCATAACAATTCCGTCTGCCTGAAGTAGCCAAGTGCTGGGAAAGGTGTGAGCCACTACTGCCTGGTCTTTGATTTTTGTTTTAAGGCAAGGTCTCTTACTGACTTGAAACTCACCAGAATGGGCTAAACTGACTAGCATAGACAGGCAAAGTCCCCACTTCCCCAGTGGGGAAATATAAGCACACCACCATGCCCATTTCTATTGTCTTGTTTTGGTTTGGTTGTGAAGGGGCACACCACAGCACAGATGCCGTGGCACTCGTGTGGCATCATAGGACAACCTTGATGAGTCAGTCCTGTCTACTGTGTGCGCTCTGGGATCAAACTCAGGGCATCAGGCTTGGGGACAAGCACCTTTGCCCATTAAGCCATCTCACAGGTTTTTGTAAACAGGGGCTTGAGGAGTTCGTCATTCTTGTGAGTACTTTACTGATGGAGCCATCTTCCCAACTGCATGGAGGATGCTTTCTGGGTACTGATAACAAAGATCTGACATTATTTGGCCTTTTTATGAGGTAGGCTTGTAGTTCTCAGGATAGCTCCAAGTTGGAACCCAGGCTGGCTTCCAGGTCCCCATTTCCCATCAGTGGGGTGCTAAGCCAAGACTTTCTTCTCATCAGGGGTCCAGTTGACATTTGAGATGTAGCGATTTTGTGAGGCCAGTCCATGTCCTACATGGTGGCAGACATTCCTGTCCATCACCCATTACATCCTTCTGGGATCATAACAGTCCAGGCATCTTGTCCCAACTCCCAGACACCTGGGAGGTACTACTGACCACACTAAGAACTACAGTGTCTTGTATTCATAGTAGTTTTGAGAAATCCATTTTCTCAGTTTCTTTCTTCCAATGTTGAAAACACTTACAAAATTCTTTAAGATCTCACATTCTGTTCCATTTCGACAGAAGGCTGTAACTATTTAGAGTGTGCGCTGGGCAGACTAGAAGGCAAGGCTCTGGCCTTCTGGCGGAGGACCATCTGGTTAGAGAACTGGGACTTAGTATCTGCAACTGTGAAGAAAGAATCCGAGGCACGTTACATAAAATCCAGAATGACCCCAAAGACCTACATTCCCATTATGACCTTGTGCCCCTGACTAATGAGATGACTGGATTCTCTAAGCTTTTGCTCCACCCTCTGTTAGATATGGCAATTATTCAATAGTGAACATTCATGCCAGGGTGATGCCTTCAGCGTGATGGGTGTCTCCTGAATGTCAGACATGCCCACCAATCCCCACCTCTGCTCAGCCAGGGAAGAAAGTAGATTGAACTGAGGTGGGGAGAAGATGTACATCTTGGGGTGGGGTGGGGAGATGGTGGGCAGGCTGGGCAGGAGGCACAGTCTGAGTGAGAACTGGTGTCAGGAGGGAGCCTAGCTGTGGAGGGAACTGCAAAGGAAACACGCCCTGGGTAGAGGCGAGGGTCCGGGCAGGACCACAGGGAGCACTACATGGGAGGGAAAATGAGTTTGCATGTATTACACAGATGTGGAGTTTCCTGGAGGTTTTAGGTTTTTATTCTGTATCATAACTTTCAAATACAGAGGAATTTGAAGAGTACAGGCCAACTGAACAGAACGAGTGAAGCTTCCAGAGCGACCAGAAAGTAGGGATCTGTTTACTGCGGTGTCTTTGTGTGTTTGTTCATGAGTGCATGGTACATGCATGCATATGTACAGGTGTGGGCATGAGTATGTTCAGGTACACACCTGTGCATATGTGTGTTGAATGTCCCCACTTTATTTTTTGAGACGGGATCTCCCATTGAACCTGGAGTTCCTCAATTCAGTTAAGTTGACTGACCAATGAGATTCAGGGATTCCCTTGTCTCCAACCCCCAATGCTGGGCTTACAGCCCTATGGCATGGTATGTGTGGGCCAAAGATTCAAATTTATGTTCTCATGCTTTCACAGAAGGGACTCTAAGAATAGTTTAATCGCCTCAGTCCTTAGTCACTGATGTCTTCGAGAAGTCTAGAGAAACAGATGCTGCAGGGATCTTATCTTTTTATTTTTAAAATTTGTTCTTATTTTCACCCATGTTTAAATGTGTGTGTGTGTATGTGTGTGTGTGCACGTGCACAAGCTTGTGTATGCACATGAGTGCAAGTGCCCTTGGAAGCCAGAAGAACAGCAGGTACCCTGGTGCTGGAGTTGCAGGAGGTTGGGAGCTCATTGGCAAGGGCTCTGGGAACCAAACTTGGATCCTTTGTGGAGCAGGAAATGCTCTTAACCAAGAAACCTCTTTACTCCCTGCCCCCACCCTTTCTGGTGGAAATATTTTGATTTTTTTTAAAAACTCAAACATCATCTAGATTCTTGTCAATTTCATTAAATGTATTTAAGCCCAGACTTAAGTAGCATAAACAGATAAATAAATACACATATAAGCAGATTTTAGTCCTTTTATTTTACAAAGTCCACAATTTCATCATAAAGGAACCCAAAACACCTTAAAATGGCCCAGAGACCCTTGCTTACGACTGTGTTAAAGTTGCTCTCCACAGTTCTTGTTTCTGCTGCTCATTAGGAAAAGCACTTTAACACCAGCAGAAAGAACAATTGGCAAATCAGTGGATTAAAGTCTTGCAACACCTTCCTTGCGATCCTCAGTCATGTCTCGTTACAAATAAGCTTTCTTGGCTACGTTAAAGTCATTAGCGCTCTATATGTAAATAATAACGCCCTTGGATCTCAACTGATTAAATAGCAGGGAACAGATTTCAGCCCACTCTGATCTAGCCAGGACCTACAAACAAAAAAAACAATGTTGTCCTGAGCATGTCCGACACAGCCGTACAGAGCTTCAGAATTCGTTCGCTACTAGATTCACCTCCCTCCTGAGGACATTAGGCAAACATCTATTTTAGTTATAACACATACACAAAGAAATACGACAGTAATTAAAGAAACCACCCATTTCCTTCCCCTGAAGTTCCAGGAAGCCATGTTATTTCTGTAGACCAATTTCGATTTGCTGACGGTTTGCCTGAGCTTTAACAGCCAAATAAAATGTACTAGAATCTGTCCTCCCAGTGACAGCCCGTAGGACACATCTCCGAGTCCCGGCTCCTTCCACAGGAAGACACGCACCAGAAAAATATGTGCTTGTGTGTATTTAAGACACAGGCATTTAGGATCTCATTAGGTTCTGAAAGATTTAAAAGCTCCACAGACTTATGAAAGGAAATGTCTGAAGGAACGGTCTCTAAAGTTAGTTGGGTCCTCTGCCAAACTCACCTCTTATTCTGGCTCCTGCGGTTGTACGCTGAAATTACTCTGTTTATTTTTGTGCCTCCTGCCGTCTTCCTCACGCCACACTTTAGAGAGTTTTTAAACAAACAATCGCTTGTGTTCACAGACATCTGCTCTTCTTTTTAGCTTTTCAGTGTTTATTCCCCCAACACACGCACACTGTCTTTTTGACTTTCTTTTCTCCCCATCAGTTTTTGTTTTGTTTTGTTCCCTCGTTTATCATTTTTCTTCTCCAGTCTAAAGAAGAAAGAACTACTATAGCTAGTAGGGCAGAAATGAAGAACTTCTCAACCTGTGGGTCGCGACCCCTTTGGGAGTTGCATCTCAGATCTCCTGCATATATTTCCACTGCAATCCAGAACGTTACCAAAATTAGAGTTGTGAAGTAGCAATGGAATAGTTTTATGGTTGGGGATCATTACGCCACGAGGAACTGTATTAAAGAGTCTCAGCGTGAGGAAGGTTGAGAGCCACAGCCCTAAAGAGATCCTTGTGCCACTTGATCCATCAGACCTTCGAAACAATGGACCCTAAAGAAACGAGAGTTTCTCCAGGAATCTCAAACTGGAAGAAAGAAAAGGCACCAGCCAGAGGGAATTTGTCTCCACAGCTCTTGACAGCCCACCTTCCAGGATGAGAGTGAACCTGGGAGCCGGGTCAGCGGCAGGCAGGACCACACCTTGACCAGAACTGCTTAGGTGTGCACATCCTTGGCCCTCCACTTAAACCTTGATCTGACTTCAGGACCCTGAACATGGACTTGGGGGATCACTGGATCGTTTTGTCCCTCTTCCCAATGGAAACACATTGAATAAATCTCTATTGTCTGTTTTCCACTTTTATTTTTTTTATTGTAAATAAATTTTTATTTAAGGGATTTGATTCCATTGCTCTCCATCCTGAGTCACATGGTTTCCAGATTTCTTTCACTCTGTCTGATTGTACTCTTTAGCCCTTTTGTTCTCATCTCTCCCTGAATTAAAGCCAGAACAGTCATGACTAATTCAAAGGTTTTCACCGTAACAATTCTGGTGCCTTCTTCAAACCAATTTACTTTAGGAACCATTTTAAGCCAGCCCTCTCACTTGTTGACACCCAGAGTGTTTTCCAGTTTTAATTGTCTTATTAAAGACAGGGGCTAGACCTGCCTTGGGGCATGAGGTATAACCCTCAAGTTTAGTGGTATTGTCAGCATCATCAGCTTCTTAACGGTTACCCCCACCTCAACCTCCGGCCCAGATAAAACATGGTTTATCTCAAACAGCAGTCACATAAAGATCATTTCATCGTGAAAGGCCCAGGAAGGGGGTTGCGTGGAGGGAAGAAATGAGATACATTTTCTACTTTAGGTGTATCTTATGTCACTGAAAATGGACCCTGGGCCAAGGAGAGCCCCGTGGCAACTCCCACACCTCCATCTCTGTTCTCTCCATTCCTAACCCTAGAAAATACAACAGGCAAGTCCATTTAACAAAGCTACAGACAGGATGGAAGAGTTAGTAACTGGCACTTGTCCTGACTCCCCTTCCTTCTCTTCTGGGGGTGCCCGTCAAACTCCCAGATTTCCACCATTGCTCCACGAGCACCTCACCAGACATCCCCTAATTTTATAAAACCACCCTATCCACAGATGCACGCAGAAAGTGGGGCCAGTCTGGGCTCTTTAGTACCCATGCTGTGAGTTCCAGTTTGTTTGACTTGCTTGATGGAGACATGCCCAACACCTGCTATGGGATACTATATCTTTTAAAGGTCTGGAACCTCCCATCTAATTAGATATACTTTATATTTAATGCTGCTTGTCAGTCTCAAGACATACCTTTGGTTTATTTTTCTAGGGCATTTTGGATTTTTCATACTGAGCAATACTGTACAAGTGCCAGCTGTCCCTTCTGACCTGTAAGTTAAATCCAATTATTCTTTCTTATAATACTCAGAACCTATTGTGCTTGTGGCTAATGTATCATTTGTCTAATTTTTAACTCAGACAATTAAAAGTCTTTCCCTCTCCAATCTACAAACTTTCAAAGAGTAGCTCCCTCAGGCTCTCCTCTCCCCTTCTCCTCTATCTTTGTCACGGCTCTGTCGCCAGTACAAAAACGGTGTCTGGCACGTACTAGTTGAACGATAAATTATGTGCTGAGATAGGTGTATCTTAGAATTGTTAATTGAGAAGGAAGTAAATGCATGCATGAACTCCTCCTTTCTCCACATCCCACCCTATTTTAATGCCAAACCCAATATTCGCCCCCAGTCATGGTGGCGAGTTGACCCTGGTAGGACCAGAGAAGCACATGTCCTGTCCCTAACTGGCTGTGTGACCAGTGTCTTTGGATCCCTCCTGAAACAGCTTAAGGCACAGTGGCGAGGCTGGGCTTTCCCTGCACCAGTGCATCTTTCTGTAATGTTTTCCATGAGAAAACTACCTCCCCTTACAAACACTCTCGACATTTGCACATTATAAACCCTGACGTCTCTAGGCTGATGGTGATGGGTTTTAACATACATTCAGGAAATTCATCAAACATAGACTAGAAGCTGCACCCCTTCGCAGAAGTCACTAATGCAGAGCAGGCTGCACAATATAAATTATTCAGATCATAAATCTGAAAACATTAGTTCATCGTGATCAATAACCTCTAAGTGAGCTACTGTGTGGGAATCAATTTGGGTAACATAATTAGTCTTGAAATATTCAAATGAAAGGGGGCTAAAGCTTCATAAAAAGTCGAGTCCCCCGATCCGAAAGTAAGGAAACACTGCATTCTGGTCTTTAGCATAGCAAATCCAAATTAGCCTCTTTGCCACTTAGATAAAATTTCCTATAATTCCTTTTATCAAATCGTACTCTCCTGATAATACTTAAAGCCTTGATTGTTGAAAAATGTTCAATGAATTATGGGAAATCAGCTAAGGCCTTTCCTGATGGTCTAAGCTGTGTCATCATATGAAAAAGTAATTAAATCCTGAGTGTCAGTGTTGAAAACCGTCCCCTCGCACCGCAGACAACTGTACTAAAACTGACAGTGTTCTTTCTAATTGTCCTTCTTACTGTGTGTCCAACATAAGCTATGTCATTTTCTGAAATTTATGTTTTGTGTCCTGTACTTGCAAAGGTTGTCTACTTATTTTCATATTATTTTCCCAGAAAAGTAATCTTTTTAAAGCGTATAGATCATTAAAATTATAGTGGATTAATCCCTGTTTTAATACAATTGTTCAACATCCATACAGGTGATCTTTAGATCAGCCAGTTCTTTGGGGTGGGGGCTGTCTGGGCATGGTGAAAGGGTGAGCCTCCTCCTTCTCTATTCTCTACACCCTAATAACACTTCCCCAGGTGCCGTCCATCAGAAATGCGGGAAGGAATACTGCTGTCCCAATTAAAAACCACTGAACTGGAGTTACAGACAGTGGTGAGCCACCACATGGGTGCTGGGAATTGAACCTCAGTCCTCTGGAAGAACAGTCAGTGCTCTGAACCACTGAGCCATCTCTCCAGCCCTGCTGTTTATTTTAATAGGAGCTCACAAATTGTGGCCCAGGCAGGCTTTGAACCTGTGGTGCTTTGGCATCCTGAGCTGCGGGAAATACAGGTTTGCATCACCAGGCCCACGTGACAACCATTGTTTTGATCTATGTTTTAATCCTTTCTTACAAGAAGACATTATTACATCATTTTGGCTTCTCTTTTTCAATCCATACTCCTGGAAACCATTCGCTAAATACACACTACATGTGAACGAATGGTGTAAGAAGTCCTTCTATATTTGTGTTGAATATATTGGTTGAATAAAGAAACTGCCTTGGCCTTTTGATTGGGCAGAAACTCAATAGGCGAGGAAAAGAGAACTGAATGCCGGGAGAAAGAAGGCGGCAGAGAGAGCCGCCATGGAGCCTCCAGGTCAGACACGCTGAACCTTTCCCGGTGAGCCACGGTCGTGGTGAACACAGATTAATAGAAATGGGTTAGATCAGATGTGAGAGATGGCCAAGAAGAGGCTAGATATAACGGGCCAGACAGTGATTAAATTAATACAATTTCTGTGTGGTTATTTCGGGCGTTAAGCAAGCAGGGCGGTGGGTCACAGCCTGATCCTCCTACTACAAATGAAGCAGCAGTTCTCTCTTTGCAAGAATCATGTTTAATCTTTACCAAGAGGCCAAGGGAAATAATATTTTATCCTCATATTATGGAAGAGGAAACTGAGGATAGAAAAGGTCAAGAATTTCAAATATGTGATGGAAGGGCAACCCCGGGTCCAGGGACTACCAGGCCACTCTACAGTTAGAACTCCCCGGGTCCAGGGACTACCAGGCCACTCTACAGTTAGTCAGAACTCCCCAGGTCCAGGGACTACCAGGCCACTCTACAGTTCTGGTTTACACTCAGAACTCTCTGTGCAGGTCCTGACAACACTAATTGCATCTTGGGAAAATAATATGGATTTCCTGAGCCATAATTTCCTCAAGTCTAAAGTGATCACAGTTATAATTTATATCTCACAAGGGTGGGAATATTTAATTAAATAGAATGTAAATGTATGCAGTTAAGCAACTACACAGTACTGTTATTATTATGCAAACCAAAGAATTTTAATTTTATTATACAGTTCTAATGAATTATTTTAAATTATGAGTATATATGTGAGTGTGTCCATGTGTGGGAATATGCACATGTAAGTGCATTTTCCAGCAGAAGCCAAACGAGAGTTCTGGATTGGCTTGAGCTGGGCTACAGGTGTTTGTGAACTGCCCAGCAAGGGGGTTCTCTGGAAGAGCAGTATTTACTCTTAATTGCGTCAACATCCCTCCTGCTCCTTATATGTTTTACTATCAGCCACGTTGCATGAAAAGGAAACACAAATCACATCATATTCATAGAGAACCAAAAGTTATGTCCACTACTATAAAACTGTCACTCCTGCAGGACAAGAGTGTCACATCCTGGACCATGTCTTTATTCTGTCTACAGCACGTTATAACAGCACTTACTCCCACTGGCACCTCTGAATTTCTCTGCTTATGAAACAGACACAGATTATTTGGGCTCCTGCGGTGTAGATTTCTCACCACTCATTGTCTTCATCCATTCTCAGCCCCACAGTGAAGAGCAACTGCTTGACTTCAGTCTTGGAAGGCTCTAGAACCAGTGTAGGACACAAAAGGTGTGTTCTCAAATCAGCTTGCATTGCACACCTACCACAAAGAAGCTAAGATGCTAGCAGTCATCCATACAGAGGAATAACCAGAGTTCCTATTTACGGGGTTACTGCCAACACCGCTTCAAATGCTGCAGCTGAAATGTCACCACTGCCTAGACACTCTCTGCACCCTCTGCTTTATCTGACTCTGTCATTTATCTCTCAGGTTCCAGCCTGGTGAGACCTCTTCCGGGAAGATGTCTCAGAAATGAGATCAATGAGATGGCCTTTAGGGTTTCATAGTACCTTAGACATTCTCTTTAGAAAGACTTTTAAAGATTTTTTTCAGTTCTCGGGTGTCGGAACACAGTCCAAAAATGGAGTTGTAGAAGGGGAATTCTCAGTGTCAGAAAGGAAACTCTAAGAAAACAAGAGTCTTGTGACCTCAGTTTCTTTGTGGGGAGGGGAAATGGGATTGTTCTTGGACTATGCGTTTGTGCCCCTCCCAGGCGTAGCAGACAGCAGTGAGTTTATTTCAGACTATTTGTTACAACTGGCTAGTGTTGTTTATAGGCCTCTATGGAAAAACATGTTTTTGCCACATGCAGCTTGTCCTTGTAAGTGAACACCTTACTCATATAATTCTTCTTAGCCCTCAGAGCAGTAACTGTCTGATGCTCTGAATAAAGTTGGCTATTGCATGAGACTTTAGTCCACCTGGTTCTTAGGTCATGTTCTCCCAGGTTCCATCAGCTCTAGAGTGGTAAACACTAGGGCATTTTGATCTCCGAAGGCCTCACCAATATCACTAGAAAACACTCTACAGTGCCTTCTAGCCCCTGTGAGATAAACGCGGTATACCCTGCATTAGTTGAGGGGCAGTTAACAAATGAAAATCATGGTACCTTTTGTAACATTCAATTAAAGACTACAAATTTCAATTTTCAGTATTTCATTCAGACCTTGAAGCCAATATCTCCAATATTTCAATGTTGTTCTAGGCTTGACAAAACTCATAGACACTGGCACAATCCCTGACGGGTAAAACTTGATTACTCTGGGTCTTTACCCATCTCCTGTGCCAATGCGTTTACAGAAAGGCCCAACCTTCAGTCAGTCTTTTCCTTTGTTAGTCAGCCTAGCATTCCCCAGGTGCTCAACGAGTTCAGAACTTTAATTCTTCCAAACTTAGAGAACAGAAAACAACTTGTGAGGCTTTGATGGCTTGGAGAGCAGTAGAGATCCCACTGACTCACCCTTGATGGTGTGAGAACATACTGTCATCTGGACTCCACCAGTATCTGTCACACAAGCCCCTTGGTCAGTAGTTCTTAACCTTCCTAATACTGTGACCCTTTAATACAGTTCCACATGGCATGGCGACCTCCAGTCATACAATTATTTTCATTACTACTTCATAACTAATTTTGCTACTGTTAGAAATCATAATATAAACACTTGTGTTTTCTAAGGTCTTAGGTGACCCACTAATGAGTCATGACCCCCTGGTTGAGAACCACTGTTATGGTGTTCCCCTCTGTATTTCTAGACTTCTTACCAATTGGTGATCTTGGTTACCAATACACCCCTGGGAATACAGTCTGCAGACCCAGTGAGGCTGTTCTGTCACACAGAAGTGAGATGACATGAGGGAACCATGTGGCAGGGGTCTTCTGATTCACATTTACTATGACTCAGAAGGCTGGCATGTTCACCAGAAAGTCGGCGATGTACGGCGTGCAAATGAACGTATCAGCGGCTTTACCTAGCTTGCGCTGCTTGGCAGTTGCAGGGGGACTGGGACAGTCTCCCATCTCAGTACAAGCGCACACATCCCAGAGGCCAGCAACCCGTCTACCTGTTTCGTTCAGGCTGGATGTTCCCTCTGGAATAAGCTCCTGTATATCTGCACCCTGTGTAGTCTACCAGCAATTGCTCACTAGAGGGAAGTTCTGTATTGACCCCCACATGTCCTGCTCCCAAATTAGCCCTCTCAAATCCATTTCAGTCACGTTTCTTCGGGAAGTTGATGACAGAAAATGAGATAATTACTCGTGCTCTCCATCCCAACCCCCATCACCGTCCCCTAATGACATCCCTGCCTGACACCACAACCCGGTCGTGTATGTTTGTTGTAGTATATTATTTTAGCTATGGAAAGATGTGTTACATTTGTTTATACTGCATTTGTTTAACGATGTAAAGATGTGCTGCATTTGTTTCATCTTGCCTGACTAAGGTAGGTACCTGATTGGTTCAATAAAGAGTTGAACAGCCAATATTTAGTTAGAGAAAGGATAGGTGGGGTTGTCAGGCAGAGAGAATAAATAAGAGGAGAAATCTAGGCTCAAAAAGAGGAGGAGGAGAAGGAGAGAACAAAGGAGACGTTTTGGGGCCAGAAGCCAGGCAGCCAGCAGACAGGAGAGACAGTGAAAGTAAGATACACATAAAGCAAATAAAAAGCCCCGAGGCCAAAGATAGATAAAGAGAAATAGGCTGATTTAAAAGACTAGCCAGAAACACGCTAGGCTGAGCATTCATAACCAATAAGTCTCTGTGTGACGATTTGGAAGCTGGTTGGTGGCCCAAAAGAAAAGCCTGGAACAAATGCCCAGTTTAAGTAGTTTATTGGTTTTGCCTGTCCTTCTTGTGGTCTACCCTTGTGGTAACAAGTTCCCAGAGGAGCTTCCTTTGTCGCAGTAAATCTTCCCCTCTGTGGGTGACTTTGAGGCCAGGGGCTTAAGTGAAAACTGACCAGACTTTGTTCTAGGTCATGGACACTAGGCCTTCCTTCCATCTCAGTCATTGAGAACTACCGTCAAGAAAGCGTAACATTTAGCAAACCTAGCATTGTACTTCCTCACATGGCCGTGGGTGTCAGATCTGTCTGCATCTCCAAACTCCACTGGGCAACTTTTATTAATAGTCACCGATGGCAGCGCAGACACGTGGAGATCAAAGGTCCTTGTCTGCCATTATCGCGCTACCAAATCCAAGTAAGAACTGAGGACTTTTGTCCTGATACCAAACATGAGGTACCTTTCCCAACAGTTTGATTCTACTAACTTCTGGAATGAACCTCAAGACTGGCCAGGTTAAGATTCATTCCCCACTTTGGAGGTCACACACAGTGCCTACAAACTCAGGGTTCGTGGCCCCCCCTCCTCTTTGGCTCAGTGACTTTACTACAACAGCCTCTAAAACCCAGGAAGGTTCTTCACTCACAATATTAGCTTTTGATATAAAAAGCTACTGCTCAGAAGCAGCCAGATGGGAGTGGGGAGGACTCCCATGCCCCCGCCCAGCACATGCCTCTCTCCCAGCACCACCCAGCACCTCCAAGCACTTAAATGTGTCCACCCAACCCCAAAATGGAGACGTTTCTATAGTGCTTTCACCCCTTGGTGTGATCGTGACTATCCGCGATTCGCTTAGCCTCCAGCTCCCTTCCCTCCTTAGAGATTAGGGAGCAGATCCTAACATACCAAACTTCTAACGCAGACGTGGTCTTGCTAGCTACCAGCCCCATCCTGAAGCTATCCATGGCCCTGGCAAGAGTACCCCTCACTAGAACAAAGATGTTCCCATCACCTTTATTGCTCAGCAAATATTGTAAGGGTTTTAAGAATGCTGTACCAAGAACCAGGGATGAGAGCTAAGCAATGTCACTGTAATTATTGTTGTCGTCGTCATCACCAGCGTTATGTAACAATCAATAAATGACTACATCTGTTGAGGATGCATTTAGATGCAAATTCGAGCATTCCCAATATTGACTTTAAAGAAAGTTTGTTTCTTGTTTTCTTTTCCACAAGCAGGAAGTTGGAACTGGATTTTTGCTGATGTTGATTCTAAAGTTAAACCGAAGCAGAGCTCTGGGGCAGGACTTTGATTCTCCCGGACTCTTCCTCACATAGCGAGAGTCCCAGCAGCTCAAAGGCCAGTTCCTCACCTACCCAGAATATAAACTGCAGATAAGAATGGGCAGTTTCGCCTTCTTTCTTCCTCGTATACAAGGGAGATATCCACAGAAACCCCACTAATTAGTTGGTTCTAACAAATACTTATTTCCTAGCTAATACATGCTACATACTTTTCTAGGTGCACATTGATGAACAAAACAAAGATCTCTGTTCTCATAAGGCCAGCATTCTAACACGCACGGAGGGGTAGCAAATGCATAAGCATAATAAACAGGTTAAATACAAGCTGCGCTAAACAGTGACAACAGTGACAAGTGCTACGCGAAAGGGAAGAAAAGCCGTGCACTTGAGAACCTGACGGAGAAACAGGATGTAAACGTGATATGGGCACCAGGGAAGTTGCAGGCAGGGAATTCTTGAACCACGTCTTAAGGGAAATGAGGAGTTGAGGGAACTCATTCCATACAGAATAGCCAGTGCTGCAGGGAGCAGCTCCCAGATGTTCCTAGTCCAGCTGGAACAGGGAGGCTGCTAAGGGGACTCAGGCAGGTGGTAGAACCGGCTCCAATGAACACTGGAGGAGACTCAGACATGAAAGGTACCTGATCACCGAGGCTCACATAGACAAGGACTCACCTTTCATCTCATTTCCCAACCCACGAGCCCATCCACTCGGCATCCTTGGGAGCAGGGGATCATCTCTTGATGGCTGACCTGTTAACAAGGAACTGGAGTTGAAGGAAGAGAGGTGAAGGAATTGCAAGACAGTGACTTCAAAACCGAGCATGTGCCTGAAACTCTTCCAATATCACCAAGATAAGTAACTTCAGGATGTCATAGTCACTGAAGTCTCTTTTCAAAACACCACCTTTGCCTCTTTTATTAAATTTTAATTAACATTAAAAGAATGGATTTCATTCTCAGATTTTCATATTTAGAGTAGAACATTTAAAACTTCACAAGAACAATCCAGGCAGCCACCACTAAAATTAATGCAAACCTGGATTTTCTCCCTTTTCCTGATTATCTGGTATCTGGATATTTTTGCCTCTTACCTTACTTAATCCCTAATGCTCTGGTTCATCAGTGGGGATGTGAGATTTGCTGGTACCACGATGGACACTTCTGTAAACTGACTGATAACATTAAGCCACCTATCACAATAACCTGTGCTCAAATACAACTGCCCCTGTGTGCATCCTGGCTTAACAATTCCATGCCTCCATTCCTTCCTTTTGACAAATTCGAACAATAACAATAGCAGTACCTAATTCTAGAAGAAAGTTTGTTAATTAATACATCAAAACCGCTGAAGACAGCAGCGCTCCCATCAGGTATTCTCATTTATTAATAAGTCATACTGAAGTAGGTTGCCATGTTTCCTAAAGATCCACCATGTTGCCTCAGCTTCTGCAGCAGAAACGTCCGTCTATGGGCACTGAAGCATCAGTTCACTGGACCCCGACCTGTGAGGAATTGGGCTTTGCCTTCAGCAGCACTCCACAGATGACTTACTCTGCGGCTCTCATAACTCCAGGGACACGCTCACAACATTTTTTAAGATGATGGGAATTGATTTTTATCTTTAATTTTTGCTTACAAATAATCCATCTGTTGAGAGGAAAATAACAAGCTCCAGAGGGAAAATGCAGCCCTCGGCCTCTTCCCTCTCTGCCCTGGGTCAAAGGATAAGAGTTACCTGGCACCTGCAAACTGAAAGAGAAACAACCTCCGGGTCATAATTTCAAGTTAGACTCTCCATTTTTATTGAATCACATTAATTGTCCCTATTAATAGGATAGTTGTGCTATTTCCACATATGTGTTCAGTGTGCACCGATCAAATCCCACCTCCTATTCTCTACCCTCCCTGCCATGTATAGACTTTCCTAATCACTAATAATCACCCTTCAGGTCAATTTTTGTTTGAGCTCCCACATTTGAGGGGGGAAAAAACACATGCTGTGCTTGTCTTTCTGTGTCTGGTTTGTTACGCTTAATATAATGCCCTCTACAGTTTTTTCCATCCTGGTACAAATAGAAGGATTTCTTGTGCGTGTGTGCGTGTGTGTGTGAGAGAGAGAGAGAGAGAGACAGAGAGAGAGACAGAGAGAGAATGCGTGTGTGTGTGTGTGTGTGTGTGAGAGAGAGAGAGAGAGAGAGAGAGAGAGAGAGAGAGAGAGAGACTAAGCAAAACTCCATCCTCTGTTTCTCCCACATTTTTTTATTCATTCATCCATCAATAATCAGATACCTATGCCGATTCCTGACCTTCCCTGTTGTGAATGGTGTCACATTTTTGGCAGTCTGACTTCAGTTCCTGTGGATATATACTTAAAAGTGGTGTTGTTGGTGCAATAATTAATCTTCACTGTCAACTTGGCTGGATTTAGGAATAACCTAGAAGACACACTGCTCAGAGTGTTGTGTCTCTGTGATGACATTTCCAGAGGATCGAACCAAGGGAAGATCATCTCTGAATGGGTAGAATTCGCCTGTGGGCTGGGACCCAAAGGACCAAAAGGAAGGAAAGGGGAAGAGAGCATTAGTCCCAGTATGTCTCTCCCTCCTGAATGCTGGTGCAATGTCACCAGCTTTCTCCTGCCCCCAAAGGCACATCTTCCCACCACAATGAACTGAACCCTCAAATCGTGAGCCAAATTAACCTGCTCCCTAAGATGCCTCTGTCATGTCTTTTATCACAGCAGTGATAACGGTAGATGATATAGCTGGATCATATGGGGGCTCTGTTTTTACTTCTGTAGATCACCTCCCATATTGATCCCCATAACGGCTGTACTAATTTATGCACACAGCAACTGTCTGCGTGTTCTCCTTTCCTCTACATCCTCTCCACCACCTGGAGGGGAGTGTGAGACAGCCCCACGCAGCCCAAGCTTGCCTAGCAGCAATTTCTAGCAGTCAGTTTGGAATGCCTCAGTTCCCCTTAAAGTGCCAAGGTTACAGGTGTGTACACTATTCCAACCTTCTTGAATTTTAAATAGTAGTCATTCTAACTGGCATGAGATAATATTTCTTTCATTTTGATTTTGATTTCTCTAATTAAAATATGCTAAATATCATTTGTCTTCGGCTCTCCCTGGGGCTCTAGCTTGTTCACTGTGGTGTTCATCTTCAGGTCCAAGGTAAGCTGATGTGGGAGTCCCCTCTGTGTGCTGTCATTACCATTAATGAATAAAGAAACTGCCTTGGCCTGTTGATAGGGCAGAACTTAGGTAGGCAGGGAAGACAGAACTGAATGCTGGGAGGAAGAAGGGAGGAGTCAGGAGACGCCATGGTTCCCCTGCCAGAATAAGACATGCTGCCGAAACTTAGTTGGTAAGCCACTGTCACATGGCGATACACAGATTAATAGAAATTGGTTAAACTAAGATGTAAGAGTTAGCCAATAAGAAGTTAGAGCTAATGGGTCAAGCAGTGATTTAATTAATATAGTTTCTGTGTGGTTATTTTGGGGTAAAGCTAGCCAGGCGGCTGGGGTGAACAAGCACCCGCCTCCTGCAACAGTGAGCATGGCTTCTTACTGTGTAGTTTCTGAAATAAAAGACTAAATAGAAGACTAAATGCAACTAAAGCTGATAAAATAACAAGCCAGTAAGCAGTGGCAAAGGCAACGGGTGTGGTGGGGAAGGGATTGGTAGTTCTTCCAGATTGCAAGTCTGGGACGTTGAGCTTTAGACATAGCTGGCCTGGCTAATGCCATTAATTCTTCCTGCAGACTCTGCTCCCTTCTCTTGTACAAGGAAAAATATGTTGATGAGCTCAAAGAAACAGACACTGTAAGTCACATGTGATTGCTGATAAACAAACGGCATAGAAACTGACTCCTGTCTATAAGAAATTCCATTATTCAGAGGCTAGAAACTGCCACCCCCACTGCGGCTGCCACCCCCACCATCACCACCCTCACTGCCACTCCCACACCACGCCACCCCCCACCCCCACCTCCACCCCCTATCCCCCCACCACCACCTCCACCCTCCACCCCCACCACCACTCCCCCTACCACCATCCCCCCACCCCCACCTCCACCCTCTATCCCCCCACCACCTCCACCCTCCATCTCCACCTCCACCCCCTATCCCCCCCACCTCCACCCTCCACCCCCACCACCACTCCCCCTACCACCATCCCCCCACCACCACCTCCAACCTCCACCCCCACCACCTCCACCCTCCACCCCCACCACCACTCCCCCTACCACCATCACCCCACCCCCACCACAGAGCCCTCTCTGATGATATGAGCCACTGTTGATCACCAGTCTCCCTAACACTCAAGTACTTATTTTCTGCATGTTTATCTTTGCATAATGGCATGTGTAGCTTCACAGTTTTAACTTTGTGTGTATGGAAGTCTCTTAGTTAGGGCTTCTATTGCTGTGAAGAGACACCATGACCAGGGCAACTCTTATAGGAAAGCATTTAATTGGGGTGTCTTGATTACCGTTTCAGAGGTTCAGCCCCTTTTTATCATGGTAGGCAGTATAGCAGCATGCGGGCAGGCGGTGCTGGAGCTAAGAGTGCTAAATCACCACTCAGAGACAGCAGGAAGTTGCCTGACTGTCACACAGGGTGAAGCCTGAGAGAAGACCTGAAAGCCCTACCACAGTGACACACTTCCTCCCTCCCACAAGGTCCTCCAAATAGTGCCTCTCTCTTTGGGGGCCATTTTCTTTAAAACCACCGCGGGGAGTATGGACACGAGGTGGACAGAGCTGTGTTCACCTACTACTGAGTTGAGTCCCAGCTACTGAGGAAGCTAAAGCTGGTACCACAGTCTACCTGTGAGTTCAGGATCAGCCTGGGAAACACCGGAAACAAAAACGAAAATTATTCAAACCATAAAAATATGAACATGTACACTTTATATCCCCAAATCAATTGTTTTCAGGTCACATTTTTAAAATGAGAGAGGTGCGTATGTAGTGTTTATGTGATCGCTTGCCACTGTAGCTTTCCCAAAATATTCATTGCCTGCCACACAAATGACACTTGATGGAGGAGTTACTTTTATTTAATAAAGAAACTGCCTTGGCCCATTTATAGGCCAGCCCTTAGGTGGGTGGAGTAAACAGACAGAATGCTGGGAGAAAGAAGCCGAGTGAGGAGTCGCCATGATTCTCCCACTCCAGACAGACGCAGGTTAAGATCTTTCCTGGTAAGCCAGCTCGTGGTACTACACAGAATATTAGAAATGGGTTAGATCAATATGTAAGAGCTGGAACTAATGGGCCAGGCAGTGATTAAAAGAATACAGTTTCCGTGTAATTATTTTGGGGCATAAGCTAAGCCATGCGGGCGGCCGGGTGCCGGGGACGCAGCCCCGCCGCTCTTATTACAACAGACACTGACAGGAATTTTACTTCAGCCAGAAATGCATAAGACAAGAAAGAGAGAGAGAGAGAGAGAGAGAGAGAGAGAGGGAGGGAGGGAGGGAGGGAGGGAGGGAGGGAGGAAGGAAGGAAGGAAGGAAGGAAGGAAGGAAGGAAGGAAGGAAGAAATAGCAAGCAATAAAATACTAGAAGGCAGAGAGAGTCAGTGGGAATGGCTTAACAAAGCCACTGAACTGCTTTGAAAAAAATCCAGACACTGTATGACCTGGGCCATGGATTCCCCAGAATGACTCACGGGTAAGACACCTTGGACACCTCTGCAGGTCACCTCTCTATGGGTGAGAGGGCACTTCTGTGAGTGAGGGGACACCCCTGCGGGTGAGGGGGCACCTCTGCGGGTGAGGGGGCACCTCTGCAGGTGAGGGAGCACCCCTGTGGGTGAGGGGGCACCCCTGCGGGTAAGGGAGCACCCCTGTGGGTGAGGGGGCACCTCTGCAGGTGAGGGGGCACCCCTGCGGGTGAGGGAGCACCTCTGCAGGTGAGGGGACACCCCTGCGGGTGAGGGGGCACCTCTGCGGGTGAGGGAGCACCCCTGCGGGTGAGGGGGCACCTCTGCGGGTGAGAGGACACCCCTGCGGGTGAGGGGGCACCTCTGCGGGTGAGGGGACACCCCTGCGGGTGAGGGGGCACCTCTGCGGGTGAGGGAGCACCCCTGCGGGTGAGGGGACTCCTTTGTGGGTGAGGGGACAGGACAAAGCAGTTTTTCCCTTAGCCAGCTCCATGCGTCTGAGATGCTGGGATCCTTGACATGGCCGTGCTCGTCTCAGTAACACGCATGTACTCGGGACTTCATTGCCTCCCCATACTTAATTTGCTCATTTAATCATCCAACCAACATTTACAATAAATCAAATGCTGCCTCATTAGAGGTTGCACTGGTGAGTTTTCTGCCAGGTGTGCATAGAAAGTCATATGAGAGAGATCCTCAACTGAGAAAATGCCCCCATGAGATCAGGCTGTAAGAAAGCTGTAATGGTCTGTCCTGTCCCTTTAAGAGACAAGCCACACCCACTCCCTCCCCCATCCACCGAGACAAGCTGATCTTCTTCAGTTTCCAACCTGAGTCCCTCCCTTTCTCTCTCTCTCTCTCTCTCTCTCTCTCTCTCTCTCTCTCTCTCTCTCCTCCCTTTTCTCCCCTTCCCTTCCATAACCCACTAAATAAATATCCATCTTCCCTCTTCATGGCCTACCTATCCCTCCAGTCTCTCACCCACTATGTGGCTTCCTGCCTGGGACCCAGCTGCCTTTGTGGCCTGCCGTGGTCTCACGGCCTGCTGCCCACTGCCACCACTTGGGGACCTGCAGCATTTTACTTAAACCATTACAAAAGCCTGTAAGGTATTTTTTTTTTTAATTAGGGATTAATGTGGAAGTACCTAGCCCATTGTGGGTGGTGCCACTCCTGGGTGATTAAGAAGGCAGGCTGAGCAAGTTACAAGGAGCAAGCCCATAAGCAGGACTCCTCCACAGCCTCCGCAACGACTCCTACCTCCAGGTTCCTACCCTGAGTTCTGCTCTGACTTCCCTGAATGAAGAACTACAAACTGTACTCTGAAATAACTGCTTTCCTCCTCAAGTTGCTTCTGACATTTTATTATGGAAATAGAAGCCCTGACTAAGACAAAGGGGACGATAATCTATGGCCTCTGCTTTCAAGGAGCTCATGAGATAAAGTACAAGGAGAACGGCTCTTTTCCCCCCAGCGTTGGTTTTGAGCCCAGGGATTCAAACACAGGGACAAACTCACTGCCACCAATCTGCAAATGCGGCCTTGAAACAGTGGCTGCTCTACCTGAGATCCTACTCTTTCAGCAACTCATCTAACCCCATGTGTGGGCCTATATGAAGAGTGAAGGAAATTCAAAATCTTGGACAGATTCCACAATTCTCTCTTGAATATCCTTAAAGAGTTTCCGACTGATTTTCCATTCCATGGAACACTGTTAAATGTCAAAGGGCACACTCCTTGGGTCCCCGTCTGAGGCCGCTTCAGTCTAAAAAGAAGGCAGTGGTGGGGTGAAGGAGTAAGGATGGCCCTTTGCCTCCCTGCCTCACGTCTTGCCTGCACTGGCGGCTTCCCTGGAGCTGGAGCCAGGAAAGACACAGCCATGTTTCTTAGCTGTCAGTAACTTCCTGAGCCTTGGTGCATGGGGATTTGGGAGGCGATTACTCACACGGGGTGCTGGGGGAGCATCCTCAGGGGCACCCTATTGAACAGACTCTTGCAATGCCCTCCTGTGGCTTCTAATTCTCACCTTTACCAAACCATCCATCTTGACACCTTCAAACCAGAATCCCAACTCCTGACTCCTCAGCCTTGAGCAGGGTTCAAAAATGGCTACAGGCACTCCTAAGTGGGAAGTTTTTATCAAACACTGCCCACAGGACTCAGGGATCTGTGTGAAAGAGGAGGAGGAAAGATGATTAGAGGGAGGGAGGAGAGGCTTATCTCACAGAGACTGTGACAGCGAGACCTCCACAGCCCCAAACGACAGAACCCAGCACTGCGGAGGGAAAGTGAACCAAAAATCCCTTTCTTAACCAGGAAGCTATTTGTAGTCATTCCCTGTGGGGAGGGGAAAATCAGGCTTCTTCAATGAAGTGTCACTGGGCATAAGCACCGTCCAGGAGAGGCCCCAGGCCCAGTAGGAGCTAGCCAGGACGACATAGCTTGTCCTGTGTGCTTTTGGTTTTGTTGCTTTGTTGTTTGGTTTTGTTTTATTTTTGGTCTATTGAGTTTATTTTACTTTTCATTTTTTGGGGTTTTAGTTTTTGGTTTTTGTTTTCAAGAGCGAGAGTGGGGGGAAGAAAGGAATGAAGAAAGGAGGGAGGGAGCGAGGGAAGAAAGGGAAGAGAAGGAAAAAGAAAAGACTAGAAAAGGAGGAAGGAAGAAAAGAAGGAAGGAACAAAAAGAGAGAGAGAGAGAACATAAAGATGAGGCGTATGAAGGTAGGGAGGATCTAGGGGAAGTTTGGGGAGGAAAAAGAATATGATCAAAATATTGTATAAATTTTTTCATGAAAAAGACCTACAACCGTCTTTAAAAGGCTCTGGGCTATTTTGTTGCTTTCATTCTCGTGTCTGATCAACTCATAATGCTCGCAAGTTGTTCTGGAACTAAATACAGCACATTTCCGGTGGAAAGAAGCTGTCCTCTCCTCAGCCCAGGGACAGGTAGGTGGCCCAGCTCTGCCTTTCGCCCTCAGGAGCAGGAGCAATCACTGCTTCTCGATACCGGATCAATACCGGGGAACTTCTGGTCTTGTCTCAGACAGCCCTCTTGAAGGTCCCGTCCTTGACCTGAGGGCAAAGGAAAAGTTCCTCTTCCGCTCCACCCCTGTGGGCAGCAGCAGAGGAGTGCAGACCACAGGCTGACAGACCTCTGAGAAACACCCTCTCTCCCTGGCTCTTCCAGTTTTTCTATCCTGAAGTCACTTTTGACTTAAATTTTGAAGTCAAGGCATTTTCAAAATATGTAACGACGTAAATGAATGCAGACAGATTATAAAAATATATACAGCTTTAATGGGGAAATAGACTTACAGGACCACAGGTTCCCGCAGAGAACAGGAAAAGCAGAAAAAGGGCTGCTGGGATCATGCCTGGCAGATTTATCAGTAAACATTAGCCCGAGACGAACACACCCCCAATGGGCGGGGCTTATCCCTACAAAAATATATATGTGGTATTAATCCAGCAGCATTTGTAATTAAATGACTTTTAGCAGCTATTATTCCTTCCTCAGCCATCAAGCCATTCAAAGACAACACAATAACATATGGTATCCAGATTCTCTGTTTATTTTCCGTCTTTACATAGCTTTATTTTAAACTATATTTTTACTTTTATTTTTTGGTGGGTTTTTTGAGAACAGAATTTCTCTGTGTATCTTTGTATCTTTGGCTGTCCTGGTATACACTCTGTAGACCAGGCTGTCCTTGAACTCACAGAGATATCTGCCTCTGCCTCCCAAGTGCTGGGATTAAAGGTGTGTGCCACCACACCCAACTACTCTCTTTCTCTTTCTTTTTTTTAAGGACTTTATCCTCTTACTTTTCTCTTTCAAGCCATCATATATTTTTAAACACACAATAAACAATTTAGAGGTTTGTTTTCTTTGTTTGAATCTATCTTTACTGTATATCTCTCATTTTTTGACCACATAAGTCTTGAGTTTGCTAAGCGTTATGGCTAGGATTAAAGCCAGGGCTTTGATGGTTGGATCCACCCCATTCCTTAGTTTTCAGAGTCTAGCTTCATGGTTTGAGGTACTGGCTGACACCATGTTTATTGCCACAATTCTATGGAGTTTCAAGGTCCTTGCCATCACCAAGCAGCATGCTGTTGGCTATTCATAAATATCATTTAACTGTTTTGTGGTGGGGCCTCTTAAAAAGAAACTGCAAGGATTTTGCAATGAAAGCTAAGTCAGGAAGCCTCTCTTAAATGAGACACACTTGCCTCTAGCAAACAGAGACCACCTGAGAAAATACTGCTACCAAGAAGCCGTGCTTAACTCTGTTCTTTCGTGTCCAGAATTATTTCCCAAGCTCTCTCAGGTCTTATGTGACCGCACTTGTCCATGTTGTCACCATTTGTTGCCTGAGTGCTGTGGGATAATGGTCTTTTTTTCCTGTAAAGATTTGTCACTTTTATTGTTTTAATAAAATGCTGATTGTCCGGTAGCCAGGCAGGAAGTATAGGCAGAGTGAACAGGCAGGAAGAATCGGCAGGGCAACAAAAACAGGAGAATTCTGGGAAGAGGAAAGGCTCAGTCTACAATCATCACCCAGATACAGAGGAAGCAAGATGTGACTGCCTTGCCAATAAAAGGTACCAAGCCACGTGGCTGACACAGACAAGAATTATGGGTTAATGTAGGATGTAAGAGTTAATAAGAAGCTTAAGCTAATAGGCCAACAAGTTTATAACTAATGTAGGCCTCTGTGTGTTTCTTTGGGACTGTGAACGGCTGTAGGACTGGGCAGGACAGAAATCTGTCAGCATAAACACTCTGAGAGAAAATAATAGTTAAAACATATATATCTGAGTGGGCATAATCAATTTGGTTCCTCTTTGGAAGATAATGGTCCACCCTTAGAGGCTCCTTCCCCATTGCTGTCCCAGCCTTGTATTTCCTTAATTAGATTCCATATTACATATGACTTCACCCAACATATCATCATATTCATGTTTTCAATGGAATTATGGGATTTTTCTTAATTAAACATAAAGTAAGTTTCAATGTTCAGATTTCAATAGAAAAAAAGAGAGATGTCTTATATAACCTTCTCCAAATGTCCTTCCTTTCTCCAGATCAGTATTGATTACAAAGCCATTCACCACATGACCAAAAACACCTAAAAGAAGGTCACCAAGTCTGCTACCACCCTAAAAAAAACTAGTCTTGGACACTGTCTCCTTGACACACACACCTTACAGCACTCCCTAAAGGTCAAGTCGGACACTTTCCCAGTGTCTCCTGAGCCCGATGTCAGGCCCACCAGCAGACAGCAGGCCTTCTTGGTGTCCATGCAAGGATAGTCAGGCCTGTTAGAAAGCCTGTCACAGATATTCTGAAGACCCTATTATTATTATTAGTTTTCTTCCAATCAGTAATTGTTTGATTACTCCTATAATAAAAATTACGAAAACAAGATCCAGTCCCAAGAAGAATGGAGCAGAACATGTCTTTTCAGAGAAGGCTTGTAGACCAATCTTCTCAACTGGATGGAGAGATGCCTAGAAATAGTGAAGGTCTGTGGGGGTGTTTCCAGAGAAGATTGGCATATGGGACAATAATTTTGGGGAAAACACAACTCAATGGTACGGTGGGGGAGCTGGATAACACATACTTCCAAAGAGAAAGCCAGACAGTAGATAAATCTATTGTTGATGCCACTGGCCATGGCCACTGGGCTCCATCTTCGTCATCCTCTCTGTGTGGACTCAAAGGAGACATCCAGAGGTCTCCCTAGCTTTGGCATCACACCAAGGCTGCTGTGCCTTTTGGATTTTAGCATTAACCAACTACTAAGTCTGTGCCTCTCTGGTGTATAAATGACTATCATCAGACTCCCAAGCCTCCAATCATATAACTAATCCAATCCAATACACATACTCTCTTGGTTCCATTCCTCTAGAGAATTCTAATACCAGCTGTTTCTTAAACAATAGATAGGAAACCTTCCCTGAGCCTACTAATTTGAATGCAACCAAGGATCAACAGGATTACTTGCTAAGCCTCTGCTCTGGGGAGAATAGCCTACACAGTGTACAAGACAATCACTTCCAGCTTGGCAGGAGTGATCATTAGTTAATGGGCCCAAATAATCCTCCAATAACCTATTAGGTCTTTATAAAAAGAACACACTATTGTTTGTTAATATGTTGCAAACACTCATCTTAATATATGTATTTGGTTTAGGAGAAACCTACAGCACAGGGTATAATTATAGTATTTACATATATTTTATAGCCTCCCTGATCCTCTTGTATAACTGGGTGTGTTTATGGCTATTTTATATAGAACTTGGTATGGTTTATGCTTTAGAGGATGATAGTTGTAGCTCTCACAAGTCATTGATCAAGACTATACTTTATTTGATACTAAGTTCCTGGTCAGTCTTTCATTTTAATAGCACCATTGTCACAAAGTAGAAAATGGTTTGTTTTATGAAGGATGTGATTCCTAAGGATGCAGTGTGGTCAGCAAAGGGAGAACTATAAAGTCCAAGAACACACACGTCCAGCTGCGGTGCAAGTGCTATGTCTTAGGGTGGGGATTGACTAACAGATTGTGACATGGATAACCAACAGATGCTTTGTGGAGAAAATAGACTTCAATCTGGTACTTGACAGGAGAGGAATAGAGTAAAACGTGTAGACACCATAGGTGGGGACAGTTATTGTCATTTAGTTTCTGCTGAACAGATGAGGTCTTTGGCCTGGGTCAGCTCACTCTGCTCTCATTACTGTAGTATATCACAGATAACAGAATATCTTGGGTACAAAAGTGAACACTGCTATGTCCTTTATGATATAACAAATAATTATTATTGCCATGACCCGGGCATCATCCTGAGGTGACATCTACACACAATTGTAACTAGGTCTTTGTTCTCCAAAGGCTCACAGATCTGTGGGGGAGACAGAAGCAGGTGGTGCAGCATAAGAAATCTTAGAAAAAGGCACACAAAGAGAAGGTTAAAAAAAATCTACATGTGTAGGCACAAGAAAGGGACAAATACAAGTGTGAAAGGAAGCCCTGCTGCCTCTCTTGAGCCAGAGCAGCCTCAGCTCATCCTACAAGGTCCCATGTAGCCCAGGCTAGTCTCAAATTCTGTGTGGCAGAGTTCCTGATTTTCGTGGTTCCCTCTTAATTGCTGGGATTACAGGCACGCACCACTCCATACCCAGCTATCTCTCAAGTTTAAGTGGCATGCTGGAATGTGCCAGGGTTCAGTCCTGTGGTCCCTTTTTATTCCTAATCTATCTACGTGGTCTCATTTAACACTAGGATATCTAGACTTTGAATGTCTTCAACGTGTGTAAGCCTGTATGAACGCTAACCCTACCCTCTTCCCCGGATATTTTTACTCATATGATGTATCCAGAGATATAGTTTATCAGAATAAAGGCCCTAGTTTCCTATCACCATATATGAAAACATATGTTCATAGTTCATGCACACATCACACACACCACCACCACCACTGTGACAGTATTTCCTTAACTCAATAATGGGCAACCATCAATCCATCCAATACTTCCAGTTTCTCAAGATAAAAACCTTGGTTCTAGATGTACTTCTTTCTTTTCTGTGCTATCTACAATCAAGATCTGTTCCCATTTTGCCCCTATCTCTGCCGTTACCCAAATCCATACCTCTACTGCCCTCTTCTCAATAACTGCTCAGTGACCTCCCTGCCTCCACCACATCCTCACATCCTCTGCAGAGTGACCTCCTGAGGGCTCCCTGTTTCTCACTGAATAAGACCCAATTTTAAAAGACCACATATGATTTAATTGTTTTGTTACTTTTTTTTTGTTGTTTGTTGGTCCTGAAGATGAAGCCATAGCCTCACATTAACTGGGTAAACACATTACCATTGACCTCTAACCCCGCGCTGATACTGACCTCACCTGTCCAAAATGCCTTCATTCTTGATTTGCCGCTGCACCTACATAGACATTCCTCAGTTAGGGCAAGTAGCTTCCCAAAAACCTTCGCTTTTGCTGTTCTGGGTGCCTAGAACGGCAGTTCTCAATCTGTTGATCAAGATCCCTTAGGGAAGGGGGGAGAACAACCCTTCCACAGGGGTCACCTAAGAGCATCAGAAAACACAGATACGTACATTACAGTTATGAAGTAGCAACGAAAATAATTTTACAGTTGGAGGTCAGCACAACATGAGGAACTGTATTAAAGGGTCGCAGCGTTGGGGAGGGTGAAATATTCTTCCCTGAATACTGGTTTCCTTCGCATTCTGCTCACATGTCACCTTCTCAGGAATGTCCTTGGACACCCTGTATAAAAAGGCATGTCCTCATTTTAGTCTTTCTTTTTCCTCTTCGCCTAGCTTGCTTTTTCAGCATAGCACTTGCTACCTGAGCTAGCATCCATTTGTGCATGTATCAACTATCTACCCAGCATGCTCCACACAGGAGACGTGGATCCTTCATTCCATGCTCTCCACAGGAACCAAAATAGAGATTGGTAAAATGTTTAAAATACTTGTTGAATAAACAAATGAATAGACTTAAGAAAGCTCAAGACACCATGCTCCCTGAAGGCTGTGGCCACATGGTCACTGACTGTAGTTGGAAATGGTTCCACTGGAAATGGCCTACTTCAGCCAAAGAGCTGATGACACCCAGATGTCCTGCTGAGAGCTGGCAATGTATTGGGAAACATTATCTTGCCCTGGTACCCAAAACTGAGCACCGGTGACTGGATTATTACATGCAGATCAACCTGTTGTTTTAAAGAAATGTCCGAGTTAAAATGGGCACAAAGCAAGCCAGATGTGTTGGTACACACCTGTACACTCCTAGCACTCAGGAGTCAGGGTTTGGTGGAGAGACACAAGTTCAGGGGCCAGCCTCATCCACAAAGTGAGTTTCAAAATAGCGTGGGCTACATTTTTTTTTTAAGTTGCAAGAATTCGGGAAATGAAGAAACCTACAGGAAAATGGGGCAGAACATTTGAGTCCGAAGTAACTGAATCTTAAAATCAAAACACTGTGATCAAGGTTAAGGTGAATTTGCCTGCCTAGTACAAAATTCAGAAGTGGGGGTGGGGATGAACAACTGAGAGGTATCGTGGTAGATTGGAAACTAGGCACCATGAGATAGCACACCTGGGGATAAACCTGGGCACCGCTGCAGAACTGTGAGTCACATGCAGACTCTGTGAACTACTCTCCGGACATAAAATGAAGATAAAGGCCTGGGCATGGTGGCGCACACCTTTAATCTTACTGTTTATTGTCAGCGCTTGGGAAGCAGAAGCAGGTGAATCTCTCTAAGAGTGAGTCTTTGTCTAGCAGAGCGGGAAGTGGGGGGAGAAGGGACAGAGAGAGAGAATGAAGATACTTATGTCACAAATCTGTCAGAATTCAAGGCAGGAACCTGAAGGCAGGAACTGGCAGACCACAGAGGAATGCCAACTGCTGGCTTTCTCCCCATGACTCACTCAGCTTGTTCTCTTAGACAGCCCAGAACCTCCTGCCCAGGGCTGCACTCGCCTGTATCAGTGAAGAAAATACCACACAGACACGCCGTGCCGCAGGTCAGTCTTGTGGAGGCAGCTCCTCAGCTGAGACTCCTTCTCTGCACTTGTGTTGACAACCGAGATTAGCCACCACACAGTATGAGTTTTTAACCAATGTTTTGAGTAAATGTAGAAGCTACAGAGCTGTGTATAAGATTGCAATGTTTTTTTTTCATTTATCTTCCAACTCCTGCATTTTCTACCATAACAGCGTAATTTAAAGCCTTCTTCAATGAGTTCACTGTATGCCCCGGGTGTTCTATGTGGCCAGTTTCCAAGGTATAATTTAGTTTAAAAATCATTTGTTCTAGGGGCTGGATAGATGACTCAGCAGTTAGGAGCTGACTGTTCTTCCAGAGGACCCGGGTTAGATTCCCAGCACCCACATGGCGGCTCACAACCGTCTGTAACTCCAGTCCCAGGGGTCTCACACTCTCCTGGCTTCCTTGGGCACTACACCAGAGGACTCCACAAACACAGGTAAAAAGATCCATGTACTTAACATAAAATGAAAACAAATAAAAAAATGCTATAAAATTTGTTTGCAAGTTAAATAAACTGCACAAGCATCCAATACCTCCAAAGGCCATGATTTGTGTGATAATTTCGTATGTCCAAAGCCCTGTTCATCAACCAAAATCTCTGGTATAATAATTAAATTCATTAGTATGCATCTTGAGTATCTGGATCATTACTTATGTGTTAACATTTTTCTTTGTACTTTTAACCTGAGATGTCCTTAAATTCAGTCACCAGCCCTCAGGTTTTCATCCTTAGTAGAGTTACAGAGAACAAACATGAGACACTTGAGTAAGCCTATGTTGAAAAGAAGGTTGAACTTTTTTCCATTGAAAAAAGTCTCCATTTTGTTTATACCTTCCCAGGCATGTGTGCTGGCTAGTTTTTTATAGCCCACTAAGGGAAACCTCCATTGACAATGTGCCTCTATCAGATTTGCGTGTAGGCAAGTCTGCCAGGCATTTCCTTGACTGTTGATTGATGTGGGGAGTCCAGCCCTCTGTGAGTGATGCCATCCCTGGGCAGGTGGTCCTGGGTTCCATAAGCCAACAGGTTGAGCGTACCCGGGAGAGCATGCCAGTGCAGTATTCCATATAGTAGAGTTTCTTCTCATACAAGCATTTTTCATTTTATCAACCGAAACAGTTTATGCTCAGAATACAGGTGTTATGCTAGGAAGGGGCTTCTTGAGGAGTATGGGGAAGGTAAGTGACTCGTGTAAGAACCCCAGTAAATATCGCTGCAGATTTGAGGGTTGGCATGTTCTAACAGGATATAAATATGACTGACGTTTCCTAATGGCCTAGACTATTTGCTGTACAGAACCAAGTGTAGTGACAACGACATGTTCCCAGTGGGTTGTCTGGATGGCTTCATTCTATTAAAATTCAGCAATGACTCAAGCACCCATTAACATACCTTAGCTGCCATGTCTTCACTGTCAGGAGCCAGATAGCTTTTCTAAGTGATTCATCCCTTTATTTTAATGTCATATTTAATTTTCATCTCTACTCTCAGGGGCAGGAGGGAGGTAAAAGGGAGTGGGAGGGGAAGCGACCAGGATGTAGTCTGTACATATCTGGAATTGACAAAAAACAAGTCGAGTCAATATAAGAAGAAATAAAGAGAAGCATAATGAGGACAATTTCCTAGACGAGGAACCTAGACTGGGCATGACTACAAGCTCACTAATGTCCCCACAGCACCTCAGGGGCTCCTCATAGACTTTAACGTACATTTCAGAGAATCTTAGTCATTTAGGAGAGATGACAGATGAAAGCAGAGAAGTCTGAGGAGTCGGGAACCACAGACTCTTGGCACACCTCTTAGGCTGCTGTAGAAGGTTTGACGGGAGGGTATCTGGTTCTGATTCTCTGGAGCAAACTACTTCATTGGCTGCTAGCTGTCCTTAACTGGGCATGAATGTGAAGCGTGCCCTGGGGAGACTTTCTTCCTGCCTCTGGTTTTGGAGGGCACATTGCTCTGCATTCCCAAGGGAAGGGAGGGCAGACTTGGGAAACCTGGGTCTTCAGTCACAACCTACCCAGTGACCAGAAACAGCTAAATCAAATTTACAACATATGTCTCTACAACCTCCAATAACCAGTGGTCCCATGACCTTGTGTCTGTAACAAATACCAAACAAGGAGATTCAATTATTCAATCGGTCTAATAAGGAATACTGAGGCTGAAACTCGGGGCTTTGTTTATGTAATTTTATACTATGGACACACTAGAGACGTCACAAAAGCTCGCAGCGACAGCAAAGGAAGATTCCCACCCTTCTTCATATCTGGGTGGCATCTGGGTGCAATTGTGACTTAAAGGAAAAAGGTCTCATGGGGGAAAAAAGCCAATTACAGCCTCAAGGGAGAAAACGCCAATCGCATCCGAGATACATTGTTCATCTGCTCAGTGTCTCTTGTGCTCTTCGAAGGTTGTAGGTACCACAAGGCACTGAGAGGAGAAAGTGGAATGGTCAGCCCTTGGTCTCTGGAGCTTAGAGTTTTGTGTTCACTGAACATGCAACACAATGTGATAAAAACACTGTGATGGAAAGAATTGCAAAGGACAATGTGACTCTAAGCTGTCTAAATCTAAGATGTTGCTAGGAGGCAGCATCCCAGTGATGCAGGTCCCACTTTGAGTCTTTCTTGATAGACTAGACTACCCTCTGCAAAACCTAAGTCCCAAAGAGACATCTCCCAAAGAGAGATGGTTGGTCACACTATTTGCAATGCAAATGCCCCTTCTCCTCCTAAAATAAAGTTACATTGCTCTCTACAAAATATAAATAAATAAAAAATAAGCCAAGTTCCTTCCAACAAGTTCCTGCAAACACAATGAGGACTCGGTTGTGGATGGAAACAAACATATCTTTCAAGTCCTGCCAGACATAATACGGAGTCAGGGTCATGTCTTAGAAGCCACGCATGGCTTCCTCAGCCCTCCACTAGTCTTGAGCTGACTGTTTAACCCATGCGGGTGTGTATTTGCTTACCAATTCACTAGTATACCAGACAGGCTAAAATAAGTCCTGCTGTTGCATCTTCCTGGTTTAGAAGAACAAATCTGTATTTGTGCTGCAAGTCAGCTGGGACTATGCTTGCCATCTCACGCTGAGATGCCATCATAGCAAACATGTCCCCTAGGTAGAAGAGGAAGGACATTCTTCCTGCCTGTGGTAATGGTTTTGTCACCACCATCAGCAAATCTTAAGTCAGCCATAGGTAACTGCATAGCCTGGCCTCCACTGACCGATGGGGAAACCTGACGATAAAGAAGCAGAACTGGGAAGAAATGAATTACAGGCAAAGGGTGCTTGCTACTCCCGGAGTGACATGAATATGAAAAGCACACTCCCGGACATCCATCTCTTGCTTTAGAATTCCTTGATAGAACCACCGTGGTTAAAAATCCAAGTCGCGATGGTGGTCAAGGCTAAGATCTTGGTACTTCTGAGAAGTTAGTTTTCCTGCTTCAACCTTTGTACAAACAAGGCAGATTTTTACAAAAAGAAACACTCTCTGCATGCAGACCAAAGCTCTGGTCCCACCCAAATTCTTCTAGCAGGGACAGAAAGAGAGGCTGGCATGCAACGGCCTCCCTGCTACTGAGAAAAAAAGCCTGTGTTACGACAGTCATGGTTTTCCAGGGCCCTTTGTAAGCCACTGAATCATCTGGAACACATTTCCCTTGAGTTTTATAACATTTTGACTCAATTCCCTCATCCATTTCATCATAGGCTTCCTGTTCGTGCTAAAGATAGTCATAAACAAATTCTGTGGTCAGTATCTCAAAAAGGAAGCATATGCAAAGTCCGACCTCAGCCACTTCTTTTCCTGAGCAGAAGAGCTCCATTTCCTATAATGAACTGTCCAATTACAAAGCAACCTTGGGAGAGTTGAAAATGGCACACTTGACCAGCAAGTGGCCTCTATTTGAGAAATCAGTCCCAGAAGTGTGTGGGTGGGTATGAAACCTGACTGCAGAACGGTGTGGCGAGGTGGGTTTCTACTAGGGATCATTGAGCAAGAGTTCCAATATAACTGAATTTATTTTTAATGACTAAAGTCATTTCATCATTAAGCCATGGTGAGCATGTACTTAACATAGTCCTTGTGTGGCTGGAACATCAAAAAGTTCTGATCATTTAATTAAGCAAAATAAAATGTTTCTTTTAGTCTGATGGATAAATGGACTTTTCCAAAAAGTCTATAAAACTTAAATTAGGAGACTGTCACCACGGTCCTGTTTGCAGATAAGTATCCTGATGGGTAGAATAGTGAGTGAGCTCTTGCCTTACCACTGGAGCAACTGTTTAGCAGTTTCTTATGTATTTAGGACGATTTGGTTATTCTCACTCCTTATCACCTGGGGAATGAATTTTTTTAGCAGAAACTCCCGAGACTCCTGGACAGGAAATTGTCCAGTGATGAAACCCCAGGCGTAAAAGGAGCAGTCCTCTCCTGAAGTGTGCTCTGCAGTCCTCCGCTGCAGTGTGCTCTGTAGTCCTGTGCTGCAGTGTGTTCTGTAGTCCTCCACTGCAGTGTGCTCTGTAGTCCTCCACTACAGTGTGCTCTGCAGTCCTCCGCTGCAGTGTGCTCTGTAGTCCTCCGCTGCAGTGTGCTCTGTAGTCCTCTGCTGCAGTGTGCTCTGTAGTCCTCCGCTGCAGTGTGCTCTGTAGTCCTCCACTACAGTGTGCTCTGTAGTCCTCCGCTGCAGTGTGTTCTGTAGTCCTCCACTACAGTGTGCTCTGTAGTCCTCCGCTGCAGTGTGCTCTGTAGTCCTCCACTACAGTGTGCTCTGTAGTCCTCCGCTGCAGTGTGTTCTGTAGTCCTGTGCTGCAGTGTGTTCTGTAGTCCTCCGCTGCAGTGTGCTCTGTAGTCCTCCGCTGCAGTGTGCTCTGTAGTCCTCCACTACAGTGTGCTCTGTAGTCCTCCGCTACAGTGTGCTCTGCAGTCCTCCGCTGCAGTGTGTTCTGTAGTCCTCCGCTGCAGTGTGTTCTGTAGTCCTGTGCTGCAGTGTGCTCTGTAGTCCTGTGCTGCAGTGTGTTCTGTAGTCCTCCGCTGCAGTGTGCTCTGTAGTCCTCCGCTGCAGTGTGTTCTGTAGTCCTCCGCTGCAGTGTGCTCTGTAGTCCTGTGCTGCAGTGTGCTCTGTAGTCCTCCGCTGTAGTGTGCTCTGCAGTCCTCCGCTGCAGTGTGCTCTGTAGTCCTGTGCTGCAGTGTGCTCTGTAGTCCTGTGCTGCAGTGTGTTCTGTAGTCCTCCGCTGCAGTGTGTTCTGTAGTCCTGTGCTGCAGTGTGCTCTGTAGTCCTGTGCTGCAGTGTGTTCTGCAGTCCTCCGCTGCAGTGTGCTCTGTAGTCCTCCGCTGCAGTGTGCTCTGTAGTCCTGTGCTGCAGTGTGTTCTGTAGTCCTGTGCTGCAGTGTGTTCTGTAGTCCTCCGCTGCAGTGTGTTCTGTAGTCCTGTGCTGCAGTGTGTTCTGTAGTCCTGTGCTGCAGTGTGTTCTGTAGTCCTCCGCTACAATGTGCTCTGCAGTCCTCTGCTGCAGTGTGCTCTGTAGTCCTGTGCTGCAGTGTGCTCTGTAGTCCTGTGCTGCAGTGTGCTCTGTAGTCCTCCGCTGCAGTGTGCTCTGTAGTCCTCCACTGCAGTATGAAAGGAAGGAGGAAGAGAGGGGAGGGGGAGATATAAAAAGGCAAAGTATGAACCAGGAGAACTTGAAATTCTCACACAAGCAATCAATCGTATCTAGAAAAGACTCCTGTAAATGAAAGAGATAGATAATCCGTTCTTAAAGGGTGGGACATGATCCTCGTGTAATAATCCAAATGGCCCAAAAAGCACTTGAGGAAACATTTTCTGTCAACTGAGAAATGCAAAATAAATCTACAGTGAAATGAAATGACCCACCCAACAGAAAAGCCAAATTAGCAGGACCGACATGACACGCTGAGTGTTGATGGAGACTGTTGGCGCCAGCAGTCTCCCACGCCCCTTACAGGTAGGAATACAGATGCTCTTCAGATCTCTTTGTATTATCTCCTGAAGTTTAACACCCTGTCGGACTTCTATTCCCAGGTACACAGTCAATGGAAACCCACACCCACGCATGAAAGACATGCACAAGACTGCAGCAGTGGCATTAGATACCCCCTATTGAGAATGACTTAAACACACAACAATAAGACAAGTTATAAATACAGCGATGAAAGTAACAAACAAGTATAGATGGAACCTGTCTGCACCTCTGTGTGTCGTTTAAGAGAGGAAGCCAGAAAGGGGTGTGTGAGGGACGACGACAATGACCATGCAAAGGTGAAGGACAGAACCATCACCACAAAGTTGGCCTAAGACATCCACATACCCACACACTAGTAGTGGGATGCATACACACACACACACACATGCACAACATACACAACAATGATTAATTTTCAAAATATAAAGTATAAGCAAACAAAAATCCAGAAAGTGGCAAAAGTAATCTGCAGCATTAAAATCCAATTCCCTTTTGGAAAGATTGGTTGTAAGTGGGACAAGGGACCTTTAAGAGTATTGGCTACAACTAGTACAGAAGTCAAATCATTGTAGAGTTACCTGTGTACAACCAAAAGATAACAGACGCAGAAAGGCAGCAAGTACTCAAACAGCAGCAAACACCAGGCAAACCCAGCACATCTGCCGGGCAGCACCCATAGCTCAGAGCATACACATGGCTTCGTCAGCGCTAGGTGTCTGACGCTAGGCTGGGTGTGCTAAGCACATCATTCTCTACCTTAGATTTGATGCAGAGATCACCTAATAGTTTCACCCACATTTTGCAAACAAGGAAGGCAAATCTTAGAGGTGTGCTAGAACTTTCCTGAGAGAACACAGAGAAACTTGGTGGCGATGATAACACATCTCAAGCGGACCAGCCTAGGGCTCACAATCATGAATTTAAACTCCTCGTACAGAAACATCGAGTGTGTTCTCACAGATTTGGGTGCTCTTCCCTTACCTTTCAGTCATGCTTCAGAAAGCTTTGTAATAGTGACTTACATATTTTTAAGTTTGTTCCTGGTGTTTCATTATTTTTGATTCTCTTATGAGTAAGAGTTTGGCCTCCCACTCCACGTTCTAAAAGGTTACTGTGGGTGATTAGAAGACCCAGTGATGTGACTGTGTCTTGGCATTGACTACTGAGCTGTCTCGGTAGCTTTCTAGTTGATTCCCTTGGCTGTCTCAGGAAGTCAAGGTGAGGCAGGTAAATACTGACAACTTTTATCCTCTCTCCCCTGATTCCTTTCTTTGCCAATACTGGTGCATTTTATGGAATGGGGAAAGATCCGCAAAATGGGCCAGGGTGTGTGGGGCAGAGGGAGCTCTGTGTTGTGAGACATCTTGACAGATCCCAGCACTCAGGAGCCCTCTGACTGGCTCTTGAGGTAGATCACAAATGAGGGAGTGAAAGACCCTGGCATGAAAGGGAAGATGGGTCCCAGAGAATGACAGGTCATTAAAAGACTTCAATCAGGGATGTGCTTGTAAAATTTCCATATCAGATAAAACACCAGTGTTAGCCTTGAGAAGGGCTGTCAGACAGACATAAAAACAAAGGAAAAGAAAATGTTGGGGGCTTCCTAACCCACCTCTGGAATAAGAAAAAAAAGATAGGAATTTGCGAAGGAGGAATCCTCCACCCAACACCCCACGCCCCTGTCCCTTCAGCTTCCTTCTGGTTATGTTTTGGGCCAGTCACTTGGTCTGACTTTTGATTCCTCTCACATGTAATGTTAGAATAAAACCACCAACTGGGCACAACTTGTGAGGCTTAATAAGCAAACGTTTGTAAAGCACATGCAAAACAAAACAAAATAAAACGAGCAAACAAACAAACAAAAAAAAACGATCATTCTTGGACTGAAAGTGTAGCTCAGTGGTAGACCACTTGCCTAGTATGAATGAGAGCTTTAGGTTCCTCCCCAGCTCTGGGACAAGACCAGTAGTTCTTTATGCGCTTGACGTGGGCGGTGAACATGAAGTTGAGCCACAGATTCTGGGATTGCATAGACGTCAAACTTCTCTGACAAATCTTGGTATTTCATACTTTCCAGGCATCATCCAAGTTCCCCGATCCTCTGCTTTCTACTTTTTCTTCTCCCTTTTCACTCCTCACCAATATACTCACCTCTAAGATGGGTATGAATGTCCAACATGCAATACCACATAATTAAACTACACTCTTTAAACAGCTTTAGACAGCTCAGCAATAAGAAGAGAAAAAACCCTCAAATCTGATAGTCTCCCAAGGACTTGAACAGTTAAGCTTACAGACATGACACAGAAATGATCAACAAACCCATCTTTGGGCTAGGAAAATGTAAGTCAAAGTTATAGAGAAAGTGCAGTCCTCCTACATTGTAGGTGAAAGTATCAAGTTCAACCTTTACAATAGAAAATAATTTGAGGTTCCTCAAAATGCATTATGTATTACCTTATGACTTAGCAATTCTACATTTACCCTCAGAAGAAAAAGGAACATGCACACATGTTAAAAGCACATAGCTAAAAAGGTAGAAATTGTTCAAACATCCACCAGGATGTACTATATCAAGATGTTCTGTGTAATATAGAAAAGAATGAAGCTCTAATGTCTGGTACAGCATGAAGGACCCGAAAAGCATCACACTAAGTCAAAGAAGCCAGGCACAATGGGCTATATAGTGTGCAATCCCATTTACATTCGATATCCTTCATAACTAATTCCATAGAAACAGAACACAGAATTGTCCTTTCAAGAGGCCAAGGGAAAGGGGATTAGGAAACAATTTGGTAAGTATGCAGTTTCCTTTGGGAGTAAGGGACATGCTGAACTAATTACCTAATTAGCTATCGTTGCACATTGTGAATGTGCTCAATGCGACTGAAATGCTCGCTTTTTAAATAGCCAATTTGAGGTTACTTCAATTAATCAAAATAAGCCTCTTCCCAAAAAGTAGATGTAATTGACTGCTAGAGCTCACAGACACCTGTTTTGAGGTGCCAATGAATAAAAAATGGCTGGCAGTTAACCACTATCTATGATTATGGTTAGAACTTTTAATAACAACTCAACAGTAGTCCTGAGTACAGTCTCTCCTGCTGATGGATATCGGCGATAGATATCCTTAACTAGGTAAATTATACTAGAGTCAGATTTTACTTCATGTCTTGCCTTTCCACAGGCCCATACACTCTCAGCTGAGCATGCTCCAGAAAACTGCTTCAAGGTAGTTTGTTTCTTCTGAGTGGCTCAATTTCCTTAGGCTGTGGTATCTCTTTAAAAGCCCTCCCAAAGTGAAAACTTGTACAGCCACTTTGGAAATCAATATGGTGATTTCTCAGAAAATTAGGAAACAATCTACCTCAAGACACAGCAATACCACTTTTGGGTATATACCCAAAGGATGCTCAATCATACCACAAGGACATGTGCTCAACTATGTTCACAGAAGCATTATTTGTAATAGCCTGAACCTGGAAACAACCTAGATGCCCCTCAACCAAAGAATGGATAAAATGTGGTTCATCTACACAGTGGAGTGCTATACAGTGATAAAAAAAAAAAAAATGACATCTTGAAATTTGCATGCAAATGGATGAATTTAGAAAAAAACCATATTGGGTGAGGTAACCCAGACTCAGAAAGACAAATATCATATGTAATCACTCATAAGTGACTTCTAGACTTAAAGCAAAGAGAACCAGTCTACAGTCCACAACCCCAGAGAACCTAGACAACAAAGAGGACCCTAAGAGAGACATACATGAATCTACGTAGGAAGGAAAAAAAGACAAGATCTTCTGAGTAAACTGGGAGTGTGGGGGTCATGGGAGATGGTAGAAGGGGAGAGTGGATAAAGGAAGGGGAGCAAAGAAAAACATATAGCTCAATAAAAACATTTTTTAAAAAAGGCCTCCCACAGGTCAGCAAGACGGCTCAGTAGCTAAAGGTAGTAGATGCCAAGTCTAATAACTTCATTTCAGTCTATTCCCAGGACATGCATGGTGGAAAGAGAGAATTGAGTCCTTTAAATTGTCCTCTGACCTCTCCTTACATGCCATGGCATCCATGTACACACACACACACACACACAGAACTAATGTTTTTAAGAAGCTAAGTTTTCCCAGGTGGTCCTATGAAAAATATCCCCCTTCTGTGTCTTAGCTATGACTCCACATGGATGAATTATGCCTCTTCTGTTCACCCCTGCCCTGGGCATAGAACACGGCAAAGAAACCCAGGACTGTCACTCCCAGCAGACCAGATCCCAACAGACCAGATTTCTTTTCCTTCTGTTTTGACCACTGATGAGGACAGCAGCATTTGCTCAAAATGTCAGAGAGGTCAATTTTATCATAATTTTGACTGCGTGATTATCCTGAGAGTAGAAACAAGGAGACTGCCTAGGAGCTAGCTAAGGTGTCTCTTTCCATTGCCATTCTCCTACATAGGCAAAGCATCCTCTCGCCCCCTATAACCGTGGAATAGAGCATGCTTCTCAAGCTCTCCCACCAGCCGCTCCTCCGTGACTACCTAAAGGGGAAAATTCTAGAAAACAATAATCATGCACCATAGTTTGAAAGGCAAAATAACATTTCCATTTGTTTTTTTCTATACAGAATCCAAATCGCTTAGTTACATTAAGAAAAGCAAGAGTAGCCGGGCGGTGGTGGTGCTACGGAGAAACCCTGTCTGGAAAACCCAAAAAAAAAAAAAAGAAAGAAAGAAAGAAAGAAAGAAAGAAAGAAAGAAAGAAAGAAAGAAAGAAAGAAAGAAAAGCGAGCAGTCATTCAGCTGTGGATAAGACATAGCCTTTGGGTCTCTCTGCTGGCTAGTTTTGTATCAACGTTACCAAGGTAGGATCACTGGAAAGGAGGCAAGCTGGTGGGGCATTTTCTCAATTAATGATTGATATAGGTGGGCCAAGTCCATTGTGAGTAGGGCCACTCCTGAGATAGTGGTCCTGGGTTCTATAAAAAAAGCAGGCTGAACAAACCATGAGGAGTAAGCCAGTAAGCAGCTCCCCTCCGTGGCCTCTGCATCAGCTCCTGCCTCCAGGTTTCTGCCCTGTTTAAGTTCCCTCCTGACTTCCTTCAGTGATGGACTACAGTGTGGAAGCCAAATAAACCCTCTCCTCCCCAAATTGCTTTGGTCATGGTGTTTCAGCACAGCAACAATAACCCTGACTAAGACAACCTCCTAATTATTGATTAGATTTGGCAGCATGTGACAGTTAGTCCACACATGACACACAGCTGAACTGTGTAGAGATTTATACTCTGACATTACAAAAGTGTGCATATTCATGACTAGGACTTGGAGGGCACAGTCATGAAGCCACCAACCTCCTTTCTACTTTCCTCCATCATCCCTGGCTTCATAGCCCAAGATGGTTCTGAATACTCGACTCGTTTCAGCTAGATTCCAGGTCCTAGGTTGATGGAAAAGCCTGAGGTGTTGCTATCTGACTCCTTCTGTTGGCTGACTACATGTATATTGACAGAGGTTTCTGTCCTGCCTGGTCCTGCAGCCATTAAGTCCCAAAGGAACACACAGAGATCTATATTAATTATAAACTGCTTGACCTATTAGCTCAGGCTTCTTATTAACTCATATATCTTACATCTTAACCCATAATTCTTGTCTGTGTTAGCCATGTGGCTTGGTACCTTTTATCAGCAAGGCATTCTCATCTTGCTTCCTCTTGGTCTGGATAATGACTACAGACTCAACCTTTCCTCTTCCCAGCATTCTCCTGTTCTTGTCACCCCGCCTCTACTTTCTACCTGGTCACCTTGCCTATGCTTCCTGCCTGGCTACTGGCCAATCAGCATTTTATTAAAGCAAGACAATATAAATGACAGGGTACAAGACCATTGTCCCACAGCACTTTCTCCCCTTTTTTTTTCAAAACAAGAACTCTGAATCTAATTTCTCTTGTTTAGCTTTCTTCCTGACCATTATCCATACAACTTGTAACCAACACTCTAAACAAAGAAAAACATCCATAATCCATTTTGGGGAATGTGGGTGTAGTTTTCCAGGCTACTTCTTGCTGATTGGGGGTGCTGATAATCTTATGAGGACCTAAAGAAAATTTAGAATTATGATCAAGTCCTGACTGGAGTATCCTGTGAGGCTTGATCATCTCAGGCAACAGACTTAAATCTGTTCTGGATGTAGAACTCTGACATCAGGGTTATCTGTTCCTACCGAATATTTCTCAGGGGATCTTCCTTGATCAAATCTGATTTTTTTTCTTAACCCTGAATGAACCCACAGCCTCTCATTTCCTGTTGAAACAAAAGCAAAACCTCTTCTCCAAAGTAGCAAATCTTTTGACTTAAATTTTGAAGTCAGCAGCATTTATATTTAAATGTCCTTTAGCGGCTGTTGCTCCTTCCTCAACCATCAAGCAATTCAAAGACAACACAATAACATACAATATCCAGACTCTCTGTGTATTTTTCATCTTTACATAGCTTTATTTTAAACTCTATTTTTTTTTAACTTTTGTTTTTTTGAGACAGGTTTTCTCTGTGTATCTTTGGCTGCCCTGGAACTCACTCTGTAGACCAGGCTGTCCTTGAACTCATAGATATCCACCTGCCTCTGCCTCCCAAATGCTGGGATTAAAGGTGTATGCCACCACACTCAACTACTCTCTTTCTTTCCTTTTTAATTTTAAGAACTTTATTCCTTTTTCTTTTCTCTCCCAAGTCTACATATATTTTTAAACATGCTCTAAACAGTTTAGAGGGCTTTTTTTTAAATCTGAATCTATCTTTACTGTATATCTCTCTTTTTCTGACCACATGAGTCTTTAATTTGCTAAATTATAGGACTAGGACTGTGGCTTTGATAGCTGGATCCATCTCATTCCTTAGCTCTCTGAGAGTCTAGTCTCATGACAGAGGTACTGGCCAGAACCATGTTTATTGCCACAACTCTATGGCATTTCAAGGGTCCCTGCCACCACCAAGAAGCATGCTGTCAGCTATTCATAAACACCATTTAAGTGTTTGGTGATGGGACCTCTTAAAAGAGATGCAAGGTTTTCGCAGCTAATGCTGAGTCAAGAAGCCTCTCTTAAATGAGATGTGCTTACCTCTAGCAAACAGAGCCCACCTGAGAAAATGCTTCTACCAAGAAGCCATGCTTAACTTTGTTCTTTTGTGTCCAGAATTACATAAAGCCCTCTGAGGTTTTATGTGGATGTAGTTGTTCATGTTGGCACCATTTTGTTGTAGGAGATCACTTGTTTGTTTCCTGGCTATCCAGACTCCCAAAATAATCACATAGACACGGTATTAATTAAATCACCGCTTGGCCCATTAGCTCTAGCTTCTTATTGGCTAACTCTTACATCTTAATTTAACCCATTTCTATTAATTTGTGTATAACCACGCGGCTGTGGCTTACTGGCAAGGTTCCGGCTCATCTGTTCCTAGTGGCGGCTACATGGCATCTCCCTGACTCCACCTTCTTTCTTCCAGCATTCAATTTAGTTTTCCCCACCTAGCTCTACTCTGCCCTATCACAGGCCAAGGAAGATTCTTTATTCATTAACCAATAAAAACAATACATATACAGAAGGACTTCCCACACCACATGTATTAAATACCACCTACTCCTTTGCTGATGCTTTCTAGTTTTGTTTTTGCTCATTACACAGAGCTGGTAGCTTATCCCATAGTTAAATCAGGATGAAAAAGTCTCCTGACTTTCCCTGCATCTTGTCTAGGAAATTGTTATACTGGTACAGGGGAGTTGGGGTCTTCCTTTCTCTTTTTCTCTTCCCTCCATTTGGTCAAAGTAAAAATAAATCCAACATTCTTTAAGGAAAGGGAGGGAGAGAGGGGGAAGAAGAGGAGTGGAGGAGAGAGAGGAGTGGCAGAGAGAGGGGAGGAGATGAAGAGGGGGAGGGACAGTAAAGGGGCAGGAAGAGGAGGAGAGGGGCGAGGAGAGGAGGAAAGGAGAGGAGGAGGGAGAATGGTTTTTAACTTCCAATCAAAGTAATTGAACATTACTCAGTGTGACTCTCAGGAAAGGCTTCCAGTACTAGAAACTGAGGTGGGATTGTTTTCATCATTCTACGTAAACAACACCTTAATCTAGCCTTAAGACTCAATAAAGTTTCTACATGTAGTAATTACAGACAAGAGAGATCTTGAAAGGGAAAGAAGTTTTGACACCACCAAGACTCATCATGTGTAGGCGCCTGTTCCATGTCAAAGTCAGTTGGAGAGAAGAAGACTAATTTGCCACTTTCTGGGTGAACTTCAGCAAGGTTTTGTAGCATCTCTGAAGATCAGTGGATTAATGTTAACACACGAACCATGACACATGTGTCAGAGGCAGGAGTTGGTTCTCTCCTTCTACCTTGTGGGGTACCAGGCTTCTAACTCAGGTCCTCAGCTGGCAGCAGGCATCTTTACCTGCTGGGACATCTCATTGGCCCAGTTTGTTTGCTTGTTTTGAGACAGGGTTTCTCTGTGTAGCCCTGGCTGTTCTGGAACTCACTCTGTAGACCAGGCTAGCCTCAAACTGAGAGATCCCCAAGCTCTACCTCCCAAGTGTTAGGCTTAAAGGTGTGTACCACCATGTCCAGCCTCTTTTATTATTCTTTATAGGCAGAAAAGACAATTATATCAAAGGGTTATGGAGTACCTTAAATTACTGATGTATATTTAAAAGCTGTCTGAGGCTCACACCTACAGTTCCAGGACTTGAAAGAAGCAATCCAAGTCATGCAATATATAACAAATCCTATAAATATTTTTTTAATTCTGAATTATTAGGTTAAACAAGTCTGCATTAATTTGACTTGTATTTGACAAATGTTACCAATTTTGCTATTTTTCTTATCTATCATTTCTGACCACAAACATGCCCCCTGTTTCAATAACATACATGGGTCCCCGCTAAACCCACTGAAACGATCAGCACTTTCTGAGTACTGAGTACTAGAAGGCCTACGAATTTTTTTCAACAGCAAAATAAGTTTCTGATATGGGATTCCCCTGTGTATGCTGTGAAAAGCATTGATTAATAAAGAAACTGCTTTGGGCCTATTGCAGAGCTATAGTAGAACAGAGCTAGGTGGGAAAACTAAACGGAATGTGGAGAGAAAGGAGGCAGAGTCATGGAGAAGCCATGTAGCCCTGCCGGAGACAGACACACTAAAACTTTGCTGGTAAGCCATGACCTCATGATGATACACAGATTAATGGAGATGGCTTAAATTAAGATATAAGAATTAGCCAATATAAAACTAGAGCTAATGGGCCAAGCAGTGATTTAATTAAAACAGTTTCTGTGTGATTATTTCAGGGCTGAGCAGCCGGGAATCAACAAGCGGCCTCTCACAGCAAGTTTTAATACCTGTGATAGCTTTTGAGAGAAGGCCTACTATGTGGAAGATACTGAGAAGATGTGAAGACAAACAGGCTATACTCTGATCTCTCCTCTGCGTAGCAGACTAGCACAGCCAGTCCCATCCCTGCCCAGCCTCTTCTGTGGGTCTCGAAGAAAGAGATCAGACCAAATACTATAGGAAGAGTAGAAGTTGTTTTCTAAATTCCATAGACAAACTGCTTGCTCTAAAAGATAATGAAACAAAATAAAGATTTTTCTGCATTTCCTCTTGTGACTGCTGTTTGAATTCAGCAGGAAATGACTCAATTACCCTTTTCTGAACAGATTCCATAGCTAATTATATAGGAGACCACGGCATAGAGGCACTGACAAGATTGTTTACAAAGTGAGGTACTTCATATTTTATACCAAGCCCGATGACATTTAAGCAACTCAAGGGAAACACTTTTTTTTTGCATTGTACTAGGTAGACTGCATTAAGAATTTTTATGTAGTGCACTAGGTAAATTCCATGAAAAATTATTTTCCCTGAAAAACAGAGTGTTCACAGTGCCCTTGTCTGCTGTTTTTGCATCTCAAAAGGCTAATCTAAAATTTGACCTTCTAAACAATACCAGCTTACAATGAGCTGAACCCTTGCAAGTGAGCTCGGCTCTCTGGCTCCCTAAATCCCCAGGGAAGCCGGAAGCTGCAGCATTTCCCTTTTACCTCCGGGGAGCTATTTCTAGCCCAGCAAGCTAATGAAACCGCTGATGACCCGGGCAAGTTACTGTGCCTTTCAAAGGGAATAATAATCCAGAATCAGCCTCTAGATGCACACATGTGTCTGCAGACACATTCTCTCAGCTCATGGCTGTGTCTCATTCAATGGGAGAGAATCCCACACTCTGTATCTAGTTTGCTTTTCACATGACCTGGTGAATGGCTGACAATACTGCCAAGTCCTGAAGTTCTAGGGATACCTGAAGGGAATTCCAGACCACGTGAAAAGTATATACATATATAAAAGAGAAAGGCACCAAATTCTTCTTAAAAACGTAATGAGATTCAAAGGTTATATAAGAAAGTGAAACCAATAGAAGGGGGAGGAGATCTGAAATCAGTTTAAATGTCAGCTGTGTGTACCTGACTAAAATGATGAAGTTATCTTTACCATAAGTCTGTATCACAGTTGCAAGGCCTTGGTGGGGTTTTAAGGATCTAGTTGATCTTTGCACACTATTCCTGGTGACTTTGACTCCTGGGCTAGGTGGAAGAGTCTCTTCCTAAAATCCTTCTCCAAGAACAGCCAACAGGCCGGGTGGTGGTGGCACATACCTTTAATCCCAGCACGGGGGAAACAGTGGCAGGCAGATCTCCAAGTTCGAGGCCAACCTGGTCTATAGAGCAAGTTACAGGTTAGCTGGGGCTACACAGAGAAACCCTGTCTCAAAAGAAAAAACAAACAAACAACAACAGAACAGTGGATGGAACCACTGAAGTCAGGCAAAGTTGATAACAATTATGCAGATATGGAAACTGAGTCGAGAGGAACTGATAAAATACGTGTCTGCAGCTCACAGGGAAGAAGTCACTCAGCGGTCTGTTTTACAGTTATATCAACTAAATATTAAGAAAGAGATGGGCAATTAATTACCTCTGACTCTGGGGAGTAAATGCACAGTCCAAGAGTAATTGTGGTGAGACATGCAACACGGGAGATTCGAATGTTGCTGGTGACAGAGTCACATAAAAAAACAAGTTGAGCAAGCCCTGAGGAGCAAGCCACTAAGCAAGCAGCCTTGCTCCTTGGTCTCTGCTTCAGTCCTGCTGCCGGTTTCTTCCTTGAGTTCCTGCCCTGAAGTAAGTGTCAGCCAAATAAACCCTGCCCCCCGCCCCCAGGTTGCTGTGGATCATGGCATTTATCACAGCGACAGAAAAATAAGGTGGACCACTAACAGACGATCAGAGAAGTTTTCCGAGCCCTGGCTGGAATTCGGGTCCACTTACTAGGTGACTCCACTCCCAGTCCTGACCTTCCCCAATCCTTGTTTTCCCCATTTTACAAAAGGAACCGACGGGATCTAACATCAGGAGGTTGCCCCGAGGTGAAATCTATGAAATGGAAACTTCCAGACACAAATCAAATGCTGCCCTCGCCTTCCCTCTGACTTTCGGCTCTAAATATAGTATAAATCAACACACACTAAACAGAAAAAAAATGTTCGCCACAAAAGTTGACCTTTTGGTTTTTTTCCTTTTTCTTTGTCTATTAGTTTATTCGTCTCATTTTTGTAACCCGGGCTGGCCACAAACTCAAGTGGTGGCACGGACCTGGGGTTCCAGTACTCAAAGAGGTAGAGGCAAGAAGATCATGAGTTCAAGGCCAGCCTGGACTTCAAATCAAGTTAAGAGAGACAGAAAGAGAGACAGACAGAGACAGAGGGGGGATTTTAAAATGACAACATCCCTAAGAATTCTAGTTCAGTTCTATAGCTGGATGACAACATTTCTTTGACTATCCTTCCTGTTGATTTGTACACAGACACACTATACCCCCTTCCCAAGCCTGGTACTGACTGATGGTGGCTGTACGTCCCAGTCCCACAGCCTCTAAGTGCTGCCTCAGAGGACCATCTCTACGGGATATGCCAGGCTTTTCCTTGGGACCACCAAGCAGCTCCCAAATCATGACACAGAGACTTATTAGTTTTGAATGCTCAGCTTAGCTCTTTTACTTAAACTATTTACCTTTTGCCTTGGGCTGTTAACTTTTTCTTACTTTCTTGCCGTCTCTATGTCTGCTTGGTTGAGGTTGCCTGGCTTCTTGCTCCAGACATGTCCTTCATTTCTCCTTTCTTCTCTCATTCCTCTCAAGCCTATTTCTCCCATTTCTGTCTGCCCACCAGCCCTCCGTATACTTTCTCTGCCTAGCTATTGGGTGTTCAGCTCTTTATTAGACCAATCAGGTGCCTTAGGCAAGCAAGGTGAAACAAATGCAGCACATCCTAACGTAATTAAACACACATCCTTACATCATTAAACAAATGCAGCATTAACAAAAGTAATACATCTTTGCCCAGGTCAAATAATATTCCATAACAACTGGGTAAACAAACACATGAATAGCTAAAACACTGTGAGATAAAATACTGGTCAGTTTCCATGGGAACAATCACTCTTGCTTGAGGTGTTGGGGACTAGTTCACATAGGCAGTGACGTTGATGAACATTGCAACGTCAGGGTTGGAACAGCATGTTACATCTAAAACCATAAGAATGTCACATCAGAGAAGCCTCTCTCCTTTGCTTTGGTCTAGATTATTAAAGACAGAACAGCCTCGATTCCTCTCAGGGTTACTCCACTAAAGGCATTCAGTGATGGTCTTACAAAGTGAATGTGTGGTATTTAACATCCCAAAGCCACCATTTTGTAGCTCTTACAATTGAACAACCCAAGTGTCTCCTTTGTGGGTTCATATATAATGAATGAGTGCTATATTAAAGATTATTGAAGAGTGTAAGGCTTTTTTGCATGTGTAAGATTTGTAGCTTTTAAAATATTTATTCATCTGTGTGAGTCACTTGAATTTTACAGCGAACTCAGGAAAGAAAATGTCAAAGTTGAACAAATGTTAAATGAAGTCTCTTTAAAAGGAAATGTTTTTTGGGAGATAATACTCAAGATTAGCTAATCTACAGATTCATCCTGAATTTCAACGTGCATAGAGCTGAGAGGAATGGACCCAAATGGCAGGGAAGACTTGAGGAAAAAATCTCCCAAGAGTTAACTCTTTAGTACTTCCTCTGTGTGTAATCCTTTTCTCTCCTTTTATGTCCCCACAAATCACCTTCTACAAACAGGCAGAAATCTGATCGCCGCTCATGGTGCCTGCTCGTTCTCTCTTCTTATGTGGCACCTGTCCTTTGCTGTCCACCTTGTCGAGCAGACACTAGCATCTCCACCACAACTGATGCCATGGAGTCCTGAGAGACCAGGCCTCTCTGTGCTGTGCTGTGCTGCACAGCTGTAGAACCCTGAGGGACCAGGCCTCTCTGTGCTGTGCTGTGCTGTGCTGTGTTGTGCTGTGCTGTGCTGCACAGCTGTGGAGCCCTGAGGGACCAGGCCTCTCTGTGCTGTGCTGTGCTGTGCTGCACAGCTGTGGAGCCCTGAGGGACCAGGCCTCTCTGTGCTGTGCTGTGCTGCACAGCTGGGCAGAGAAGATGCACAGCTGGGCAGAGAAGACTGTCTTGTTCTTCCTTCTTGGCTTACCTCTTCCTAGAGAGAGAGGACAGAGGCAGAGGTCCTTGGCCCCTGAGGATGGACAATGGGATCACTGTCAACGTAAGTCTCACATGTAGCTCACTGCCTCCACTTCCTATAGGGCTCACACGTCAATTCTTGAGCTAGAGAGATCTTTTTTCAAGTGCATTGGTGTGAAGGTATCAGATTCCCTGGAACTAGAGTTACAGATAGTGTGAGCTGCCATGTGGGTGCTGGGATTAGAACCCAGATCCTCTGGAAGAGCACCCAGTACTCTTAACCACTGAGCTATCTCTCCAGCACAGAGCTACAAAGATCTTGAGAGGTATAAGTCTCTCTTATACCAAAGATTTGCTCTTGGGTCCATCTTCCTGCCTCGTTGCTGCCTAATATCTCGGACAAGGCCTCGTGGCCTGGCGTGCTCTCTAGGTGAGGCCACACTAGCCTAGACTTCAGAAGCACACCTAAGACTGATGATCAGATTCTTCCGTACCACCGTACACATGTAGAGGGCAGAGGGCAGCGCACAGGAATTAGTTCTCTCCTTCTACCATGTGGGTTCTGGGAATGGATCTCAGGTCGTCAAGATTGGCAGCAAGCACTTTTGCAAACTGAGCTCTCACCTGATTCAAATTATAATGTTCTTTATTTCATTCCTATTTGGTGTGTGTGACAAAAACCTAATGAGCTCTAATGTACAGTTTTAAAAATTAAAAGTTCTAATAGCCCATCTCAGGTGACACAAGGCCCAGTTCATCCTTCTATTTCAAGCATTCTCTTTTCCTCTGAAACAGTAATGGCTGCCATCGCGTCATGTTTTACAAGGCCTTTCTATGTATGTTCCTTCATTTTGTTTTTTAACACACTGTAAACTATTATCGTGATATTGATTTTCCAGAAGAGAAAATTAATTCCTCTGGCCCACCCTCACCCATGACTTTCACTGCTAAATGTTACTGACTCTTCAAGCTACACTCTAATCCTCACCTCCTTCAGAAGGATTTAATTGGCACCACTAATCTGGACAGATGGGTTCTATTCTCTGTTCCAATGCAGCCCAGAACATCCGTTCCCCCAGGACGAAGGCTAGCGGGAGCCTGCCAGGACTCTCCCCTCGAGCCTTGAGTTTTCCATCCATTCTCCTAGACACCACAGATGCGAAATGTTATTTTCCATGTGTACAATGATGTGAAAAAGACAAAGAGATGTCACCCTGGAGGAATGGCTAAGAGCATGGCTTCCAAGGCCACCAGTGAGCCGTGGGGCCTTTGTGTGGTTTTCACAGCAGCGCAAGGTAAGTTACTCTGAATCCTGCTATCAAACAGAAGGGAGAAGGCACGGATAGCAAGCGGCCTTAATTGATCTTCTCATCAGTAGGCGCAGAGCCATCATCTAAACCAGAGCCCGCACCTGACTCCATGACGCCGCATACCCAACCTTTCTCGCAGCCTTTTTGAGGGTTCAACTGGATGTCGTATATCAAATTGTGTATATTTGCTTTTAATCTGTATGTGTATAAGATGCTTTTATCCTCGCAGAAGCTCAAAACCACCAGCGTGGACCTCTGCAGTATTTACTCGTGGTACCAGTTTGGGACACCAGGTTTACGGCTCACTTACCACCCAATTCACAGCCTATAAAGCACATGCCTGCCTCTACAGAACCAGAAGCAGGGAAAGAGAGCTGGGGAGTCCTGTGTTGTAATGCTGGGGTAGGGAAATCGGCTGCACAGTTGCCTCTCCTAAATGGTGGATTCTACAACTGGATATTGCAGCGGATATATGCAGGGGTATCTGTATCAAGCTATTGCAGCTTGCTCCCAGTGCAGGGACCACAAGAGATCAGCTAGAGAAAATAGCTAAATCTTGCGAGGATCACCAGGGCTCAAGGAACCTGCACTCACATGAGTTCCTCACGAAATAGGCACGCTGGGGCCCATTCTTTCCTCTGAAATGCTAGGATAAGGATGTTCCAATGGTGCAGTTGTCATGCTTACTAAATGAGTTGACCTGCGCAGTGAGTCCACTGCTAAGGCTGCCTCCCTCGCCTTGCTTGCTCCTCGGTGCTTAAGCCTTGGGTAAACACCTTGTAGGAAGAGAAAGGTAGCATTTCATAATGTCAGACTCAGCCTGAAAGGAAAATTCTGTGTTTGCCGAGCTCTCTGTGAAATTTATTAACCTTTTTAGTCGGTTTTTAGTACCAATGTAAGATGACTGTTTTTGCATAATCAAGAAACCTCCTCAACAGCCCAATAAAAGGAGGCCAGGTGTTCAGGATTAAATATGTATTATCCCACCGCTGGCTTTCTGGAGATGGCATCGGGTTATTTGCTCTTTCATAATGCATGCCATTTCTAGAAAGGAGAAGGCAGAGAGAGAAATGGGCAGAGAAGATAAAGGAACGTCAGGAAAACGGCGCTACTGGGAACCAGGAACGAGGAAAGCTGCAGAGGAAGGATAAAGGCCTGGTCTATCTATGGCCAGTTTCTGGGCTTTCTTTTTCCCTTTTCTTAAAAAATAGTCCCTATTCCTGCCCACAGGGAATCGAATGGACCGTATCTGAGGCCCCACAGCAACATCCGTGAGTCTATTTGGAGGTACTAACTTACTCATCTCTGTGTCAAAGCTTGACTGACCTTTAATCATGAGATGCACAACCACCAAATTCTCCAGAACCATCTGAAAAAGAAAAAAAGGAAAGAAAGTAAAAAAAAAAAAAAAAAAAAAAAAAAAAAAAAAAAAGGAAAGAAGAAAGGAAAATGTCCCATCCACAATATCAGGGGTTTCTCTCTCTTTTTCTTTCTTTCTTTCTTTCTTTCTTTCTTTCTTTCTTTCTTTGTGTGTCTCTGTGTGTGTGTGTGTGTATGTGTGTGTGCGCGTGTGTGTGTTTTGAGACAGGATTTCTCTAAATAGCCTTGACTGTTCTGGAACTCACTCTGTAGACCAGGCTGGTCTTAATCTCAAAGAGATCCGCCTGCCTCTGCCTCCTGAGCGCTGGGATTTAAGGTGTGTGCCACCACCACCTAGCTAGGGTATTATTTCAGTTACCATTTTTTACAATGACAAAATGAATAAGTAATTTATTTACAATGCACATATAACAAAGAAAAAAGGTTGTTTCCTTAAAGCAAAACTGAATCATTTCTGTTAAGAATACTAACTAGTTATATTTCAATGGTTGCTCTAGGTGCTAGGACCAGGTTAAACTCTTAACATTCATAAGACCCTTGGTACAATGAGTTAATGAGGCTTAGAAGACTGAATAAGTGAACTGATGGTCACATACCTCATGGTAAAATTAGGAATCAAACAGAAGTCTATCTGCCCTATTGTCTGCTGTGAGAACGTTGAGTGGGTGTGGGTGGCTTCACGGCCCAGGCTGAGCTCTTACAGAGAGTACAGGAAGAAAAGCAGCCCATGGGAAAGGCGAGAGCCATCATACCAAGTGTTACACAAAGGAGAATCAGGTTGCAAACAAAAGCCTTCAAATTCTGGATACAGCAGTCTGAGGTGCCCCAGGAAGCCGTTCTCAGACTCGAGTATTACTGTGGAGAGGCTGCTGTAATTTCAGAGTTTAATAATATGAAATTGGACCTAGAATCCTGAAACAACCTCATTCCAAAACTACAATAGCCCTGGAAATGAGCACTTCTGTTAGAACCAAGACCATCACATTACCCTTCTCTATGTGGGGGAAACAGATGCTTTTTTCACCGGGACAAATACAAAATACCTGTATGTTTTCCTAAACTCCTTTTATCCAATTTCCCAATTTTGTCAGATATCTGAAGCTGAAATAAAGCTTCCCTTAACCCAGTTTCTCATTTCCCTTAACTCTGCGGCAAATGATTCTTACCCTTTGTCGCCGACCTGCTTCTTAGGCAGGGTTTCAACAAGAGGTCGAAAAATACAAGAAATGCTTCAGAAACAAAGGGACTTTTGTCTTTTTTGCCCCTCTGCCATTTTTTCACAAAATATATATTATAAGGAAGATAATTTGAAACTTACAAGTTTACAAAGATGAGCAGCTATTTCCAACAGCTGAAGACAGCACACAGCAAAAACATCATCTTGTGTCGATAGAGATTGCATATACCACAATTTAGGAAAGTTTCTGGTTTTTGGCACAAGAGAATGCTTTCTGTCCTTGGGCCAGTATGAACACATTCTCAGTGAAAAAATATTTATTGTGTGTGCATGCATTTTCTGCTTACACACATTCTCTAAGATGCCATCAGGGTCCTAGAATAAATAAAGAATGCAGAGATCTCTGCCTTCAAGAAACCTTTGGTCTTCTGCCCTGAATGCTGTTCTTGTCTTTCTTTTTGTTTTCTTGTCTTACTGAAAGTAAAAAAAGTTGGTTCAAACTGCTCCAGGCCCCCCAGTGATAGTTAACCTTCATTATCAACTTGGCAAGATCTGGGTATGCCTAGTCACCTGCGAGGTGGTTCCAGATAGGTCTAACAATGAGGGAACACTCGCCCCAAATGTGGCAGCACCATAACATGGGCTGGGGTCCCAGACTGAGTTAAAAGGAGAAAATGGACTGAACACTGGCATCCGCCGCTCTGCCTCCCGACTAAGGATACAATGTGAGCAACCATTTGGGTGCCTGCCTCCCTGCCAGGAGGGACTTTTCTTTATTGTCGACCATAAACCCAAACAGTTCATTCCTTAAACTATTTGGTCAGGTTTTTATTAGGACTGCAAGAAAAGTAACAAATACACTCCTTAAATAGCATTGCCACCCCAATTCATGGCTAAATTAAAAAATGGCTAACTCTTCACTAGCAAGGGAGATGTCCTTCCTCGATATTAGAGAAATGACCAAAACCTCTGTACTAGATTCTTAAATTAGCTCTTCCATGCCATTGGTTTCCAGTTTGTGTAAGAGCTCACAAGCATGCGTGTATCTGTGTTTGTATATGTGTGTGTGTTCATGTGCACGAGCATGTGAGCATGTGGTGTGTGACTACTTTCTATAATCAATCTAAGACACAAATGGCAAAAAAGTACAAAAATGTCCTAAAATCTTAGAGCAACTTTCCTTTCCTAAATTTTATCGATTTTCACTGAGCTCTACATTTTTCTCTGCTCTCCTACTTGCCTCTCCCCTCCCCTTCAACCCTTTCCCAAAATCTCCACGCTCCCAATTTACTCAGGAGATCTTGTCTTTTTCTACTTCCCATGTAGATTAGATCTTGTATGTCTCTCTTAGTGTCCTCATTGTTGTCCAAATTCTCTGGGATTGTGGCTTGCAGGCTGGTTTTCTTTGCTTTATGTTTTAAAACCACTTATGAGTGAGTACAGGTGATAATTATCTTTCTGAGACTGGGTTACCTCACTCAAAATAATGTTTTCTAGCTCCATCCATTTGCCTGCAAAATTCAAGATGTTGTTATTTTTTCTACTGTGTAGTGCTCCATTGTGTAAATGTACCACATTTTCTTTTTATCCATTTTTCAGTCAAGGGGCATTTAGGTTGTTTCCAGGTTCTGGATATGAGAAACAATGCTACTATGAACATAGTTGAGCACACATCCTTGTGGTATGATTGAGCATCCTTTGGATATATACCAAAAAGTGGTATTAGGGGGTCTTAAGGAAGGTTGTTTCCTAACTTTTTGAGAAATCACCACACTGACATCCAAAGGGGTGGTACCAGCTTGCATTCCCACCAGCAATGCAGGAGTGTTCCCTTTTCCCCACAACCTTTCCAGCATAAGTTGTCATCAGTGTTTTTGATCTTGGCCTTTCTTACAGGTGTAAGACGGAATCTCAGAGTTGTTTTGATTTGAGTTTCTCTGATGACTAAGGATGTTGAACATTTCCTTAAGTGTCTTTCAGCCATTTTAGATTCCTTTGCTGAGAGTTCTCTGTTTAGGTCTGTACTCCATTTTTTATTGGATTATTTATTCTTTTGATGACCAATTTCTTGAGTTCTTTGTATATTTTGGAGATCAGACCTCTGTCTGATGTGAAGATCTTTTCCCATCTATGGGCTGTCATTTTGTTTTGTTGACCATGTCCTTTGTTTTACAAAAGCTTTTCAGTTTCAGGAGTTCTCATTTACTAATTGTTTCTCTCAGTGTCTGTGCTGCTGGGGTTCTATTTAGGAAGTGGTCTCCTATGCCAATGCATTCAAGTGTACTTCCCACTTTCTCATCTATGAGGTTCAATGTGGCTGGCTTTAGATTGAGGTCTTTGATCCATATGGACTTGAGTTTTATGCATGGTGATAGATATGGATCTATTTTCATTCTTCTGCATGTTGATATCCAGTTATGCCAGCACAATTTGTTAAAATATGCTTTCTTTTTTTTTCCATTTGATATTTTTTGCTTCTTTATCAAAAATCAGGAGTTCAAAGGTGTATGGATTAATATTGGGGTCTTTGATTTGGTTCCATTGGTCCTCCTGTCTGTTTTTATTCCAATACTTGGCTGTTTTCAGTACGATAGCTCTGTAGTAGAGTTTAAAGTCAGAAATTGTGATGCTTCCAGAAACTCTTTTGTACAGGATTGTTTGGTCTATCCTGGGTTTTTTGCTTTATCATATGAAGTTGAGCATGGTTCTTTTGAGGTCTGTGAAGAATTTTGCTGAGCATTTTATTGAATCTGTAGATTGTTTTTGATAAGATTGCCATTTTTACTATGTTAATTCTACCTACCCAAGAGCATGGGAGATCGTTCCACTTTCTGGTGTCTTCTTCAATTTCTTTCTTCAAAGATTTAAAGTTCTTGTCATTCAAGTCTTCCACTTGTTTGGTTAGAGTTATTCTGAGATATTTTATGCTATTTGTGGCTATTGTGAAGAGTGATGTTTCTCTGATTTCTTTCTCGGCCCATTTATCATCTCTGTACAGGAGGGATACTGATTTTTTTTTTGAGTTAATCTTGTATCCTGCTACATTACTGACTTTTTTTGATCCAGTTTGTTTGGTGTTCTGTAAGCTTCTTGTATCTTCATAGGCATATCTTTTTTTAGGTTGGGAAAATTTTCTTCTATAATTTTGTTAAATATATTTTCTGTGCTTTTGAGTTGAACTTCTTTTCCTTCTTCTATGCCTATTATTCTTAGGTTTGGCCTTTTTATGTGCCCCACATTTCCTGGATATTTTGGGTTAAGCTTTTGTTAGATTTAATATTTCCTTTGACTGATGAGTCTATTTCCTCTATTGCATCTTCAGCACTTGAGATTCTCTCTTCCATCTCTTGTATTCCATTGTTTATGTTTGTGTTTGTGGTTCATGATCATTTTCTCATGATTTGTCTCGATAATTCCCTTGGCTTGTGTTTTCTTTATTATGTTGTCTCTATTTCAGTTTTCAGGTCTTGAATAGTTTTTTTCATGTGGTTGATTGTTTTTTTCTGGATTTCTTTAAGGGATTTGCTGATGTCTTCCAATTTTTTGTTTGTCTTTTCCTCCATTTCTTTAAGGGAATTTCTTATTTCCTCTTTAAGAGTGTCTTATATTCTCTTGAAGTTATTTTTTAGGTCATTTTCTTCTTTTTCATATCTGTTTAGTTGTTCAAGTCTTGTTGTTGTAGGGTCTCTAGATTTTACTGGTGTCATGTTGCTCTTTGTGGTGTTGCCTGTGCTCTTACCTTGTCTACTCATCTTTTCCTCTAATTGGTGTGGCTGGGGCTATCTGTGAATCTGGTGATTAATCTTCTAGGTGCCAGTGAATCCAAGGCTCAGATGATTGTTCCTCATGGTACAGTCAGTGCCGTGATTCTATTTATCTCGTTAGTCACTCCTTGTTCCTGGAGGTCACTCACTGCTCCCAGGATTTTCCCAGCTCTCATGGAGTTTGCTGTCTCAGGCCTAATCTGGCCTAGGTTTTTGGCTCAGACCTGTTTCTATAAATGTCCCTGGTCTGGATCTGCTCCTGCAGCGATCCCTGGCTTGGGGTTGGTCCTGCAAAGGTCTCTGGCCCTGATCTACTCCCTTGGACGTCTCAGACTCGGTGTGCCCAGACCTGCAGAGGACCTGGCTCAGGCCTACTTCCTCAGAGGTTCCAGACTGTAGCCTGGACCCACAGAGGTTTCTGGTTCCTACCTACTCCTTTTGATGTCCCAGACCTACACCCAGACCCACAGACGTCCTATTAGAGCTACCTTCCTAACACTGCAACTCTTAATACAATTCCTCGGGTTTTGGTGACCCCACCCACACCACTATAAAATTAATTTTGTTGCTACCTCCTATCTGTAATTTTGTTACTGTAATGAATCATAATGTAAATATCTGATGGTCTTAAATGATCCCTGTGAAAGGTCGTTTAACCCCCAAAGGGGTCATGACCCACAGGTTGAGAACCTCTGTCTTTAGTTGTTTCCAAGGTTTCAGTAATGTCATATTTTTCAGACCAAGAATGAAGCTGAAGAAAAGATCCCAGAGCCTGCTGAGGAGATTCATAATTGTGGAGCTAGGTTCTGGAAAACCATGGCAGAGGGAATGAAGAGTGGAAGGAGCTTGCAGGAGACAAAAATCACTTCCCCCAGAAGATGTCGGCAGGGGAAGACAAAGGAAAGATGGCGATGTTCTGAGGGAGAAACAGGTTAGAGGAGAAAAGCATTCATTTTTATTTTTTGATCTTAAGGTAGAAAATAGCTGAGCATACTGTGGACAGAGCGAAAGGGCTCAACGGAAAAGGAGCAGAGGGTGACTCAGGGAGCCTGATGAGGCAGCAAGAACAGAGACCCGGGAGGAGACAGGTTTAGTCTGCTCCCTGAACTCCAGCTGAAGTAGGGGCTCTGCTACAATCACTGCTACAAAGCCCTAAATAATGGATAAACCTTATTTCTTTTGTGCCTTTTTTAATAGCCCTGTATAAAAGGACCTTTGGAAAAAGACCAATGTGTCTTTCCAAGGCTTATTTTTAAGATGTATAATTAATACAGAAAAGTATCACTGTACAGAAAAAAAACAACATATCTCATTTGCCTACCAAAGTAAGTCCTGCAAAGAAAGAGAGGGAAAATATTATTGTTTGGAATTTTGAGGCTTATTTTTTTGTTCTTTGTCCATTTAGAACTGAGGTTTTCTTTGGCTGGCTTTAGAGACATTGTCCCACACAGTCCAGTCTGACCTCACACTCACCACATAACATGAGAGTGGCCACTAACTCCTGACCCCTTTGATTCCACCTCCCAAGGCCACTTGGGTTTTGGCAGCGCTAAAGATGAAATTCAAAACTTCTTGCAAGCTACTCAAGTACTCTACCAATTGAGCTACATGTCTAGCAAAGGAAAGTGTTATTATAAATAAATAAATTGGGGCTGGAGAGATGGGTCTGTGGATAAACTACTTGCTTCATAAGGGTGAGCGCTAACCCTCATAAAAGCCAGGCATGCATGACAGCCTCCTGGAATCCCAGTACTCAGAAGGTGGAGACGGAGGATCCCCAAGCTGGGCAAGCTGGAACTAGTGGTTCTAGATTCAGTGAGAGACCTTGCTTCAATAAATGAAGTCGAGTACAGTCAAGGAAAAAATCTAATATCAACTCTGGGCCTACATCTGTATTCTCGTGGGTGTCTGCCCACCCATACACACACACACAAGGGAACACACACCATATATACTTGCAAAAACAAACAAATAAATAAAGAGTAGAAAGTATGTATGGTGTCACATGCCTGTAATTCCAGAATTTGGTAGGCTGAGACAAGACAGGAGGGTCCCAAGTTCAAGGCCAGATGGGGCTAAATAAGAACCTGGATTAAAAAGTGAATAAACAAATAATTAAAAGGGCTTATATTAGGACCCCGAATCACTCTGAAATTACCTAGACCTACATTAGAACAAGTTTAAATAGAATTATAATAGCTAGGATTTAATAAGAACTTACTATGTTAGTCTATGCTAAGAACTTCTAATATATTACTTATATACTATATATATATACATACAAGTGTGTTGAATCCATATATATATATACACATATATACATATAGACATATATAATTGTGTTGAACCCCTGTAACCCCCTTTGTGACAGATGTCATTAATTTCTTTCATGGGAAGGAAGCTGAGGCTCAGGGAAGTTACCACCAAAAGATCACTCAAATGCACAATTCATAGCAGTTTTCGATATCCAACACTAATGTATATACACTGAGGTTGACGCCATTCCAGGAAGAGGCAGGCATCTCCTCGTCTCAGGGAAGACATAAGAAGTACTTATTTTTATTACTCCTATTACCTATTCAAATACACAGAAAACCGGTCATGACATACTTCTCAACCTTCCTAATGCCGTGACCTTTTAATACACCTCATGTGGTGCTTATCCCCAACCCTAAAATTGTTTTTGTTGCTGCTTCATAGCTGTAATTTTGTTACTGTTATGAACCGTAATGTAAGCATCTGATATGCAGCCCCTGTCAAAGGGCCGTTTGATCCCAAAGGGATCCCGACCCACAGGTTGAGAATCACTGTACGGAGCTGAGCCTTTCAATCTGTGTGTTCCGGTGCCTGTAACAATCTTCAAAAAAGAAAGCCCAGGGAAGGCTCTTTAATTTAGAAATGGCTTATAGGATCATGTGGCATATCTAGCAACTGTGAGCTAAATCCCCAGTTCCCTGGAAGGAAATAGAGTATGGTGTAATTTTCCGAGGAGGAACACGTTGCTGCTGGCATATAAGCTTGGTATATGAAGCTGAAAATCCTCTGAGTCGAAACCGAATGCCATTTATGAGATGGTAAAGTTGGATGTCTTTAGTGATTTCCCCCTTTTTAAAGAGGCGTAGTTGATGTTCTGAAGCAGACGGTGTCTGCTCCATGACGTAATTCATTCACTACCAGCTTCCACAAGCACACTGATGGAGGCCTTTGAACGGCGCTGGCGCCTCGGTTTCTAAAGCCACAGGCAGCAACTAGAATAATGGGATATGGCAAAGCAGAGAGGAGAAACATCACCGAAAACTCTCTGTGGAGGCTAGAGATGCAGCTCGGAGACAGAGAGCCACAAACTAGGACGTGGCTTCGATCGCCAGCACCACGCAGAGGCACACGCTCCCTCATTCTGCGGTCACACAGACTTGGTATGGATCCAAGTGCTAGCACTTTGCTGGATGATGATGATGTGTGTGTGTGTGTGTGTGTGTGTGTGTGTGTGTGTGTGTGAGAGAGAGAGAGAGGGGGGGGGGAGTTTGTGTGCACAATGTGTGTGTGCGCACCCTTTGAAGGCCTTGGAGCCCATTTGAAACTGAAGTTAACAGGTGGTGTGAGCCGCCTGATGTGGGTGCTGGGACCTGAGCTCAGGTCTTTCGCAGCAGCAGTAAACACTCTTAACTGCTAAGCTACCTCTCCAAACCCCACCCCACCCCCTCTTTTTTTTAATATCACCAAGTTGGCTTGGAACTTGCTGTATACTGTAAGCGAGTCTCAAACTCAAGATTCCCTTATCTCAGGCTCCCAAGCGCTGGAATTACAAGTGTGTGCTACCATACCCTGCTCTGCTTTCTGTAGAACAGGACTATAGAGCTGGAGACAAGAGCGAGCATGCCCAGTAGCCCTATGTGATTGCTGGCCATTGTCACACACTGGTTGTTGGTAGTGTTCTCAGCTAACTCTTGCCTGGCTACATGAATAAGAACCCTAACATTTTCTCCCAGGCATATTGTTAGTACTGGGAACACTCTTCTTCATCTCTCTGAAATTATTTCCCAGTTTCACTCTAAGCTCAAATCCTGAAATTCATATATTGAGACAAGGTCCTGTGTCTGTGAACTCCTGATGCATTCTTTCAGAGAAAACCATCCCTAGGGGACTTCGTCCAGCTGTCTTACCATCTATGTTATGGATAATAGGAGGGAAAAGCTAAACAAAGGAGATTAGATTCAGAGTTCTTCTTCTGAAAAGAAAAAAGGGGAAATGCTGTGAAAAAATTCACTTGTACACTGTAAAGATTTGTCATTCATATTGGTTTAATAAAATGCTGATTGACCAGTAGCCAGGCAGGAAGAATAGGTGGGGCAAGCAGACTAGGGGAGTTCTGGGAAGAGGAAAGGTAGAGATGGAGTTACCAGACACAGACAAAACAAGATAAAAATACCTTACTGAGAAGAGGTACCAAGCCACATGGCTAACATAGATAAGAATTTTGGGTTAATTTAAGTTATAAGAGCTAGTTTAATAATAAGCCTGAGCTAATAGGCCAAATCTCTTATAATTAATATAAGCCTTTTTGGGACTGAATGACTGTGGGACTAGGAGGGACAGAAACTTTTGTTTACAATCTAGATCCAATTCATCATTTGTAGAGCCCAGGGGCAAACAAAACTGTAAGAGTCCTTGTTTTTAAAAAAATTATCAGATGGGGGTAGAGAGATGGTTCAGTGGTTAAGAGCACTTACTGCTCATCCACATGTCTTGAGTTCAATTCCCAGCGCCCACATGGTGGTTCACAACCATCTGTAATGAGATCTGGTGTCCTCTTCTGGGCTGAAGGCATAGATGCAGACGGAACAATGTACACATAATAAATAAATAAATAAATAAATAAATAAATAAATATTTTTTAAAAATTATCAAATGCCAGTGAGATGACTCCACAGATAAAATCCTCGCGGAACCAGCCTGACAGCCTTGGTGGAAGGAGAGAATCAGCTCTCAAAAGCTGTCCTCTGACCTCCACTTTCTTTGAATTGATGAGCTAGAATACCGTGCATTTAACTTAATTGTCCATTTATTGTAACTTAGACTCTTCTCTTTGAATCTCATGCCTACAGTCCTAGTTAACTAGTAAACTGAGGCAGGAGGATTTTGAATTCAAAGCCAGCCTGGCTCACATAACAATCTATTGTTTAAATTTTTTTTTCTGCAGTCTTGAACTGCCAGGAATTGTTTAAGAAGTAAGGTAACCATGGCTTTTACAACAATTAGCAGATAAGCAATAATAATGATAATAATAAATATAGATAAAATAATAATAAGAAAACAATAATATCTGCTTAAATTACCTAATTTTCTCATATTTTTAGTTATCTACATCTAGATTGGAGCTGTGGTTGACTAGGCCAAAGCCTGACAAAAGCCCCGTACTCAGATCATGGATAGAGCCTGTTATCAGCTATGGAGACAAAAAAGGTACAGAATCTCAAGTCCAAAAGAAAATCCAAAGCAAAAGAAGCAGGAAGTAACCTTGTGCTAGAATCACAAGTCCACAAGGCAGGAGACGTGTTTAAGCAAGAGAAAACAATGCAGCCTGTGATAGTCCATCTAGGAATTATGCAACTCCATCAACCCCTCTAGACAGAGGGGCCAGGGTCCCCACTCAGGGAGCAACTAGAATTTAGGATGAAGGCTGCCTGGCCTGGTGACATTGCCTGGAGATGGCCTGTGGACCAAGCAGAGCCGTGATCACCACAGGACAGAGGACTGGAGCGGATAGTAAGAGAGTTAATGGCCTGGCACTTCTTACAAGTGAGGCTGGCACAGGAATTGAACTTGATCGACACTGGTGTATTTGTACCAACTCAGACCTTCAACCCAATTGTTAAAATTTAAGGAACTTTGAAAGACAGCTGTTAGACAGGACTGTTACTAAAATCTATCCTATAAAATCATAACCAATAACGTATCATTTAAAAAAGTAATACAGAGACCATTACAGAAAAGCACAGTCAATCAAGATGCAGAGTTGTGGAGCCCAAGTTTCAGCTGATCCATTCACAACACAACCCCTACGGCTAAGGGCCAGGGACCACTGTAGAAGAGGGGCAGGAAAAGTAGAAGAGCCAAGGGGTCAAGGAGTTTGCTGTGGAATGACATAATAAAGTTTTACCAATATGACTGTGTAAACACGAGCTGAACAAGGAGAGGCAGAAAGCTCGGGAAGCCTCAGCTACATAAAGAACTCAGTCCTACATGAAGAACTACCAGGCATGTTGTAGAACTATGGCATGCTCCATACCAAGAGCAGGGGAAACAGTCTTCCCAAACGAAGAATGAGCACACCAGTACCAAATATTCAGCCCCCAAAACACACATACACATAACAACATTATACACACTGAGCAGGATTTATTTATATATTTATATTTTAAACATATGTAATACATGTGTATATATGTGTCTATGTATATAATATATGTATGTAATAATTATATATGCAAATAATAATTATTAAAGAATAGGAGGCCATGAATTTGAAAAAGAACAAGGGGGAATATATGGGAAGGCTTGGAAAGAAGAAAGAGAAGTAGGGAATAATATATTATCTCAAAAAATAAAAAAAATATTAAAAAATGAATAAACACCCAGAATATTTTGTAGCATGACATAACCTAAAAGAGTAGGCACGTGAGAATTTGTCACCTATGCCAAAGGGCACAAGGGCCACACCCTATTTCTGAAGCCCAAGACTCATCTTAGACTCCTTCCACCCACCCCTTAGTCACTTAATAATCCCCACGTCCCAGAAGCAGCATGTCAGTCAACTGCAATGACATTCGGCTTCCTTCAGTCCACACCACCCAATACTTACATAGCACAAATAAAAATGAACGGCTGGAAAAGCAAAATGAAAAGCAAGGACTCCAAAACTCAGGCCTATTTCTTCCATTATATTTAACAATTATAAAATTATGACTTGAGCCTGTTGCAAAGATTTTTGAAAGCCTTACAAGTTTTGCATTTATCTGACAAACAGCTGACAGGCTATGCCAGGCTACCAACCATACTTTGAAAAACATGTCTGATAAAGCCACTGTAAATTGAAAACAGCAAAAGTCGAAAGTGCATTGATAACCCTAGCCTACCGAGTATGATAGCTCAGCTACACACTGCACTGCACTGTGTCTGTCATTTCTTACGATCATGTGACCTGCTGGGAGCTGGGTTTGCCGCTGCTCCCCAGCACCATATGACATCATTGTACAGCATTACTAGCCTGGGAAAGATCTGCCTCCAAAACTCTCCTGACTGGGTATTATTTTCCTATCATTGTAAATTTAAAAAAATCATTAGTCATCAAAAGTCAGGGACTGTTTGCACCTTTAACATCTTTAGAACACCCCAGTTCTTCCCTTAGTTCAAGTCCTGTAGGCCTTCCTCAATTCTCCTATAAGCAACAACTTCCAAACGACCTCCCTACCTTTCAAGTCTTACATCCCTCCAGTCTACCTCTGCTTCAGAACCAATGAGATCTTTTCATTTCAAATTGAATTATGTTATTCAGCACCTGAAACATAATCAGTGGTTGCCTATGTCTTTAGGAAAGAGTCTAGAACTCTGCAGTCTTGGGCTTGCCTCTTTCTTCACACGACCACATCTGCATCCTCACGCACTGCCCCACACCCCCACCACATAACCCCTCTCATACACACACCATGCACACAGTGTGGGTGGTGCCACCTCTGGGCAGGTGGTCCAGGATGCTATAAGAAAGGAGGCTGAGCAAGCCAATAAAGAGTGTGCTTCCTGAGTCTCTCCTCTGATTCCTGCTTCTAGGTTCCTGCCTAAAGTTCCTGCCCTGACTTCCTTCAAGACAGACAGTACTCTGTAAGTTGAAATAAACCCTTTCCTCTCCAAGTTGCTTTTGGTCATTGTAATGGTCTGTCCTGTTCCTTTAAGAGACAGCCACGCCCACTCCCTCCCCCCACCACCAACCACCCAGGCAAGCTGATATTCAGCTTCCAGCCTGAGTACTTCCCTTTCGGGTCTCTCTCCCAAAGAGGCAGCTCCTGCCTGGATCCCTTCTCCCCACTTCTCCCCTTCCCCCCTTCTCCTCCTTCTCCTCCTCCTCCTCCTTCTTCTTCTCTCTCTCCCTCTCCTTCTCCCCCTCTCTCTTTCTCTCTCTGCCTCACTCTGCTCTCCCCCCTTCTCCCCTTCTCCCCTTTCTGATTCCCTTCCATAACCCATTAAATAAATAATCCAACCTCACTCTGCATGGCCTGCCTATCAGTCTTGGTCTCTCACCTGCCACACAGCTCTCTGCCTGGGACTCACTGCCCTTCATGGCCCGCAGGCCACTCAGAGAATGACTGTGCTGTTTTATTTTTACCATTACAGTCATGGTATGTATCCCAGCACCAGAAAAGCAAACCAGAAAATAGAAAAGAGTAGGGCCAGAAAGAAAGATTGGGAACAACCTTAAAATGCCTGTCCCCAGCACCAGGTAGAACATACTTTGACTTTCCCCAGTTCCCCAAAATACAACCAGATGCGGAACGAGCATTCAGAACCTGAGCCTGGAGTCTGGAGAGATGGCTCAGTGGTTAAGGGCACTGTCTGCTCTTCTAGAGGACCCAGGTCGGACTCTTAGCACCTACACGGCAGCTCACGGTCATCTATGACTCCAGCTCCAGGGGCCCTAACACCCTTTCCTGGGCTCCAAGAGTGCTTTACACACATAGTGTGCAGACACACATGCAAGTAACATACCCACACATATAAAAACTAAATAAATCTCAAAAAAGAGCCTATGAGAAGTCCTCAGGTTCATAGCACAACACTCAGGGCCTTGCACTCTGAATGGCACACACCCATGCACCCTCCTTTTCTTGTCCCAACCCCCATCCACTCCTCCTGTGACAAAGCTGCCACCTTAGCTCATGTTAAGCTCTCTACCTGCAACAGCTTTCTCCACCTTTTCTCTAAAAACAGGACAGGTCTGGGGAAAAAAAAAAAAAAAGGAGGAAGAAGAGAAAGAAAAA